>NC_142351.1:57935124-58535124 GCF_059441175.1 Urocampus carinirostris | reverse complement strand
TAAGTGGCAGCCGATTTAAACATGTCCCAATCCGTGCATTCAATGCAGTCCTGTAGTGGCTCCATTGCCCCCTCAGTCCACACCCTCACCTGCTTCACTGTAGGTTTTTCTCTGGTTAGCAGGGGCTTGTATGCAGGAATTAGCATAACAGAAAGGTGATCTGATGAGCCAAGGTGGGGGCGGGGGACTGCTCTGTATGCTCCTCTGATATTTGTGTAGGCCAAGTCTACGAAGGTTATTTTATTAAATAATGTGGATAAAGTACGGTACTTTATTTGTTAAACAAAAGCTTTAACGTGTACATGGGGTCATTCTTTGGTGTCAATCTGAATTAGATAATTTCATAAATATAGGGTTCTACTACGCAGATTTTGACTTTCAGGGCTCCCTTTTGGAAGGCAACCCTGGTAAAAAACAGGGATAACTGTAGTACTTTTTTATGGACAAATACCGGTATTTAAAATCAAAGTGCAGGAGTTGAAGCATCCATTGTATAAAGCATCAACCATACAATGCATGCTCGCCTACACACAACGTACTCACACAGTCGGAACAGAATTGGGCACGGAGAAACCATTTAAGGCTTAAGACCCAATCAGAATCCATCCACCATTGACCCCCAGCCCAATTACCATGTTAATCACACATACAGTACCTTGAAATGACCACATCTTCACCTGTAAGAAACTAATGAGAATACAAAATTTTAAAAAATGTACAGTTATTAGTGGGAAGCAAAAGAAAAAAAAAAGCTGGCATGCCGTCTCTGAACACTTACTTCTACTATTCTTACAATTTCGGTAAATTTCGGTTTGACAACTAACACGCTCCCACTGACTTTTCTTTGGAAGCTGCAAAAAAAGTGCTAACTCTTAGATTTATGGGCTCCCATGTACAATGTTCAATTTTTATGCTGCACAAATCCATGCCTACCATTTTTTCTCTCCATTCAATTAAAATACGGTTCTCGAACAAATCAACTGTGGATGTCATGTATTGGACATTCATTTTAATAGACCTAATTTTAACCATCTTTACACTTATGCCACTCCCCATTTATCTACATGATATCAATATTCACTGGTATTTAGCACTGCCCTTTGGTGCAGTTGTCTATACCATTGCTAGGTAACCCAGAGGTCAAAAGTTTGAATCTTACTTACTACTAAGCTGCGTATGAGCTTGCTTCTCTGCTGATTTTCAATGTGCATTGTGTTATGCATTCTGACTGAGTCGCCTTGCCCTTTTCTGCCTGTGTAATAGAGATGCATTAAAATTCAAGATAATTGACTAAACAGATAAAATAAGTTCTATTAAATTTCACCATTACCTCACGGCTTTTTTTTCTTATGTGTGATACAAGTTTGCACCTGCTCTAATACATCCACATTCCTACTAGATCAACAGGCTAGTTGACCGCCTGACAGGGTGTAAAGGTTTGATCCCCATCCAATCCAAGTAAGCTATATAAGTCCACTAACTTTCAGTTTCACATGACCCAAATTAATTTCAGAAAATAGTTCACTCCATATCAGTGACGTGCAATGGGGGAAGGCAGGTGATGATGTGCCTCACTTCTACAAAATTGTTATATTTATTCAGTGTTAACCTCAAAATGTTTGTATTTTCTTCCATGTACTATTTTCTCACACTTTGGATGTTTCAGAATTTGGGAATACCTTCAAGCTAAGACTAGGAGACCACACTGCCACAAATGCATTTTTCCTAACCCTTTCCGACCACTGACTCTGCCAACTTAAGGAAACAATAAAAATCCGTCTCACAAGCCCTCTTTATTTTCCCTTTTCTTAATTGTGTTTCTTTTGGAAATATCAGATTACATAAACCACCCCAAACTCCACACCAGGGCTCACGGACAGAAATGTACTTCATTTACAGGGAGTGACCAGACTCTTCAGTTGTATAACAAAGTTTTGAAACCCCAGAGTGTTCATTTGTAAGCAAAATATTAATGAGGTGCCCTATGTACGTTGTCATGATTCGTGTCAGAGATTTATTTTCTCGCATGTCAGAATTAAATCAGCCCATTTTTTAATCAGTAAGTTGGACAACTTTATTTTGAAAAGAGTCAACAGGAAACTTTGACCAGTCTCAGGAGTTGCCTTCAGTGACTGATGGGTTAGTCTAGGATGTTTCCTCTGGATTGATCGATATCAATGAACTGCAAAATAGATAATTTAAAGGTAAAATACTTTTTTTTTTTTTTTGATGATTCCTTCCCGCATGATACTGCAGAAACAAAAGAGGCTATTTTGGGCATTTTCTTGTGTTAGATCTTATTACCTTATTGGTAATCTTGTCACAGAGAAACCCAATTTTAAACCCAAATAAAGATAATTTAAAGCAATTCTCCCTACAGAAAATAAAACATTTTTTCTCTGCTATAGTTCATATATTGCTTTCTTGCTCTGCCAAAAAATGATGAATAAAATGTTGGTTCATTTATTTTTAAATCATACTGTGCCTCACCAGACACAAACCTTACTGCATGTCACAGAGCCATACCGCCAGTAACTCATCTGGTTGAAAGTCAAGAACCTTCTCAGGGTGCTGTGAAAGCAAGGGCGGAAACACGGATTGGTGGCTTAATAGACTTCTTTATTATGTTATTGTTTGGTACATGAGGAGTCAGATATGGGGCAACAGTATCAAAATCCAGAGACAGCAGTTGTGGTCCCAGAGGCAGGCAAGGGGTTGTGATTCACTTCAGCTTAGGCAACAGTCCACATGTTTGGGAGGCTGTACTCGTGGTCATGAAAGAAATCAAAGGTCAGATACCCTGGAAGAAACCAAGACTGTGACAAGAAGGCTTGGAAAGTGACATAAGAGGCAACAAATTAGCAACGTGCAAGGAAACATAGTTTAAATTGTGAAGAGAGGTGAGATTGGAGAGTAATCAGGACAGTGACACCAGGTGTGGGGTGGAAATTAGAGCCAAGATGTGAGTGAACAAATAACGTAAAGACAAGTGAAAGGAAGAGAAAGCGGAAATCAAACCTGACTGCAGGACTGTGACATTATAAAGGGCCTAAGGAAGCTGGTTGGTTGAACCTCAGGCACAAACCATTTCCCTAACTCCGTTTGCAATTATATTGAAGTGAGTAATTCCTCGAAGAGGTATTGAATAAGACGCCAGAGGTGGTTTGATTATGATGCTGTATTAATTATTCCAGGAAAACTTGCCGATGTTATTTTTCTGCCGCTGTCGGGACTACATCAAGTGACTGACCCGGTCATTACAGATAGTCTGTAACAGTATGTCTTGGTTCTTTTTCCATCCATTCCGTTAGTTCTGCAGCTTGAGTCGATCATCAGACTCACAATTAGGTGTGTTCATTATTATTCTGAGAGTTTGTCTTTACTTTCCAATGATCAAAACAGCATGTCCAAGGGAGTCAAAGATAAACAACCTTTAAAAAAAACATTATTTCATTTTAATAAGTTCACTCTGACCTCAAAGTGGAACACAGGATAAACGAAGTAAAAAAATAATTTAGCAGTCTTTTGCACTTTTAATTAGATTTGTAAGAAACTATCACGCCTGAGGGGAAAAAAAATAATTTGAGATTGAAAGGTGTAGATCATGCTAACCTCACGGTGACATGAGTTTTGGGATTTTACTGCAATACGTGGAGCACAGACAGAAGAAAATAATGCGGAGCCAATCAAGAAAAACTATAGACAGACACAAGCCGGAAAGAACACATAATAGGATTTCATGCCAGCGAGGAAAAAGAAAGAATATAATGAGAAACCTCAGGACAACAACAAATGTTTTTCATGTTTTTAATGAGCTTTTTAAGACAACATTTGATGATCTTGATCTCAAAGGTGCATATCAAATCATTCCAAAGAATTGGGCATCTAAAAGTGAATTTAAACAAATGACGAGGTGTCAGAAAAAAGAGCAGACGAACATGACAAACACGCCTTTACGGATTGAAATAGAATGAAAATGCAAAACAATTTTGAAAGGTGTCAGGAAGATTTTACATAGATGAACAGGAAAACATGAAACAGTTTGGGCTTTGCCTGCTAAAAACAAGGGTAGAGCTTTGACACTTACATTTAAAAAAATCTTCTCAACAGGTTTATTGATCCGATTTTTGGATTGGGTATGATTACATGCCAGGAATAGTTCGATTGACATCAGAATTGAAAACACTAATGCGTTTGTAGAACTTGTAACAAGAGTCCACAGTGTGGGAATGACACCAAAGCACATACAAATCGTTTCCACATTGAACTTGTCACGTTAAATGAAATACGATTTTATGCATGCCATGCACGGCAATCGATGTACTGTTATGCCTTTGCTATTTCGCTTCATAGCTCAGTGCATTTGTGTCAAACTCAAATCCGGCCCGGCGTACAATTATATCCGGCCCGTGAAATCATTTTTTTATGCTTCCAATATAATGGCCCGGCTCTATGAAACTCTCAAACTACAGATCCTACAATGCAGCGCTTCAGCTGCCGCCACAAGACTTTCCGGAAATGTTCCCGCATCAATCGAGTTAGCTATAGTCTGACGAGCGCTACTCTTAAAACTATCCAATGACAAACAACACGTCAGTCAGTTGAAAAACAAGACCAACAAGTGCATTAATAGTGAGCCTTTAATGTCAGTAAGTTGAGATGTTACGCCCAGGGACGATTTTTTTGTATCCAACACGATGTAACTGAAGGCTAAATGGACAAAAGCAGGGTGACATTTCTTTTGCTGTGGGTGACGCGGATGTTAAACTCTCACAATAGCCGACCAAAAAGTTGATTCAGAAAGTGGAGCCTTTCAAAACAGAGGAGATGCTGATTATATGTTAACTGACATTGCCTGGTAAACCCATGTGCCTTCTCTGTGGAGCTAATGTGGCCGTACATAAGGAATTTTATGTAAAACGGCACTACGGTATGTGGTAATCTGACCACATACAGAAATCTGAAGCGTTAAAGTGTACAAATAATGCCACAGTAAAATGTAATTTTAGTGATATTTCCTTTTTTTCACATTTTGAATTTGTATAGTCTTGACAAGAGATATTTTATAGAGAGAAAAGTTTAAGTCATTCAATGTTTTAGTTTGTTTATTCTGGAATAAATATATTGTTTGTTTTTAAATAATATTTATGTTAAAAGCACATATTTTTGGTGTAAAGCACAATTTGTATTTATATTTCCATCCATCCATTATTCACACTGCTTAACCTCATTACGGTCGCGGGGGTTCTTGAGCCCATCCCAGCTATCTTCGGGCAGTGGACAGGGGACACCGAGTCGCAGGACACACAGGGGCAGACAATTTGCTCGCTCATTCACACCTAGGGACAATTTGGACCGGACAATTAACCTAACATGCATGTTTTTGGAATGTGGAAGGAAACCCACACAAGCACGGGGAGAACATGCAAACTCCACACAGGAGGTTTGATCTCATGACCTCATAAATGTGCAGCACACGCGCTAACCACTGTTCCGCCGCGCTGCCCTATTTACATTTATATTTATTTCCATTGTTTATTATTTTAGGTTTTTTTTAGGTTTTACAGGAGATATTTTTATGGAAAGCAAAGTATTTTAAGTTTTTTTTATTGTGGAATAATATTCCTGTCAGTTTTTGATTCGTTTTTTTTTTAAATTGAGTTTTAGTGTATTCAATTAATATTTATCCTGTTCGGCCTGCAACCAAAGATGTGGTTTGACATTTGGCCTTCTGTGTAATTGGGTTTGACACCCCTGGCTTAGTGCATCACAGGTTCAAAAATATTTCACAATTCATTAAACCTAATCGCATCGAGTGCATTCTTGTCAGGCGTGGACGTTTTTTACTGCCAACAGCACCGGTGTGACCGTAATTTGTTATCCCCTATCCCATAGTATTACAAGCGGAGATCAACAAATGAACAGCACAATTATGGTCGCGATCCTCGAACTATTGCTGAGAAAAGGGGCAGGAAGAGCGTATATTGTTTGGGTTCCTGAAGCTTGCGATTGTGAACAACGTAAGATAAAACCACTGCGGCACCGAACCATTATTCATACCCGACTATTGTTGTGGCAGCTTGGCGGCACAGTGGTTAGCGCATGTGCGGCACAGTTCTAAGGTCCTGTGTGGGTTCAAATCCAGCTACCGGACCTCCTGTGCGGAGTTTGTATGTTCTCCCCGTGCTTGAGTGGGTTTCCTCCGAGCACTCCGGTTTCCTCCCACATTCCAAAGACATGCATTTCAGGTGGATTGGCCGGTCCAAATTGTCCCTAGGTGTGATTGAGCGAGCGAGTTGTCTGTCCCTGTGTGCCCTGCGATTAGCTGGCAACCAGTTCAGGGTGTCCCCTGCCCACTGCCCGATGATTGCTGGGTGTGGTGTCATGTAATACACTCCCCTCCCTGCGGTGTCGCTGTATACCAATGTGCAGCCTTGTACTTGTGCTTGAGAACTACCGAGGAAGAAGTTAAGTAAACACTCTATGAATGTACCGTCCGTGCCTGCCTTGAATCCTACTACAACCCTACTACATACACAACATATTGGCGACGAGGATGACTTGGATCGGAATCTCACAACCCCCTGCTTTGCTTGAAACCCCGGGTGAGCCTATGATGTTGAACACTACGTGGATTCAGATGTTCGAAAATTACCTGCTAGCATTGACTGCAAACGACATGCCGGACAGACAAAAACGCGCACTACTGCTGCACTGTTTAGGCACAGAAGGGCAGAGAATTTTTTTTTCCCTTCCCGACACTGGCACTTCTTACAAATCCGCCTGTGATGCGTTAAAAACTTTCTTTGTACTGAAGATGAATGTCCTGGCTGAGCGTAGCAAGTTCTGTCGGCGTGCTCAGAGACCGGGCGAGACCACTGCTCAGTTCATTGCCGCATTGAGGGAATTAATTACTAACTGTGACTTTGGCACGTTTGCTGATGATATGATTAGGGATCAATTCATTGAGAAGATGCCCTCTTCGAGGATCAGAGAACGCTTGCTGTTGGAAACGGACTTAAAACTTGACAAAGCGATCACTATTGCTACACAGATCGAATCCGCTATGGCAGAAGCGAATGCTATTGCTCCTGTGCACGTGCCCGAAGCTCCTGTGAAGCTTGTGCAACAAAGAGATAAAAGGAATCAACACAAAACCTGCTACCGTTGTGGCTCCAACTCTCATCTAGCAAATGACCCCAAATGCCCTGCTAAAAATGCAAAATGCAACCAATGTGAAAAAATTGGACATTTTAGTAAAATGTGCTGCAGCGAAATTCCTACTCGATCAGTGAGAGAAGTTACTGTCCCAGACCTTACTGTGTGTCTAGTAGCCCCTTACACCTGCAGTCCCAAAGCGCCTAACGTGTACAGTTGCTCTCCATGCGAATGATGAACAGTCAATTACTACTGACCTGCTTGTGGACACTGGTTCATCAGTTTCAATTCTGCCAGAGAGCATTTACAGACATTCATTCATGCACGTGTCTCTCTCAAAGCCTGCTGTACACCTGGTGACCTACATGAAGAAGCCAATTCCAGTGTTGGGCTGTCTTCAACTTACTGTTACATACTGCAACCAGAGTGCACATACTGACTTCTACATAGTTCCTGACGGTACACCACTACTGGGAATGGACCTGTTTACTGCACTTCGCCTTCACATACAAGATGGGCAGATTGCAACCCCTGCTGCATCGGAGATGAGTCACACCGTCAACGCTACAAATGCTTTAGGCGTTGCTACAGGTTTTATACACAAAGTTAAAGTGCGTGCAGACGTGCCTCCAGTCCAGCAAAAGCTACGCAGACTCCCATATGCCGTGCGTGACAAGGTGTCAGAGGAGCTGACGAAACTGGAAACTGATGGCATTATCGAGAGAGTGGACGCGTCCGCCTGGGTGTCGCCTCTGGTGGTCGTGAGCAAGAAAACAGACGACCACGAGGAGATGGAGTTGGAGATGGTGGCTGCTGTGTGCCCTGATTTTGCTGCAGTCACTGCTGATGAGCTCTCCAGTGCGTGTGAGGAATGCCCGGTGCTACAGAAGGTGCGACACTACATGCAGAAGGGATGGCCTCGTACTGCAAAAGGCCTTGACCCCCTCATCGTGCTATACTTCCGTGTGCAAAATGAGCTTGCCGTGCAGAACAGTGTCATTGTGCGTGGCACTCATCGTGTTGTGATACCACAACAGCTACAGGAAAAAAATGATCCAACTTGCTCACGCTACACACCAAGGGATTGTTCGCACAAAACATAGACTGAGAGACTTGTACTGGTGGCCTAGAATGGATTCTCAGGTTGAGCGCACCATCAAATCATGCACCACCTGCTTGCAGCATGACAAAACCGCAACCACACGTACTGCCCCGTTACAGCCTGTGCCTACCCCAACTGCTGCCTGGGAAAAGGTTGCTGTGGACATCGTTGGTCCTATTCACTCTGCGCCTGCTGATTGCCGCTTCGCCATCACCCTCATTGACCATTACAGCCGATGGCCTGAGATTGCCTTCTGCTCAAATATTACTTCTGCCTCTGCTATGACTTTTCTTTCCACTGTGTTTAGCAGAGAAGGTAACCCACAGGAAATTGTTACTGACAATGGCCCTCAGTTCGTGTCGACTGAGTTTGAAGCATTCCTTAGTGACAGGAACATCACACACCGTCGCAGCTCTGTGTACTACCCACAGGCCAACGGTGAAATTAAGCGTTTCAACAGAGTCTTCAAGGACTGTCTACAAACAGCCAACATTGAAGGTAAACCACTGAAAGCCTTCTTCACTGAGTTTTTACACACTTACAGAGCCACACCACATGCCGTGACTTCAGTGTCCCCCGCTGAACTGTTGCATGGTAGACCAATCTTCACATCACAGGTCTTCACTCCATGCGCCCCAGTGCTGACAAAGGCAACATGCTACAAAACATACAAAACAAACAACAGAAGTCAAAACAATACACTGACAAACGTCGTGGTGCAAAATCACCCAGCTTCCAGATTGGCTCTGCGGTTCGCATCCGCAAACCTGGAATCATTGCCAAAGGACACTCAAAGTTCACCAAGCCACTGACAGTGGTAGCCCAAAAGGGTCCGGCCACTTATCTGCTGTGTGGAATGCTTTTCCACCTTGCCCATTCTTCCACCTGTGCTGCTGCTTCAGCGCCACAGCCTGCTGATGCTGATGCTTGCCTTCTGCCAAGCAACCAAGGTGCTGAGCCACCTGAAACTGAAACTGTGCCCTCACCACATCCCTCCCCGAGTGCACCGAGAATACGACATGCTCCTGCATGGCTTCAAGATTACGTGACTTAAAAAAAGAAAAAAGATACAGAAAAGATGTGGTGTGATGTTCCAAAAAAAAAAAAAAAAAGACATGATGAATGTTCATTGTTTAAAAAATTGTCATGTTTGTTTATGATGTGATCCTCATACAGTCTGCTTACGTTTACAAGGTTTACACACTTTTGCTTACCGATATTGACAGTATAGTTCCTTCCAATATTGCTTACCTTTGATAAATATTTACCTCTAATCTGGTAATGAATATTGAAATGTATGTTTTCTATAAACTGATACTTACCGAAGAGTTATTGCGTATTTCAGATTAATGCTACTGTTTGTGTCCTATTCTAACAAAAAGGGAATATGTGGTGTCGTGTAATACACTCCCCTTCCTGCGGTGTCGCTGTATACCAATGTGCAGCCTTGTACTTATGCTTGAAAACTACCGAGGAAGAAGTTAAGTAAACACTCTATGAATGTACCGTCCGTGCCTGCCTTGAATCCTACTACAACCCTACTACATACACAACACTGGGATGGGCTCCGGCACCCCCGCGACCCTACTGAGGATAAGCGGTGCAGCTATTGAGATGAGATGAGACTATTGTTGCAAGTGGCAGTACCTCAGGAGGTAAAGCGCTCATATGGGCATCAAGAGGTCGCAGGTTTGATTCCTGGGTCCTCTTTGTTATAAGTTGAAGTGTCCTTGCGTAAAGAGCTTTGACTTGAAAAGTGCTATATAAATGCAGATCATTTCCATGTACAGGCAGGGGCTCGCAGAGCACATCTTAAAAATGTGCGGTGGGCAACTTCATGGATTTTCAGACATTGCAGGCAACACAGTAGTTGTCTTTTTCTCACTTCAAAATGATCAATTATTGTTGTGTCCTGTGTGTTTACAAGTAGGACTTATATCTTCATAACAAGAGGCCTGAACTTACACTATAAGTGCAGTGATACAACTGTAGTATTTTCACCATAGGGACAAAAAAATAAACATAGAGGATAAATAAAGCGATTGACGTGAGGCTTCTTTCCAGAGTTTGCGGGTATAATTTGTTTCGGCACTACAAGAATAAGGTTCATTGCGGCTTTAATGAAGCATTGACAAAAATACACACAAAAGAAATCAAGGCATATAATTTGGCATTGGTTATGCCAAATAGGACATACCTGTCAATTCTGAATAACTTAATTGTGTACAGGTCAGGCAAAATAAAAGTTTAGCTTTTAAATATTTATGATAGGTATGATAAAAGGATATTTGTCTTCTTGTGCACATTTACAGGGCCTTACAAAACCATTACCAGCTCGGTAGCCTAGTGGGTAGGGCGCTGGTTCAAACCTCGGCCGAGTCATACCTAAGACTTACAATATTAGTACTCATTGCCTCCCTGCTTGGCGCTCTGCATTAAAGGTTGGAATTGGGTGGTTTTGTCACCCAATGACTCCCAACACAGCAGTTGGGTCTAAAAACCCGGCGCCGATCAATGGCGACGCGTCACTTCGAGAGGTTCGCGTGCCAAATGATTTCTGGTATATATCATGTTTATGGTCTATACTGGCTGAATAAATAAATAAATACAAATACAATACATAAAATCTGTGTTATTTCGATTTAAAACCCTGCATGTGAACATATCAATTGAATGTACATTCTCCAAAATATAAACCTCACTGGGCAGCACGGCAACTGAGTGGTTAGCGTCTCTGCGAAACACAGTACGGAGGTCATGGGTTTGAATCCAGCTATGAGCCTTCGTGTGTGGAGTTTGCATGTTCACCCCGTTCTTGTGTGGATTTCCTCCGGGCTCTCCGGTTTCATCCTACATTCCAAAAACATGCATGTCAGGTTAATTGGCCAATCTAAATTGTCCCTAGGTGTGAATGAGAAGGTGAGTCTCTGTATGACATCCATCCATTACCTGCACAGCTTATCCTCAGTAGGGTCGCGAAGGTGCTGAAGCCCATCCCAGTTATCTTCGGGCAGTGGGCAAAGGACACCCTGAACTGGTCGCCAGCCAGTCGCAGGGCAGAGGCGGACAACTCACTGGCTCACTCCCACCCAGAGACCATTTGGACGAGCCAAATAACCTAAAATGCTGGTCTACTAGTGATCCCAAGAGCCAAGAAGAAATCCACAGGTTCAAGAGCGTTCTCCATTTGGGCCCTGGTGTGGAAGTGTTTAAATCTCGGCTTAAAACACATTTATATTCAATAGCTCATTAATGATGTTGACCTCAGGAAGCTGTCAACCAGATATTTTATGACCTATAATTCATGTTTATGATGATG
This sequence comes from Urocampus carinirostris, assembly GCF_059441175.1. NCBI lineage: Eukaryota > Metazoa > Chordata > Actinopteri > Syngnathiformes > Syngnathidae > Urocampus > Urocampus carinirostris. The sequence goes on along the minus strand of NC_142351.1, from coordinate 58,523,545 downwards.
TCTGTTTGTATTGTCTGTACAGCCCTTTGAGACTTCTTGTGATTATGGGCTATACAAATAAGCATGACTTGACATGTCTGGAGGAAACCCACGCAAGCACGGGGAGAACATGCAAACTCCTCACAGGAGTACTGGTATCTGGATTTGAACTTATGACGTCAGAACTGTGCCCCGGACGCGCTAACCACCCAGCTGTCGTGCCACCCTTACTCGTAACATATTATTCATAATAACCTGGCATGCGGAAGCTAAAACCAAATTAAGTAATAATTGAAAAAGCAATCATAAAACCTGTTTTAACAATGCAGTCTTCCTGTCAATCATTGAAAATGGGATTTTCTGGAAGAAAAAAATGGGCCTGTAACCTTTCCCATGCAGTATTTCTGCCATTTGTAGGGAATTGCCCACTCAGAAAGTTAAACGTTGTGTCTACCCCTTTCCAGAACTGCTCTTACAAATAAAATTCTCTATTGTATGAAATCACAGCCTCAGTCAAACAGTGGCACAGCATTAACATACATAAAGCACTAGTTCCACTTGTTTTTTTCAAGGATATGCTGCATCATAAAGAGATGTAAGATGTGGTCCTTAAAGAAGGCAAGAAATTGAAAAGAAAACCTAGATCCTTGTTAACAAGGACACAAAGTACAAGACGAAGCAAAGCTTATTCAGACTGTCTAAAAGACAGCACTTGACGTGGAAACCTTGAATAAAAATAGTCGAGTGACATATGTGGTAAGTATTGCAAAACACATTAAAGATAGCCAGCTTAAAAAATGCCTTTTTTGATGAAAGGGTGACTGAGTAACTCACACGTTTTGATATTCATGAATTAATTATTTGACAAAAAAAAACAATAGAACAAGTAATACCTTTCTCACAACATAGTACCAAAAATATCTCCAAAGGTTGTAGGATTTATATATATGTATATATATATATACCGTATTTTCCGCACTATAAGGCGCACCGGGTTATAGGGCGCACCCCGAAAAAATGGTTTTTGGTCCAATTTTTGACATACATAAGACGCACCGGATTATAAGGCGCTACAATGGGAACGTGGACAAAACAGTCAGATAGTTCAGTCAAACTTATTACCCCCTTAACATTCCGAAAGCTTGCAAAGACGCAAATACGTGTCGAGAACACGTGCGGATGCAGGTTCCATACGATGTCACTCAAATGCATCATTTCAAATATCATTCGGAAGGTTAAAGTCTTGGGATTCAAGAAATGCCAACCATTCCTTAGTTTCTATTTTCTTTTTCGCTCGCAACTTTACTGTGCATATGACAATAAACACTTGGAATTGAGTTTAATTTAAAAATAGACACTCCATTCCATCCATTATCTGCACCGCTTATCACAGAAACATCGAGTTAAGTCTGAAACAAGATACAGGGATAATATAAAACCCGGAGTAGCTCACCGAAGTCGTTGTGTTCATAATAATGTGCAGCCATTGTCCTCTTATATCCGTGAGTGTAGTAAATCCAGGAGAGTAAAATATTTACAAATAGAGTACAGAATAGTAAAATACTGTTTCCTCCCCCGCCGTTGTTCGACCTAACATGCTATTCACATTCATCTTTTTCGGCCAATCACAGGCTTTGTTTTGCCGTTCAAGCCAATGCCAGCCTGTAAATGATAAAAAGGATCCGCCCCTTGACCTCCGAATAACTTTAGCCAATAGTGATCGATTCAAACGATGATTGACACATTGGTTAGCCAATGAAACGCCGGTAAATAAATCCCAGCATACACCGCGTACTACTTGTAAGGCCGTAAGTTGCGAGACCTTGCGATTTAATATTGAGCCATATATAAGGCGCACTGTATTATAAGGCGCATGGTCAGCTTTTGAAAAAAATTAAGACTTTTAGGTGCGCCTTATAGTGCGGAAAATACGGTATATATTTTTTTTTCTTTTTTTTTTCAGAATTGTAACAAATGCTGCCATTTTCGTTATTTTCTAGCCTAATCACACGTAAATTGGTTATGTTTGGATAAATATTTAATTCTTTTAATAAATATTATGTAAAAGTTAGTCTTCGGGGGAATATTCACGATTGCTTTATAAGAGAGGAAAAAGTTCAAGCTAGGCAATAAAAAGAAAAATCTGACGTCTAATAAAAGATGTGAAGTACGAATGGAATAAAGGAATGTTTCAGTGATGACAGTAACACTATACCAGCTCAGTAGCCTAGATGGTAGTGTGTCCGCTTTGAGACTGGGAGGTCGCTGGTTCGCGCCTCGACCGAGACATACCTAATTGGTATAATGGCGGCGCCCTCTGGCTGCGGCTGCATCGACTCGCTACAACGGGTCAGGTGTATCGACATTTCGTTCTGTGTACATTGTTACAAAGAATGACAATATAAAGGAAATTATTATTATTATTATGTTAACTTTAATTTGATTATAAATTGAAATTTACCACCAATGATTCTAAGACAACTTCTTGGCAAGATTTTTCTTGTTAATATGTTTTCTTGATTTCCCAATGATGGAAACTTTGCATTGAGATTGTCTGACTTAAATATGATCTTGCTACCGGTTTGGTTTTGTCACATTTAGCGTTCTGTGCAATCAGACCTGCATCTGGACCTTATGCATTTTGTTATGTACAACAGGGGCCTCTAACTCTCGGTTTAAGGGTCAATTGCGGCCCATGGATGATAATTTGAAGCCCTAATAGTAATATAAATGTTTAAAGGTATAGTGTGTATTATTTAGCACACCCTAGTGGTAAATACTAAATCGTTTTAAAAAAGCTCTTTAGAAAATAAGAAAAAGTACGATCAAATAAACCTGGGTTTTATATGCGTGTAGAGAAAGTTGTTAATTTGACATAAAATAGGCAAGTTGTTCTAACTCTTACAACAAAAAATGAAGAAATAGGCTCGGCAAAAAAAATGGAAAAAAATGGTGCGTTTTGGTGACTGCCTCTACATAGTTTAAATTCTTACTTTTTCCTTTTAGCACTCATTTTCGGTTTCACTACGCCAAGGGTCTTCAATGTGATGCCCCTGTGATATATCAGGAAATTTGATTTATAACTGTCATGATGTTTTGGTAAATATTTAATCGGTACAACGTGGTGATAACATATTAACGACATAGTGATAACAAAGGTTGCCACTTTAGAAATGCATATCAAAGTAGTAGCTGTTCATCAGTAACACAAAATAGGTATCAAAAGGTTGGTGAACTCTGCATTGCACAAAACAGTGACATATCATGGTCAAATAATGCACACTGTCCCATTTATGTAAATGAAGCCAATGCAAATTATGGATTAAGTTATTACTCATTGATTGGTATACTTTTACATTAATTCTTAATGTTTTTATCTATTATGAGATCTACTTTTGTGTAGCAAATGTATCAAATGTTCACGACAATAAGCGGCACCGGGTTCTAAGGCGCACCCCAAAAATAATTTTTGTCATATATTTTCCATACATAAGGCGCACCGGGCCATAAGGCGCCACAGTCGGAACATCAACAAAACAGTCAGATAGTTCAGTCAAACGTATTAACTCCTTAACATTCCGACGGCTCGCAAAGAAGCAAATACGTGTCTCAGACACGTACGGACACGGTGCATGTACGATGTCACCAATAACTCAAATGCGTCATTCCACATATCATTAGGAAGGTTAAACTCTTGGGATTAAATATATGCCAACCATTTCTTAGTTTCTATATTATTTTTCGCTGGCAAATGTGTGAACAGCAAAGTAAGAATTCCATTGTGCATATGCAATTTGCATATGACAATAAACACTTTGAATTGAATTAAATTGGATTTAAAAATAGACTCATCACAGAAACATCAAGATCAGTCTGAAACAAGATACTGGGAAAATATAAAGCCGGCGTAGCTCACCAAAGTCGTCTTGTAGCCATCACATTTAATAATAATACGCATCCATGGTCTTCTTACATCCACGAGTGTAGTAAATCCAACCTTGTAAAATTTGTACACACTCCAAAGCACGCAATAATGCCGACAAATAAAAGAAATAATCTACCGAGAAGCATCTGCATCGATAGAAGTTGCTTGTTGCTAGCTGTCTGTTTATCCCCATAATTCCTGTTTAAAAATACAGACCAGTAAAAAATGTTGTCTCCATGCCGTAGAGCAGCCTAACGTGTGATTAACTTTAGCCAATAGTGACCGATTCAAAGGATGATTGACAAATTGGTTAGGAAATGAAACACCGGTATTTACATCCCAGCATACACTGCGGACTACTTCGTCCATGGTGGAAAATGTAGTCGGCGGCTGGTAGCCTTAGTTGCGAGACCTTGCTACTCAATATCAATCCATATGTAAGGCGCACTATATTATAAGGCGCATGGTCAGCTTCTGAAAAAAATAAAGGCTTTTAGGTGCGCCTTATAGTAGTGAAAATACGGTATTTATCATTTTAGATGTTTGAAAAAGCTACATTTTTCTTGTGGTCAACCCGATTTGGCCCAGCCTCACCCGAACCCAAACTCGATCGGCTCCCAAGTAAAGTGAGTTTGAGACCCATTATCTAGAACGGGCTTCACCGGCCAATCTTTTAAGACAGGAAGCTTGTTGTAGCTGTTAAGTGGACTTTTTGCACAATTTCAGTTATTACTTGTGTTTATCATTGATGTAGACTATTTTATTTCTCTTGATGCCCTTGCTACATCGGTTGCATTTTGGTAATCGCGGAAGGAGGACAACCTATTCTTTATTAACTGTCCTGAGGTTCGGTATTTCTTTTTAGTTTTCCCTTGCCCTCGTGTAGGTTTCATATCAGGGGACGTTGTAAAGGTGGTCTGTGCAGCTCTTTGAGGCGATCTGTAATTAAAAACTATACAAATTTGACTTGATTTCTCATGAGGAATCATCAATGCGGCTTTAAAAGAGAAATAATCTGACGTTTAATAAAATATGTGCAGTTCGAATAGAATAAAGTAATTCAGTAGCTACAGACAACACCGCATTAAATGTATTACCATTGATATTAATAAATCTAGGACAACTAAGAAATATCCGCTTTGTTGATATATTCTTGTGATCCCGTTGACAGAAACTTTGTATTGTGGTCATCAGACTTTATATAAAGATTGTGGTGCCACTGTGCCATTGATCGACTCTTCGGTTCAATTTTATTACCTTTTTGCCACATGTCTGTTCAACAAGTGTATTCAGCTTTCAGCTTAAGCAGATTTTCAAGAATTCCCTCTAGGACCAACAAATGCTCTTTTAGAGTACTTTACAGACCGCTTCAGGAATGAAATTCCTAAATTTAGGTCCAGCCTTGTATCCCATCAGAAAGTAAGATCTACAAACGCTAGAAAATGGATTTCACATGGAAGGTTTAGCCCTGGTTGATGCAAGACTCTTGGTCGAGTTTTCTCCAAAGTGAACCTATCAGACTGCCTTTTAGAGTCAATTCCCACATGTATTTTAAGGACATTTTATGGATTCTTTGAGGGGCAGCTTTTAAATATAGTCAATTGCTCTCTCATAAGGGGTTTTCCCTGCCACCTGTAAAAGAGTGGTGGTGAGGCCCCGTCTGAAGAAGAGAAATTTAGACTCAACCTTTTTTATAATTACTGTTAAAAACTGTTTTTTTATTCAGCTGAATTATTTTAATAAAAGAAAACAGCATTTTAGAGAAATGGGATCAACCACAGTACAGAGACTGCCCATTTAAAAAAAATCAAATGATATCAGGTATAATATGGATTTTAATAAATACACAGGTCCAGTGCTTCTGGAGCTCAGTGCTGCCTTTAAAAAGTAAATTGCCACATTTTATTAAACAGACTTGGAAACACTGTGGGCATCTCTGGTGTCTCTACCGTTTTAACCTAGTTGTGTTCCTATCTCACAGACCAACATCTCCTTGTAGGTATGGATGCATGTTTCTCTAGAATCCATTAGCTTACATTTGGCAAACCTAAATTTAAACCCCAAGGTTTAAATTTAGGTTTAGTACTTTTTAATCTGTATGCTTCAACTTGGAGGTGTCATCAGGAGACACGGAGTCAACTTCCATAGTTACGCTGATGACCCAAGTCCTATAGATACCCTTTTAAAATGCATTTCCGATCTCAAGTCATGAATGGCAGAGAATTTCCTACAGCTCAACCAGGACAAAACAGAGGTTTTACTCATTGGTCCTGAAAGTCAGAGAGAGACACTTTTACCAAAACTACAACATTTTTGACCTTTAGATAACGTTAAAAATGTTGGCGTTATTTTTGATTCCACGTATCAAAAACAATTTTATCATCTCAAGAATATAGTCAGAGTCTGCCCATTTATCTTTCGGGCAAACAAGGAGGTACTGATGCATGCTTTTATATGTTCTCGTATAGAGTATTGTCATCCCATCTCTGGTCTTCCTAAAAAGAGTATTGCTAGGCTGCAGCTATTACAAAACTCAGCAGCACGGGTTCTTACAGGGACCAGGGGGACGGTTCACATTAAACCAGTTTTAAAATCGCTGCATTTGCTCCCTGTATGATTAATTTTAAGGTGCTTTTACTATTTTCTAAAAGTCTTAATGGTCTTGGGCCATCCTATCTGTCTTACTTGCTTTTATTACATCAGCCCTCACGGCCCCTGAAGTCCTCGGGCAGCGGCTTGTTGACTGTTCCCAGGGTGAGAACCAAAACCTATGGTGAAGCAGCATTCACTCACTTCGGTCCTCACCTATGGAACTGTCTTGTTGTATGCTGAATGCTTTTATACAGCACTTTGAGTGACATTTTTTTTGCCTAAAAAGTGCTTTGCAATAAAACTTGATTTAAATTGGATTAAATTAATATATAAATAATGTTATGAAATGTAAATGTTAATAAAGTTAATAAAATAATGTTCTTTTCTAGCCGGAGCCGAACTCGTCTTGATCAGGTGATAGTCTTAAAATATCAGAATTCTGCAGATTACGAGACTCCAAATTAATGCTCTGGAGTTGTTTTGATTAACAGTTCACCAACTGAGACTTCCTGCTGTCTGTTGTTGATTATCATTCCCCCATCTCTTTGATGTTGCTGATTAGGATAGATCAATTTCATTCTTCTTGGTCTGATCGCCCACATGGTCCATGTGAGCCAGCCAGCTTGCTTCATTAAACTTGGATCTTCACAGCGTGCTCATGTTGCATTATTGACTATTTCCGTGTGTTTGCTCATCAATGTTTTTCTTTTTAAATACTTAGCTTTCCTGACTTGTTTTTGCTCTTATTTTCACGTTTCCAACTGCCTGACTTAAATCTTTATTGGAACCGTGCTACAACCATGTTTTAGTGGCTCCTTCAGGCACTCTGGAGTCATCAATGGCACCAGACTGTCATGGTTTTAGCATCACTAGTGACAGCATTTGGAGAAGTTCCTTATGGATTTTGTGCTTCATGGCAGGCTTAACTCGTCACAACCCACCTTCTGGCTAATCCCTTGCTCTGGCATGTTCCAGAAGTTGTTTTGTCGGTAGATTCATTTTACATTCTTATGAGCTAAAAAACTGGGATTAGTTAAAGCCTCGGTGTCTTAAAAACCAACAAGCACAAAAATAAGGAATATTATCTCGTTGTCTGGACCTCATAAGAAAGCAATTGGCTGTGATTTATTTCTTCATTCTAGCAGAAGATTACAAAGACAAAGATTAGAGTATGTGTAAGTCTATTTTGCTTCTGTTGTAAATTCAATAATTGACGTAAAAAACATCAACTTATTTATGCTCGGGAAGGGCGTCTGAAAGGTTTTCATACGTCACCGCAGTGGTTCGTATCTAAAAGAGCAGCAGGTTATTGGTCTGTAGGCTGGTGGTTAGGGACTATTGTTCTAGAAAGGTTCCAGACTACTGCTCAAGAGAGTGTATTGGAATGCTCTTTTTGAAAAAAAAAAAAAAAGGGGGGGTTGTGCTGTGGTAGAACGTTTTGTACATTCGAATAACACAATAAAATATGTTAATGTAGAATTTCTATTGGAGTCGGTTGGAAAACTATTGTATTCTGGCCAAGTGTAAAAGTGCAGCCACTAATCAATTCATTACAATTAATCAATTACAATAAATTATATTATAATTTCAAAATCCATGTTGTAATTAATTCAGCAACTAATTTAATCATTGATTATTCCCCTGGATACTGTTTCGATTTCTGTCAACCAGCCGCGTATCCTGACGAGGGCCCCGGGAATGCCGGAGCCATTCGTAGAAGACTTCAGGCAGTTGGCAGGGGATACCCTGGACTGGTTGCAAGTCAATCTCAGGGAACACAGACAATAGTTCACTCACTCATTCATTCCTAAGGGCAATTTTAACTTGATATTTGAACTTCTCCACTCAGGCATTGGGGGACAGATGCAAACTCCACACAGGGAGGCTGGTAGCTGGAATGGAACCCAGGACCTCAGAACTGTGAGGCAAACAAGCTAGCAAGTCAACAGCTGTGTCATTCCTTTTAGATAATTCAAGGTTCAGGGATCCTTCAACTACTTGGGTCGCTGAGGCACCACTGAGGATGAAACTCAGGACAGCTTTCTCCACTGTTGCCAGTACCTGGCCTTTATCGGGGGCTTGTGGCAAAGTTGGCATCAGTCTATTATTTGATGTTGTAGGCCCAGTTCTCCTTGGACTATGCCCTGCGGAATGTTCTTGGCCAGTCCTGATGATTTTGTAACATGACAATACCACTGCAGTTTTCGTCAGCGCACAGTTGGAGACAATACTTTGAAGGGACCAATGTGCCCTCTGATGGTGTTGCACACTGTTCTGTTTGTCATATGGGCTATGTAGCTGATGCCTAGAAGTTTCCTGTAGCCACTTGACTTGACTTGACTAGCATTGCATTTGATTTTCCTTTCCAGCCCTGCTGTGAGAGTCTATGCATTACAAGTGTTGCGGAAGATGGAAGTATCCAGGGCTTGCATGAGTCTGATCTTTGATTTCACTGCTATGTTCTTGTCCCTCCAGATGGGTTAGGGTCTGGCAAGTGTTTGAGCTATCATGGCCATGAATTTTGGTTCTAACCCTTCTTCTGGTATGACAGCTCCAAGATATTTAACTTTGGTGACAGTTTCAAGCCCTTTGTGGTTGATGGTGATTTTGTCGTGATAACTTCGTTACTGGCTGTTTTAGATTACACATTTTTTAAATCAATAAATGTTTGACTCTCAACATCTAATTATTTTTTATTGTGTTTAACTTTATTTTTACTTTAAATCAAAACCAAACATTTCACTGTTGCTGGTACTAAAACAACTGAAACATAATTCTCATGATCAAGACGATTGGAATGGGATTTTCCACCACAGACTTTTTTATTCATTGAATCAGTTTTCTCTTTTATTATGAATTCATTCAAAAGCAAATGTTTTCGTTTACCCCAGTTAAGTGTCAAAAAAATCAACAAAATAAAACACCATAACAATAAGTGCATGATGCTGCTCAAAAAGTGCGTACTTGTATATCAGTCACTCCTTTTATCAACAAATATTTTGGGCACATCAGGTGTACTTTTTAAGGGTAAGTGCATGGAAAAAGACCATAAACCTTTGATTATATCCCAATAAGTTATAAAGTCGTTAAATTGTAATGGTGAGTAAGCCTACAGCTTTCTCCGTAAGATAAAAATATGTGGTGGGATGTAAAATAAATGTAGCTGGTATGCCTGCCTGTACACAGCTTGGGGCAAGGATTTTTGCGATAAGCACTCTCAGCCAGTGCATCTGATTCCTTCTGGCTTATGCAACGTGAGTAATTGGGCAGAGTAAAACATAATTTGACCAAGAAAATGTTTTCCATATCTGAAAAATGTAAAGTTAAGTCAGCCCATGGCTTCTTGCCACCCCGGTTGGATTTGGCATATCACTCTTTTTAAAACCTCAGTATCAGGTTCCATTTTTGTATCTGTCAGCCAATCAGTTTCGTAAGAAATTTGAAAATGCAATGAATATTTGTCCTACACCTGACTCTGTTATGTACCTGGAACTAACATTGACTGCTCAGTTATTCTATGACTTGTAATATTGAAATACTTGATAGATTGGCGGGTTAGCAGGTGACCTCAGACATCATGGCACAAGACTGTTACTATTGTCAGTAATTGATTGGGTCATTCCATCTGGAAGCTCATGACTACCTCGCACAAGCCTCATTTCAGAGTAAATTAATACATCTGCAAGTAAAGTCAGACCAAATCATAATTTTAGTACGTATACTTTTCTCCCATTGTTTTTTTTTTTATGTTTAAGACGTGACCTTAATACAGCACGAGTGATGCCATTCCCGAAAGCAAATTCAGTACTGTTAATAGAGATAGTGAGCTGGGTGAATTCCTAATGAGGACAAAAAGTGGCTGGACGACTGCCAGTAGCTCTTTAGCCCCAAGAAGGTACAGTAATAAATAATGAGGAAATGTCTTTGCCATTCCATTCTTATTCTGTGCGCCGTTCGGGGGCTCTGAAGCAATGTCAGACTTGCAGATTGTGATCGAATTGGAATAATGCTGCCGGTTGAATGTTTTTTCTTCCTCTTGGCATCTTGCTGCAGAGTGACGGAACAGTATTGGCAAGGGTATTTGATTCTTTACTGAATGACAAACTAATGTGGCAGCTGTCGTTTTGTCCTGCTTTAGGCGGTCTTGCTAACTGGCATACACAGGAGGCATTAAAGCAGAGCAAATGCATGAAGTGTATCTATTATTTATATTATTAGCTTTGGGCGTTCCACTTTTTTCAGGTCAGGTAAGGGAAATGGCCCCAATAGGCCAGTTTCATAGTGAGCGCACAAGTGGCAGAGAGCTTACAGAGCCAACTTCTTCAAACTGGGAGCAAGCAAACAAGTCTGTCCTCACTCTGTTGCCCAAAACAGACCAAAAGCAACGAGCGACCGTAAGTAGTGAACATGTTGGCTGTATACAACCTTTAAAAGCAGGAGTAAATTAAAAATGCGGGTCTTTGCATGCACATAATTTATATGATGTGTTCTTGAGCATCAATCTTGTTAGGTTCTACTAGCTTGATGTTTAAATGATGAAAAAGTGAAAGGTTACTTGTACAGTCAAATGTGCAAACGTGTTTATTATGTGGCCTTCATAGCTGTTAACTCTGAGTGACTAAAAGTTTACAGATTAAGCTAAAAATTCTGATTCACCTTATTCAAACCACGTACATATATATTCCTTTATATATTTCATTTGGGGACTTAAATATGTATTATTATAATTCTGAATAAATACAGTAAGTGTAAAAATACTTAGTAACTGTCACACTTTTTCAAGGTACAGACCAGCTTGTACAAGATGTAGAAATACTAGTTTTCTTTTTCTTCCACTCGTAATTTTATACCAGAATGTCCGAATCCAGCACCAAAAGTAGATACTTGTAATTTTGGTCTCAATCCAATACCAGTAAATATATGGTAGGATCGATCGATACAGGTTTTATACAATACTTTTTACTTGATATCTCATGATTAATGAGCAACTGAAACCTTCTCGCGTTGAGTTAGTTTAAAATTATGATTAACACAGCACACAGATTTTACTCAATATACATGGTTCTATTGTCTGACTCTCTTGGATTTTCAAAGCATAATCAGAGAGAGTCAGACCAAAAAGCACCATTGTAACGAAAATACAAATACTGTATAACAATGCCATTTCGAGAAAATTGGTGGAAGAGCGAAGTATCAAGTATCAACCCGGGGCAACAGCTTTATTCCATCTTCACAACATTGCTAAAGTGGAAATGTTTAAATCTAAACTTAAAACACACTATTGTATAACAGATGAATAACCTATATTTTATGTTGACAGTATCTGTGTATTATTTGTTATTGCAACATCCATTGCAGCCTGGTCATCCTGGAAGGGGGATTACCTCATGTGCGGTCCCTTCTCTAGGTTTCTTCAAATTCCTCTAGTTGAGGTATTCGAGTTTTTCCTTGCCCTCATGTAAGTTTTAGATCAGGGGTTAGTGTAATAATAGTCTGTGGTTTGCAATAATATGCGGTCTGTGCAGCCATTTGAGACTCTTTGTGATTAAGGGCTATACAAACATGACTTGACTTGACTAGTATTAATCCTAGTAATTGTTTAATATGGATAATATAGATACTAGAACCGATCCACCCGCCCATAGCCAAGAAGTAATCACAGAAACTAAGCAATGAGCACCCACATGAACAATTTTGCATGATGACATAAAATCATTTTATTTAAGGCAGCAGAAATATGTTGATGTTGAATGAAAATTTCAATTATTTCTGAATACACAGATATGTTTTCCTTGAAATTCAAAACATCTGTGTAGATTAACAGGCATATGCCTGTGACGTGAACTATTTCGATCCCGATGCGCACGTGAAAAAATCTCAAAGTATTGGCAAAGATTTAATTTGATAGTTGGTGGAAAGATGTCCACAATTACGTAATTATAAGAATCAAGCTTCTCATATTTTAAAACCTTTGACATATTTAGCAGGTACAAAACAATGTTGGGAAACAGTTTCAGCCAGCACGAAATACGCATCACAAAATCTTTAGGTAAGAATAAGCTAGCTGAACTCTCGATAGAACAATTCAATTGTAAGCTTCTTTATCAAATTTTCAATGTTTTTTTTTAATATACGTATATTGCCCTGCAACCTTACGTAAACAGCCATTATTGTAAAAGGATGCTGCTTTGTTTTGCCTTCGCGTCTAAATGACATCAGCAGTATCTGCTGCAAATTTGGAAACTGGTCTAAACCATAGCTAGTAATTGTAATGGTAATGGTCTGCATTTATATAGCGCTTTTCAAGTCAATGAAGACCTCCCAAAGTACTTTACAATGTCACACTTAACCATTCACACTCACACAACAATAGCGGCCATGCAGCCATGCAAAGCGCCGACCTGCTTTTTGGGGGCATTAGGGATTCAGTGTCTTGCCCAAGGACACTTCGACATATAACACGGAGGAGCCGGGATTCGATCCTGCGATCTCTTGATCCAAAGATGAGAGCTCTACCTCCTGAGCTGCCCCCTAGTGACATCGTAAAAAAAAAAAAATAATGCAGAAAAAGCTAGCTAAAATGCAATTGCGTCCTTAGATATATTTGAAATTTGATTTCAGAATTACTATTACAAAACTGTATTTGGTTAAGGGCGATATTACCAAGTTTGATCCTAGAGAGCCACAGTTTTGCATGGTTTTGATGCCTGAGTTAAACCATCCCTGGCATGTAAAGTGAATCAATTATATTTGTAATCAGCAAATATTAAGCTTGCAATGGATTGTGCAAAGCACGTGAAAGGTTTTCGAGGTGAAGGTTGGGGGGACGGTTTTTCGGGAGCTTCAGCGCGCATCCAGCACAATGTTTTAATTAGGGGTTAAAAAGGTCTCAAAATGGACTACATTATTCAAGGGAATTGCTGAATAGCCGCAAAAAAGGCCTGCAAAGTGACCGTCAGTGATGATATTATGGAGTCTGACATGGGGGTGAAGGTGTAAGGTATTTCATAGAGTTTCATGATCCCTGTTGGAATACTATAGAAAATGATTTATGAAATGCATGGGTGTTTAGTACGTTCGAGAGAAAACAAGATCTTACATAAAACTGAGGACCTTCAAACCGATTGGGTAGTAGTTTTTCACCTCGGCTTCAACCCTTCTGGAATTTTTCGTTCACAGGAGTTATCCCCAACCATTTCAGTACCACAGGTAGTTTTACTTCCGGCAATATGTTCATGGCCTTGCCCAGGAATCGCATTAGAAAAGTATTTTCTTTTTCTAAAGTAAAAATAATAATAAAAATAATAGCATCACTAATAATAACAACTCTAATAAAAGTAATGATAATGATATTAATGAGCATAAATACAAAATGTGGGTGTCCTCATTGCAACAAAATCACATGACTAGGCAACTCTGCGGCAACTCACAGATACCCACTCGCTATTTGTAATGTTTTAAGACAAAATTTTGCATTGGTCATTGCGGCAAGTAACCGAAAATACAAACTCACCAAATAAACTAAACACGTTGAAAAGTGGGTCGGTGTTTTGCGTGTCAGGACCAGAACGGAAACAGGACCCACTTGTATTGCGTTCTCCACAAGTTTTACTGGAGGAAAGAAAAAGGGCTGTGCCCACGATCCCGTGTTCGCTCTGGTGCTCGGATTGTGCTCCGAACGCGGAAGTGGATCTTCCGTGGCGAGCGATGGCGGTGTCAGGGACGGAAAAGTGGGTCGGTAGCCGGGACAGGAGAGCAAAAACGTGGTCGGGGTTGGAAACGAGTCGTAAGCCAGAATAGAAGAGAAGACGTAGTCGGGGACAAAAAAAGGTCGAAAGCTGGGACGGGAGAGCAGACGTGGTCAGGATCAAAACGGGTCGAAGCCGGGGACAGATGGGAGCAAAAAACGGGACAGGTGGGAGTCAGGCTTGCCTCGTGTTCACTGAGGGTCGCAGACAGACTGACAAAAGGGGACAGACAGGACTGGGTTCAAATCCTGACAGGGAGCCAATCAGAACCCTCGGCAGTTGGCGCCAAATGAGCCGGCACAGCTGAGTCACACCAGTAATCATGACAATATGGTCTTTGTGTCGTGTACTTTGACAGGTTTAATTGACGATCTTTGACATAAGAAATTGGTGTGTTGGTTTTTTCCATGTGTTTACCATGCTCACACCTATTGATAGTACAAAGAACATTAATACTTTGTCCTTGATACTTATAAAATCACAGCAAAAGTCAGTTTTGCTCTTGGTCTATTTTTAAATACACAAACTTGAACGCTTGTTTGTGTGTATTGTTGTTGTAAACTTTTTTAAATATGCAAACTTGTACGCTCTTGTGTCTTTGTTTTTGTTGTAATGCGGACAGGGTAATGGAAGCCCTTGGAAAAGTTAACGTTGAAGTAAAGCAGGCGGCTCTGTGTATGTGTGTCTCAAATACAGCATTGCCACACGTGACTGAGACTGCGACTTTTTGTACGGTGCGCCTTATGGTTGTGAAAATACGGTGAATACATGGTTCGTAAAAGACCATGTGCTATCTAGCACAATGCCTAAATATCTGAAAGAGCTAATGTTATGATTTTTGGTCCTGCTTAAAGGGACAGTCTGTATTATTTTGTGCCCGCTGGTTAAAAAGAAAAAAAAAACGTCATTTGAAAAAACATCATGGAGACATGCATTTTTAAATATTGTGCCAGTCGAGAAATTGGGATTTATCTCACAATAGATGATCCTAACCTAAAGGAGGCTGATATGATTGGCTGCCAAGGCTACTCTCATATCTTATTTTCTTCATTTCTTTCCTTTGCACAACATATTTTAATCACCTTTTTTCTGTCACAAAAAAAACAGAAACGATTGTAGTGGGATGTAAAATAAATGTAGGTGGTATGTTTTTTATGTTATTTTAGTCTTTTCCATGTTTTCTCGCATATCGCCTTATTTTCTTCCTTTCATTTGACTTTTTTTTTCTTTCCCATAGTCCATTCTTTGTAAAAGTCGAGGCAAAAAAAGTGAGGAAAATCATTTGCTTTGGTCACTTTGTATCTCCGTAATTTGTATTGTTCTTTGTGCATTTAGAACTTGTTCCTCGTTGCACAACACCATACAGAATCACTTGATGGTCAAATATTACACATTGTACGTTTACATATCATGTGCTGGATGTAAATATTTCTACTTTTAGGCCTTATCTGCATTACATGAGAGCATCTTGAAAAGGAACCATATTCTGCACGCAGCCAATTAGAATTCCGAGATGACGCCCCACCTTACCCATATGCAATCACACCAAAAAAGTGCTCCGAGTACCAAACATTTGCTGGGTAGCACAAACTCTGCTTGAGTACACGATAAATTATATGAGGCAAAAAATGCCAAACCCGCATTTTTCTCCAAATGCGTTTGTTACAATACCTCTGTGACCCATCTGTTACACCGAAGCAAGCATATGTCACTTAGTCCAAGCGTTTTCGCATCAACCCCCTGCCAACACACACACACACACACAATTCTTTAAACCACTTGCACTCACATCCGTGCTGACAATGCTTTATTTCACCCAAAAGTTGTCACGTCTTGTCTTTACTGCAATTATAGGTAAATCAATTCATTAGCATTATGCTAATCAGCCGTACAACAGTAAAAGTCACTGTGGAGTATAAGTCGCACCAGCCAAAAACTTAAAAAGGAAAAATTACATCATCTCTGTCATTGTCACAGTAATTAATCTGCTGCTTCCGTCTTCTGGTTCTACGTTGCCCACATAAGATTTATCGTCACCTCTGTTTTCTGCCTTTCTTTGTTTTCAGCTTGTAATATGCAGAAATAGATTTTCTTTTTGGTGTGATTTTTGTTCGGTTGTTTTAATAAACTAGAAACCCCTTTTGAGTTTATAATATTTACTCTGGGAAAATTATGCCTTACCTTTAAAATGTCCATGTCCCGATTATCGATAGTAAGAAAAGTTAGGCATTAGTAAATATTTTCAACTTGCTCAAAATGGATTTCTATACAAGGTGTTAATTCTCTGTGTTTTACAACATATCCCTCAAAATTGAGATACAAGTCATTTTAGTGGCATAAGCTCAAGTGACCTAAACTACTGGGGGCATTTTTCAGCACAACAGGGCAAGGTTTATCAACACAGGTCTAGAGCACCCTCTTGTGGTTTAATATGAAACGTACATGTGAAATGATACAATGTGTGTGTGTGTGTATATATATATATATATATATATATATATATATATATATATATATATATATATATATATATATATATATATATATATATATATATATATATATAGTGTGTGATATATAATGTGTCAATAATTTCACAGATAAGGCTCACTGGCCAGACTATGAAACGACTTACTGTATATCCGAAAAAATACTGTACTTATATTTGTTATTTTTATTTCAACGTATTGTTTGTTAAGCTTTGCATGACAAATGTCAGAACCAGAACAGGATCAGGACCCGATCGCGTGACGTTCTCACACAAGCCTTTATTTTACGGGAAATGGGGAGTCACGCACGTTAGGTAGCCGGTCTGGCGTGGAAAGACCGGAAGCCAGAGACCGACGAGACCGATTCCAATTGCCTGAGTTGATATCGGACAGATGGCGTTGATACCGGACAGGAGGTGACAGACAGTAAAGATAACGGATCAGGACATCGAAAATTAGCCGGAGAAACTAGACGGGAACGAAAACTGGAGAAAATAATAAACGGGACAAAAACAGACAGAAACTAAACTGGAACCCGAAATTTAACAGGTCAACAATAAACGGGAACAATACCAGACTGAAGATATCAACAGGAAAACAGGACCGAGTCAGAACCCACGTCTTGTAGGGCCGAAGTTCGTTTGACAGGCTGACCCTGAAGCAAGAGAGCGCTGAGCTTTATATAAAAAGAAAGTCAATCTCTCAACGAGCCGCAGCTGGCCCCACACGGGTGGGCCCGGATGGGCACCATGGCAACCGTGACAGACAAATAGGAATGTGTCTACAAAGGAACGTCACATTAACTGCTAGGCAATACATTTGTGTTCAGATTTACTGTAGCTCAAAAAATGTAGCAATCTTACTTTGTTATTCTTTTTTAGAATATTTTGTTGGACCAGAATTGTCATGTCATTGCGTCAAGTGTGTTTCCAGAGGAAAGTCGGAAAGTACCTCACACCCACAATCCTTTGGAAATCCGTGTGCCGGGTGAAAAGATAAACAAAAACAATGGGCCAAACATGTCTTACACACAAGAGGACCCTTGACATGGCTTCAACTGTGGTTCCAGTTGGTTTTAAATGATTGTGGGTTTTATTCCAATTTCTAAATAGATTTCAAAATAAGATTTTGTTTTCCCAACTGAGGTGGAACTTGGAATTAGTTTTGAAACCATTCCATGCCCGAGGACCATAACCCCAGCTGTCCTTTTTTTCTTTACAATGTCACTTTTAGGACAAAATAACCTCAGTAACAGCCTAACAATTTATTTTGGATTGCGGGCCCTTTCCCAGTACTATCGCAGTTCACAAACCACGAGTTCACTGAGGCATAACCATCAACCTTAACAATTTTATCAGGTTAAAAGTGTTCAGCATAAACATTTAAATCCAGTAATATACAAAAATGCAATTTTTTTTTTTTTCTACAATAATCAATACTATTTATATAAACAAGTGTCATATACTTTTATTTTATCTTACTTATATGTGTTATTGTTTGCATGAGCATTTGCTTTGGTTTGTTTCTGTGAATTGGTGTCAGAAACAGGACAAATGTTATCAGCAAATACTAAGCTTGCAATGGATAGTGCAAAGCACGTGAAAGGTTTTCTAGGTGAAGGTAGGGGGGACGGTTTTTCGGGTAACACTTACTCAAAAGTTTATTGGGATATAGAGGAAAACAAACGCCAGTGCTCGCTGGATGAGGGTAGCAAGCCGCTCACAGGATCGGAGCGGGATTGGAATGCGGAAGTGGATTTCCCGGAGCGGGAGATTGGAGTGTGGTCAAATCGGCAAAACGGGTCGTCAGACGGAGCGGGAGATCAGAGCTTGGTCAAGCGGACAAAACGGGTCGGTGACCAGAGACAAACGGGGAATCAGGAACAGACGAGTGGTATACGGATGAAAACGGGACCGACGGGGGGCAGAGTCAAAGTGCTTGCCTTGCGTATGCAGGGGTTCGCTGACAGACTGACCAGGAGTGACTGGAGTACTGGGAATAAATAGGAGGGGAATCAATCAGGCGACTAGGAGCAGCTGGCGCCAAAGGAGCAGGCACAGGTGAGTGCAATTAGTAATCATGAATATTGGGCAATTCTGATATAAAAGTAGAAGTGGAAAACAAGGACAACTAGTTTTTCAACAAACCGTTAGTGCTTCACTCTATATGATCTCATCATATTTAACCTTTTTTTGTGAAAATATTTCAATCCAACAATATTCCAAAAATATGTTTTGTTTTTGAATTGATTGTTGCCTACCTTCAATCACATTGTATTCAACTAAGCATCACATTCTTTGGTCATCCTTTACATAACCTTGTAAATTAACTGAGATTTTGCATGCACGTACGCATTGTTTTGTTCCCGGGCTGTTGTGGTATAAAGGACCAAGTAGAAGACAGTTAATGTATCAATAACTTGCAAAACTGTGAAACTTCTTGAGAATTTGATTAAGAATCAAGTCATCAAAATGATAAGAAATGTGAAAAGCGCCATGCAGTCCTGGTGAAATTTTTTGACTAAAATAATGCCACCATTTTAAGAATCCTTGACATACTCAGATGGGATAAGAAGAGTTCTGTTAAAAAGTAAATATTTTTTATATTTGTTAAAATCCCTAGGTATAATAGATTTTTGATCAGATTTCTTTGAGGGTATAAGTTCCAATTAAAGAGTTGATCAGTTAACCATATTTTGACAACTACAGGCCCTTTCATTTCTTTGTTAACATTGTGAAATATTAGGTGGGTGGGGCTTTACCTGGAGGCAAAAGTATTCTTGGGCTGGTCAGAAGACAGGGGAAAAGAAAGCTGTTGTAGCTGCATTATTGTTTTAATATATCTAATAAATTACTTGGATTGTATGCCCAACAATTGTTTGCAATTGGTATTTGTTCTTATTTTCGACCCACGCAGTGTTTACGAGGCAACCGTTGGCATTTAGGCTCCATGCTAACAGTTAGCTGATGCTTTGCAAATAACAAGATATTTTCCCATATAATAAGTAATATGGACTTGATAGAAACAATCATAAACATTTGACTCTATGAAAAGGTTATGATTAGGTGCTCTAAAGATGGATAAATATAGGTATAGCACACATGCAAAGAAAGTTAAACCATCATCCTTCATTAATTTTCACGTTTGTTTCTAGCTTTTAACATTAATTAGTAAACAACTATTGAACATGTATTATTTTCTTGAGGATCCATTTCAAGCAGAACCTTCGCAGCAGTGCTTTTTTTCAATCTGTGACACCTCACCATCTAAATAATGCTTTCCATAAACACAGGGGCATTTTTCTTGCAAAATATGTTTTTATTGCAAGCAAACTGGACTTGGAGAATGGACATTGACTTTGCAATAACTTCTCAGCACACTAAGTTTCCGGTGACATGATCACACGGTTATGTCACTCTCACACTCTCAATCGCTGGATAGAGGAAGCAACACAAAAACGTGGGGGCTCTTCGTTGTGGGGACCAAGATCTGATCAAAGCCATTCCTGCCATCTAGTGGTGATTTTTCCCTACTGAAATAATTCCCAGAGGCTTGATATTACTGTACGGCAGCGCCAAAGACTTCAAAACTGTTTTGTTTTGTTTTTTCAAATAAAAGAAAAAAAAACGTATTTTTAGGATGGATTATATAATTACAAAATAACATGTAGTATTCAAAACACTTGCATTGGCTCATCAGATCACCTTTCTGTTATGCTGCTGGACTTCCTCTGTGACAGACCCCAATCAGTGCGGATAGGTCAGAACAGTTCAGATGTCATCTACCTCAGCACGGGCTCCCCCCAAGGCTGCGTCCTAAGCCCCTTGCTGTTCACCTTGATGACACACGACTGCGTCCCTAGGTCCGCCACAAACCACATCGTGAAGTATGCTGACGACACAACAGTGGTGGGCCTCATCAGGGATGACAACGACCTAGCCTACAGAGAGGAGGTGGAGCAGTTGGTGGGCTGGTGCAGGGACAACAGCCTGGTCCTGAATGTTGACAAAACTAAAGAGATCATTGTCGACTTCAGGAAAAACCAGCCCAACCATGCCCCACTTTGCATCAACAACAAGGCTGTGGAGGTTGTCAGCAGTATCAAGTTCCTAGGGGTGCACATTACAAACAAACTCACCTGGTCCGTGAACACTGCATCACTGGTTAAGAGGGCACAGCAGCGCCTGTACTTCCTGCGGAGGATGAGGAGAGCCCACCTGCCCCCACCCTCCCTCATCACATTCTACAGGGGCACCATAGAGAGTATCCTGACCAGCTGTATCTCTGTGTGGTGTGGAGGCTGCAGCGCTACCGACTGGGGTAGTGTGAGGAGGGTAACGAGGACAGCAGAGAAAATAATCGGGACTACACTTCCCTCCATTCAGGACATTGGCCAGAAGCGCTGCCTATCCCATGCTAAGAACATTACCGGGGACCCCTCTCACCCCCATCATGGACTGTTCACTCTGCTAGCCTCTGGGAAGAGGTTCTGCAGTGTGCGGTACAGGACCACCAGGCTCCGCAATAGTCTAGTCCCCCTGGCCATTAGACTGTTAAATGGTCAATCTAACATATAGTTAACTTAAATCTAAACGGCTGCTAATCTGACTTTTTGCACTACTGGCAGTTTTTATAGCTTGCCACTCATTGCACATTGCTCTCTGCACTATGGTAATTACAGCGTTATTGTTACAGTGTTAATGTTACTGTGTACCTGACTTGTTAACCTGACTGCCCATTTTGCACATCTGGTTAGCTACTCTTCTTGCACTATCGGCACTATGGTAAAATACTATACGTAGCCAATTACAATACAACTTTATTTATATCTGTACATTCAAGGAAACTGTGGGGGTCAGATGCATCGACATTTCGTTCTGTATACACGTGTACTAGAATGACAATAAAGTAGATCTGAATCTGAATCTGAATCTGAATCTGATTTTGTCTCATTAGCAGAGGACTGATTCAAGTCAAATCTCTTCCATGATATTGTAATCAAGTCATCCAATAAGTCCCATTATCAGGCCAGACTTTTCAATCGTGCGATTTAGTTTCCTGATCTCTGCCTGCCATAATGCAAACTCAGTTCTAATTTACCCCACTCTTATTTTATCGCAAGAATTATCTGATTTTCATCATGCACGTCTACCCTCATAATATATTCTGTTTTAAGCTTGCAAGGAGCACATAAAAAACTAAAATATTGAACAGGGAACTCTTTGGAATGAGATAATTCATTCACGTATTATTTATATTTATTCATAGAATGACCAACAATTAGACTTGTCATCATGTCTTGTTCATCACTCACATGCCAAACATTTAAGCCTCTAAAATGTGGACTACTTTATGTTCATAGGGATTGGGAAATGTTATCGGGTACAGTTTTATCTCTGAGAATCTTGTCAGGTGCTCACATCATTTAGGACATTGAATCCGTCATGTTATCCAACACAGGCGATTTTCTTCGCTAAATCTATCCCAGCTAGAGCAGGATTGATTTTGGATAAACTGTTCCGCTTAAGTACTCTTTCACGTAATCTGGACTGAAGAAAATAGATGACTTGGCAAAATGTGCAGCTGTGGTTAATATGTCGACATTTAAAGATTTAAATCATCCATCTTTCTATTTTTTTGGTGGCCTTATCATTTCTGTTGGAATCATTGATTTGGGAGGCCCACATATCAGTGCTCGGCTAACTGCTCTGACATTCCTTTCATTTATTCCAGGCACAATTTCAGCACATCTTGTTTTACTTCTCATACCTGTCACCCTTTACGATTTTATTGGATGTTTTACAGAGACCTGCATGGAATTTGTGTCTGGTGAGCTAAAGTCAGGTTGACGTTTAACTCAATAAAATATATAGTTAATAGTTATAGTTAGATAATACAATAATGCAATATATAAACAAAACAGACAAAAAAACTATTATTGTCCTACTTTAACTCATAAACAGAGTCTATGCCCTTCTCACTTAGAATAAAAGCATCAATTCAAAGAAGTAGAGAAAACAGTGGGTCAATTACAAGGTAGTTGGTGATAATGCCCTGCTCTACCTCTTCCTTCTGTTTTCATTCAATCGGCGCTGATCTGTTTCTGTCTGAGAGAGACCACATCTTATTTCATTGTGATTTTGTCTGTTTCATTTCTCTTTTCTGCCCATGATAATGGGTCCCAAGAAAGTTAGTGATAAGAGGAGGGAAATGTGGAAAACACTGACAACAACAGTCGAGTTTGTCATGATTACCCAAGTGGAGCCACCTGGGGTAATCATGTGGCGCGCTGGAATGTGCTTCCTGATTGGTTAATGCTCCCTTTTTAAACGCGTTACGCGGAGAACTCTTGGTCGGAGGATTACTTCTGTACCCCGTAAGACTCTCCCGATTACATGTGCTTTCTTGTTTACCTGATTCTGCCTGCCTGCCTCCGATCCGACCTGCCTCCGATTCGACCTGCTTTCGTCCCACGCTACGATCTTCTCTTCAGTCCTGGTAAACTCGACCTGCCTTCGTCCCACGCTACGATTGATCACGTCTCCCGCTAACCCTTACGCTTCCCCAAATAAAGAATTGTACGAACGCTCTGGGGTTTCCTGCTCTGTTCTGGTCCTTCCTGACAGAATCCTCCGACCAGAATGGACCCCGCGTTCGTACATTTGCCCCCTGACCACTATGAAAGCCTGAAGCAGCAGCGCAATTCCCCTTCAGAATGTGCAGTTCGGCAAGTCCTTTCCGACGTGGCAAAATTGGCTAAGGCACCTCCGGCCGTATGACTGCACAATGACTCCCATGCCTGCCTGTTCGACTCCCATGCCTGCCTGTTCGACTCCCATGCCTGCCTGTTCGACTCCCATGCCTGCCTGTTCGACTCCCATGCCTGCCTGTTCGACTCCCATGCCTGCCTGTTCGACTCCCATGCCTGCCTGTTCGACTCCCATGCCTGCCTGTTCGACTCCCATGCCTGCCTGTTCGACTCCCATGCCTGCCTGTTCGACTCCCATGCCTGCCTGTTCGACTCCCATGCCTGCCTGTTCGACTCCCATGCCTGCCTGTTCGACTCCCTTGCCTGCCTGTTCGACTCCCTTGCCTGCCTGTCCGACTCCGCGGCCTGCCAGTCCCACTCCGACTCCGACTCTCCGGCCTGCCTGTCCGTCTTCTGAACCTGCCCGCCCTGAGTCTGACTCTTCTGAACCTGCCCGTCCTGAGTCCGACTCTTCTGAACCTGCCTGCCCTGAGTCCGACTCTTCTGAACCTGCCCGCCCTGAGTCCGACTCTTCTGAACCTGCCCGCCCTGAGTCCGACTCTTCTGAACTTGCCCGCCCTGAGTCCGACTCTTCTGAACCTGCCCGCCCTGAGTCCGACTCTTCTGAACCTGCCCGCCCTGAGTCCGACTCTTCTGAACCTGTCCGCCCTGGGTCAGAGTCTTCTGAGTTGACTCTCCTGATTTTCCTGTGTTACCCTGTGACGTGCCGTGGGTTTATTATTATTTTTTTTTTTTCCTGGGGAACTTCTGGAGCCGTTCCTTGAGGGGGGGGTTCTGTCATGAATACCCATGTGGAGCCACCTGGGGTAATCATGTGGCGCGCTGGAATGTGCTTCCTGATTGGTTAATGCTCCCTTTTTAAACGCGTTACGCGGAGAACTCTTGGTCGGAGGATTACTTCTGTACCCCGTAAGACTCTCCCGATTACATGTGCCTTCTTGTTTACCTGATTCTGCCTGCCTGCCTCCGATCCGACCTGCCTCCGATTCGACCTGCTTTCGTCCCACGCTACGATCTTCTCTTCAGTCCTGGTAAACTCGACCTGCCTTCGTCCCACGCTACGATTGATTACGTCTCCCGCTAACCCTTACGCTTCCCCAAATAAAGAATTGTACGAACGCTCTGGGGTCTCCTGCTCTGTTCTGGTCTTCCCTGACAGAGTTAAAGAAAGGAAATAAGAAAATATTGTTTGGGTGTATGCCATTGAAGCACTGCTTGGTTTAAAAATGTCATATTTGTAGCTTTTTTAACCTGTATATTTACCTTTATTACCTAAACACTGAAGTCATTCTTGTTGTTTTGGTACACAATTGTTTCAATATGTTGGTTACAAACTCCTAGTATGTGGCTATTTTAAAGCATTTTTTTTTTAAACAAGGTTGAATATATTCTATTATCTCTGCTTTAAACTGCACAATCCTCTCATTCAATACATTTGAGAAGTGGAATTTTCTTCTTGATTTGAGTCGCAACTTGCCATTAGGGCGGAATGGTGGGCCCTCAATCAGACCCGTTGAGAACCACTGATCTACAGGACAAAAATATCTCTTTACAAATCTTAAACACGTTCAAAAAAATATGTGATGTGGAGCAAACGCATTTTCCTTGTTTCCATGCTTTGCGAGCAGTAAGAATGGCTCTTTAAGACCATCTATTCAGTTATTGGCAAGCATTCACGCATGCATACAGAACACATTTATTACATCCACAGATATAAAAGCTCCTCATTGGTAGCCATATGGCATCGCTGCACCCGTATTCAATTAAAATTGCTCCAGTGAGCCTGTAAAACCTCTCTTAATTTAATTCCACATAAGAAAAATAGAACACCTGGGGAGAAAAAAAAACTTGTTTTACTCTTCGCTGTACTATGGTAATTATGGTATGATTTAGGAAAAAAATGTTTCCGTTTTTCAGAGCTAGCTCAAATGAGCAAAGTTTACAAAGAAGAAACTGTGGGCACAGGCAGAAAAGAGTGAAAATATTTTTTCACAGACAATGCTTATCCATCTTTTAAAAAGATTTCTTTCTGCTTCGAAACATATGTTCTGCTACGTAATTTTACTTTCAAATCGACTTAGAAAACAAATGGTGTCTGGGACGAACATTTGTGATATGTACCCCAAAATGTTTCCCAAATCCAGAAAAAATGGTCTGGCCCGGCATGTTTTTTCAACAGTGGGCATGCTGTACTACAGATCCCTTTTGCACTTATAACTTATTATTCTTTTCCGGCCCAAGATGTCAACTACTAGTCTACTACTTTATTATTATTCAGACAATGATATATTGATTGAGTCATTTCCTGCCTGACTGCCTGACTACCTGACTGCCTGATTCACTGACCAATTCACTGATTGATTTATTGATTGATTGACATTTTTTTATTTCTTTCCCACTTGTCATCATATGCAGGGTTACAAAAAGTGAAAATTAGCAGCTTTGATCAACGCTTGACACAGCAGGAGGCAGAAAAAAAGGCAGAAAGGAAAAACTCAGTGCTTATCTTGGTGCTGTCCCCTCAACAACCAGAACACTTTTTACATTATTCATGCCACTTAATCAGATTTTATAACAAAACATTCTGAGTATCAAAAAAACATCTCATCATCACACAAGAGAAAAGTCAAATGTGTAAAATATTGAAAAGCATAATTATGTTTAATATAAGGTGTCGATTTCAAGTTTGCCTTCATTTTCGCCTTGACATCTCACCCTAATTTTTTGATCACTTGTTTTCACGAATTAAATTTTAATTTCTACAAGAAGAGACACAAGTTGATCTTGATTCGATGGAACCAGACTATCTGGTCGGTTAGTCGTTGTTTTGATTTTGTCATTGAGGACCTCAAACTTGTCGTTGAACTTGTTGTAGAGGTCAGCTTTCAGTGAGGCTGGTGGCCAAGATGGTGTCACGGCGTTGAAAAAGAACCTCAGTCGCGCCAGTCTGATCCCTAATCATTTGATCAAGCATTTTCCTCACCCTAAGAAACAAACTCCACATAAAAAAATCCAGAACGAATTCCTCTGATGAGAAGTAAAGGTCACCAGATGAACGTGTTCGACGTCCAGTAGCATTAGACACACTCATCTAAACTTTGACCGACAGTCTTGAACATAGCCGTGAGAGTATGAGTCTTTTGGACAAGGACTTTCATTACTTTTGTCTCTCCTAATAGAATAAATCTTGTCAATTCAGCTGAGGCCCAATTTAGAAAAAGACATTTTGATGGTCTTGTCGTAGGAGCAGTGAGGTATCAGGTATTATGAAAGTCTGATAGTCAATTTCCGGCGCTCTGTGTTGTACTCAGAAAGCATGTAATATGAGAGTGATAAGACGTTGCCATTGGTCTGTGTTCAACAATAATATCTTGTTTATCTTTGGTCTGGATTACCCTTGATAGAGTACGCCCAGTATCATAACAAAGCCAGTAGCAGGCTTTTGATCTTGTTTAAATTTATATAATTAATCTTGTCTGTGTGATACGGCAGTTGGTTGGGTAGCGGAGGCCCACGGTGCCGAGGTCCAGGGTTCAATTTCAGGTACTGCAGCCTCCCAGTGCTGTGTTTGCATGTTCTCTCCCCTGGCTACGTGTGTTTCCTCTGGGAACTCCCTTTTCCTCCTACATTCCACAAACATGCATGGCAGGTTACTTGGTCCAAATTGTCCCTAGTTGTTAGAGAGCGAGTGAGTTTTCTGCGTTTCCTTACCCTGCGACTGGCTAACAACAAGTTCAGGGTGTCCCCTGCCCATTACGCAAATTAAGCTGTGAGGATGACAGCCGAAAATTGATGGATGGATCTTGCATGTGTAAAGTCGGTATACCTTATTATTTGTGGTATATATAATTAATGTAACCTTTAAAGTCAATATTTCGTATTGGTTGTGTGTTGATTAATTAATGTAACCTTGAATAACCTTGTATTGTAGTTTCTCTTAAAATTGCGAGGGCTTGACAAGTCTTTGTCTTGGATATTTCACAATTTGAGTCCATATGAGAGAATTGAAAATGATCTGAGAGTAAAGAGTAGATCTGGTAAAGCCGTTGGTTGAAAAATTTTTCTCAAGTCATATTGTTAGTGTTTTCTCTTAAAGAAAGTAACTTTTGTAAGTTTGTAGGAAGGCTTTCATTTGCAGCTCTCTACATCAACCGGGCTATTTGAAATTGAATTAAATTGTGTAGCTTTAGTAGTTTTGACTCTATGAAAAAGTTCTGATTTCGTGCTCTAAAGATGGATAAATATTGGCGGCGCAGTAGTTAGCGTGTGTGCGGCACAATTCTGGGGTCATGAGATTGAACTTTCCTGTCTGGAGTTTGCATGTTCTCCCCCTGCTTGCGTGGGTTTCCTCTGGGCACTCCGGTTTCCACCCACATTCCAAAAACATGCATGTCATGTAAATTGTCCAAATTTTACCCAGGTGTGCGATGTCTGTCTCTGTGTGCCAGTTCAGGGTGTCCCTTGCCCACTGCCCGAAGATAGCTGGGATGGGCTCCAGCACCCCCGCGGCCCTACTGAGGATAAGCGGTACAGATAATGGATGGATGGATAAGTATTGTCACATGTCCCATCACAGTATGTCAGATGAGGTAGTATAAGAGATCAATAGATAATGTATAAATATATATTGACAATGGATGATTTGAGTGCAGGATTATTAGCATTCAAAACCTTCCCATTCTTCACGGTTTTCTTTAGTTGATAGTACATGCAGAGTGGGTTAGGAAGAGAGTGTGAGGATCTTACAGGTAAGGACTGCATATACTCAAAATTTAACCAAGGGTGTCGCTGTTTCTAGCTTAGGGCCCGGTCACACAGCCGTTTGCGTCTGTATCGCAGGTAAAATTTTGCGGGGTTTTTTTGCCCGTGGTTGCCCGCGGTGGAAAATGCGCAAAATTGGCCAACCGGCTGTTCATCGGTGGTATGCCCGCAAAACACGCCGGCGACTGTTCCGCTTCCTCATTGCGTCACTTCCGCGTCATTTTCTCGTGTGGACCACGGATATAAAAGCTGCCGAGCCGGCGTTATGCCGAGAAATGCATCCTTGCCGAGATTTGCATCCCCTCGCTACTACAACCTTTTACCTCGTTTTATCTAACTTTTATATCACTTTTAGGGAATTTAATGGCGAACATATAACCAAAACCACTTCGTCTTGCATTTGTTGGGAATGTAATACAACTTAAACCATTCTGTCTTTGTATTTGTTGTGAATGTAATCGAACGGTAATGCACGCCGTATACAAATCACTTTTGAGCAGGTAACATGTTTATTTTGCCTTTTTCTATTCAAATCGCTCGTATTGAAACTGTTATGCACTCTACCGTAAAGCTTATTTCTGCATAATAAGCTTTACGGTAGAGTGCATAACAGTTCTCAAAAGTTATTTATATACGGTGTGCATTACCGTACAAAATAAGTTAAAAAGACACAGAGAGAGAAAGAGACAGAGCAACAAAGGAAGAGAAAAAGGGAGACATAGAGAGTGAAAGAGACATAGACAGAGAGTGAGAGAAAAAGGGTGGAAAAGAGAGTGAGAGAAAGAGAAAGAAATACAAGAAGTACAATGTCTTTGTTCGAGGCACCTGGTTTTGGCAACATCAAGTTGACATATTTCAACCTGCAGCTTGTTTTTCTCTTGCGCTTCTCTGAGTGTTGTCTTGCGGGCCGGATTCAATCCCTTAGCGGCCCTGATCTGGCCGCCTGTTTGACACCTGTGTTTCAAGCTATGGCACCGAAGAAGCCAATATGTTATTGTTGTAATAGTTTTTCATTTTGATTTTATTATCTTGTTATGAAATGAAAAAAATGTCAAGAAATAAAAATGGATTAAGACGAGTTCACTACGGTGACGGGGATCCATGTTCACCCCTTGACGTCTCGAGCACAACTGACGTGTGCTCGGCAAATCGCGCTGTATATACGCGGAGAAAGGCGTTTGATCGTCACACGCGTAACATGCTAATTTCACGTAATAACACCGCAATACAGGTGCATAACATGCTATGACCGTGCTCCACCCACGATTACCCGCTGAAATTTCGCGTCCTACCCACGTGTAACCACGCCCTGGCCGCGGCCATCGCACGTCGTTCCGCGTCATTTCCGCGTCATTACCCCGTGTGTACCACGTGTGCCGCCCGCGGTTAACACGTGGTCTAAAGTTTTGAGCAGCGCAAAACTTTTGCGCGTGGCCAACCGCGTGTGAATTTCCGACCGCGAGTAAAGCACTGCTGTATCTCGTCTATATGGCGATCTCAAAGCGTCCAACAGCAATATCTTCACGGGCAGAAACTTCTGGCCGTGATTCAGCCTCGATACGCCCGTGAAAGGCTGTGTGACCGGGCCCTTAAGTTTTGAGCAGCGCAAAACTTTTTAGCGCTGCCAACCGCGTGTGAATTTCCGACCGCGTGTAAAGCACTGCTGTATCTCGTCTGTATGGCGATCTCAAAGCGTCCAATAGCGTCCGCTTCACAGGCAGAAATTTCTGGCCGTGATTCAGCCTCGATACAGACGCAAACGGCTGTGTGACCGGGCCCTTAGATCAGGTGTAGGCAACCTATGGCACGCAAGATAGGTGTGGCTGTTTTCATGAGTACATCTGGCATGGAGATTCATTATGGTCCATCGAACTGTTCTCTGAGTTGTTTGAATCTTAGCATATGCGAAGCCAAAACAATACCGAAAACGAATATGTTCTGTCCACAATATATATGTAGCACTGTCTCAACGAAAGTTTACAGTCAGTTTTACATCAAAAGACCCCGTTTTGGCTGTACATCTCTACGAGGAGTGGGGATCGATCCAAATATTGATCTTTTGAGAGTATAGTGGTACCTCTACTTAAGAATTTTAATGGTTCTGGGAGTAGCTTCGTAACCTGAAAACTTTGTAAGTAGAGACCCATTTTTAATGTAAGCGTGCTCATTCATTCCAAGAACTGAGAAACTAGAATATAATAATATTTCAATCAATCATAAACAAGCATCAGAACATGAAACATGTTCAAATTTTATTACCGCACAATAAACATAAAACGAGATGTACGTAATGTAAAAAAACAAATAACAAGGAAAATAATAAAAATATTAATTTACCTTTTTGCCTCGCGTTTTTTGAAAAACTGATCCAATGACGTCTCGATCCGTTGGAAATGCACAAGGCAGACGTCATCATAATAAGCGATTGTCCGACTTGTCAACGCTTTTTCCAGGAGATTCCTTTCCACACATTCCGAGACTTCATGGAATTTTGCGAAAATGTCTTTAATTTTAATTTGGGCTGCGTCCACCTCTCCACAATATTGCTAGAGCGTCTCCAACTCTTCGTCTCGGAACTTTTAACTGTGACGGTGACACGAAGATCATGCTGAGTAGGCGCATGCGCACTGTGTTGACAGGCACATTTTAAGCGATAGCCAGTTTGTTTACAATCGGGAAACGCAGCTAGTGCCAGCGCGTACTGTATTTTTGACTTCGTATCCCGGAAAACGCCTTTTTAACTAGAAGAATTTTTTTCCCAGTCAGGTACTCCGTAACCTGAAACGATCGTATGTAGGGTTAAGATTTGTCAATTCAATAGCGCTTTTACTTGTGGTATTACGATAACATGATTTCTATTGTGTGACGTCATTTACGCACGCACCATATTTATTTTAATATTGTAAATTGCTGTGATGTGTTCAATGGAGCCACAATCTTTATTGCTTGCCGTTGAGGAAAGAATATGCTTGAAGGCCGAACCACAATGTCCTGCATATCTTTGCACGCAGAAGAAGACTGCACACTCTCTAATAGTCTTAACAGGTTATGGACTCAGGCAGAGTTGGACTCACAATAATGGCATGAAGCTGTAAACCTGGAGTACTACATGGAGCTTCTACGTGAGTGAACCAGATTGGAGTTAAGTTGACATTGTAAAGGTGGAAGGAGTTTTAGGCGGCGTATTAAACGGCTATAAACAAAGTTAAAGCTCTAAGACTCTGAAGAAGTTTCATGCGACGTATTTCGCAGAAGAAATGAAGTTCAAGTGGCAAGACAAAGACCACTGGAAATTTGGCGCTACTGGTAAAATGGCAAACAGAGTAGCAGGAATGCTGACAAAGCAACTTCTCTTTTACGGACTCGATGGATTAATTTAAGCTGTGGGAGCCCAGATTTCTAGTTCACTTGTATATTCTGAAAGACACTATCCTGAATGAGCCAAATCACAGTATTGAAGACGAGCAGAATGAAGCAAGAAGGAAAAATGCTGATTGCTATGCTGAGCTAATGAGACGGGAAAGCCTGTAACTTGTAACGCATTAAGCAGCTGTTGATGCCAGAAAGGCCCTGAAAATTTTGAAAGAACATAACTCCAGAAAAATTAAGCCAAGAATTTTAAATTTGTATACTTTACTGACTAAGCTACGGATGACTGGACAAGAAAATTTCACTGACTATCTCATGAGGGCAGGAAATATGATTATAGCCCTTAAAGACACAGGAAAAGCCTTGAGTGATGAATTAACTGTTGCAATGATACTTGGTGGACTTCTACAATCATTTACGCCTCTACCTGTCCATGTTACACAGAATGAAGGCAATGTCACAGATTTCAAAAAGAGACTCTAAGTCTTTGAGGAGGCGGAGAAAATGAATAAGACTGAATCTACAGATAATGTGAAACGAGATCACATACAAACACATGCTGAAAGCAGAAAAGATGAAGTTTGGATAACATGCTACAAGAGTGGACTAAAAGGTCACATAGCAAGAAAATGTTACAGGAAGGTATGGTGTAATTAATGTAAAAAATATACACACCACGAATACGTATGCAAGAAGAATTATGCAAGAAGAAGAATGGACAAGATGGGGCCGGAAAGGTCTTGGAAAAAACTGATGATGAATAGGATCACCTTTTCAAGGCTGGAAACACAAAGAAGGAGGGACTATCGGACAACGCTAAATTGAAGGGCATCAAGGTGGATGGACGAGCAACATGCCACAATGTCAACAACATCGAAAAGTTTGACAAGTTTGATGACCACTTCAAGCCGGAGACCCATTCTGTGGAATTAGCTGACGGCAATAAGTGCACCGGGACAGCCCAAGGAACCAGGACAGCGAGGACAAATCTACTAGACAACGCTGGACGACAACACAGAGCACAGCTACGAGATGCGCTCCACATGCCTTCATACCCTCATGACAGCTTCTCGGTGGCAACAGCAAACAACGGGGGAGCCACAATCATCTTTAAACGAGGAGACAGCTGCATGGTCACTAAAGACCACAATAGGTCTGATATTCATGAAAGTGGAAATGTTGTTTTACTTGCCAACTGTTCAGTTGAATGCCAATGATCAATGTAAACAATGGCAAGACACACAAACCTTACATGAAATGTTGGGTCACTGTATTTATAAGATGTGCAAAAGTTCCGAGGTGTAGTGAAAGGTATTTAAATAAAGGGACATACAGTCCAGCCAGATCAATTAGGTGAAGTATGCACGAAAAAAAAATCAAGGAAATAGAGAACAAGACACAAAAGCTAAGAATCCTTTACCTTTGGTTCATACTGATCTAGCCGGTCCAATGAAAACAGTAAGCATATAAGGTCACAAATAGGC
Organism: Urocampus carinirostris; assembly: GCF_059441175.1. Lineage (NCBI taxonomy): Eukaryota > Metazoa > Chordata > Actinopteri > Syngnathiformes > Syngnathidae > Urocampus > Urocampus carinirostris. Next base: position 58,490,429 of record NC_142351.1, on the reverse strand, counting down.
ACAGTCTTTTACAGACAACCACTCAGGTACCATGTTTGGGTATTTTCTTGAGTTAAAAGGTGAGCAAAAGAGCAATTTCATTAAGTAAGCAGTAGAGTTTAGCGAATCTTTGCACACACCAGGCACTCCCCTCTCTCTCAGGACACATATCTCGGAAGCTGAGTTCATCTGCAAAATTCTTGTTTGAATTTCTTTGTGACATTTTTAAAAAAGAACTAGGCTCACACGTGGTTTTGAAACCATTGTAAACAAAGAATTAATTATGGTCAAAATGAGACTTAGTGATCTTAAGTAACTGCAGGAGAAAAACAAAATTTAAGTGGTATATTTGTTGATACTTGGTACACAGGTTTTGCATTCGTATAATTTCATAAATTTGATCAAATCATCAAACTTCACACAGAAAAATGCGCTGCACAGTTAGCTTTTATCTGGAGAACCGATTCAGCCGTATTGATTGAATTTTGTCCTAAATAAGGTCTGGTTCACTCTAAAAAAATCCAAATATTTTGCTTTCATGGTTCTTTGGGTCAAAAGGTTTCGGACCCCTGAACTAGGTGCTACCAAGTTAACTAACTACCAGCTAACTCAGGGTTAGTACCACATAGGAATTGTACTGTATTGTGTATCAGGGCGACAGATTATTCTACTGTGATCCACCAATTTGTAGCCTAATTCAACACGGATACTTCTGCAATCTGCCAGGGGAAAATTATTTGCAAAGCAGACTTTGGACAAATCATTTATTTTTCAGTTTGATCGTCTTGGGCACAACCAGTCCACATACGCTAAACACAGCAGATTTTAATGTGAATCTGTTGATTGGTGGATGGATCTAGCATTGATCCATATGTTATCAAGCAAGTTTGCATTTTGGCTATCTGTTAATAAGTGAAATTTTGTTATATTCTGCATTTTTTTGTTTTGATGATTGGGTTCTATGGGATTGTCAGTTTATGTGTCTCCTTTATGTCCATTTGTGTTTTTGTCACTCCCTTCCCTGCTGTTAGCCTATTAGCTCGCTTAGCCTTGAATTGTCTTTATTGTCATTGATATCCCTGTGGGGAAACATTGTCAACTTTATTGTAAAATATGCTATATGCACGAATTATAACACATATTTAATTACCTCCTCTAACACCGCGTGCGAACATGCAAAAATAGGACACGAAACTCTCATTCTTTTGTCAGTATGTGGGTACTTACTTCCTAGTTTAAAATTGTAATAATTTGTTTTCCAGTCTAACTTCATTATGCTGTTAATGACTTCTTGTTGTTTTTAGTCACTTTAAGGTACTTTTGTCGCGTAATATCTTGCTGAACTTTGTGTTTTTCCTTTTGTTTCTACCCATTTGAGTACGCCCCTGCCTCGTGATGTTTCGTCTGATGTTTGGGTCTGACATCAGAATTTATGACGCATCCATGATTTCAGATTTGCAAATCAAATAAGAATTAAACTGTGCTCCACAATTAATTAATCCATCTAAAATGAGACAGAATAGTCAAAGGCTATTGTTGGAAAAGGTGTCAATATTTAATAAATCATTGACATGTTTTGAATTTACAGTATTAAAAGTTAAACTCCAATTATATCCATTGCAAAGTTTGTGCTGTTTAACATCCCTAAAAAGAAGAAGAATATTGATTTTACTATGCTCTGTATCAATGTACATTTGTGTAAATGATTGATAAAATTATAAACAGTGTCAAATGTGGCATGATGAGTTATTCAAGACCTATCTTGTTTTGCATAAAACAGTCTCAAAACATAGTCTTTCACTCACAATTCTAAGAAATAAATTATGACTGTATTTTTTTTTTCAAAAGCCAATGATATATCTATGAATGTATCAGGATTAAACAATGACTTCAATTTCATTTATGACTTGAAAAGTTCAACAATGTTATTCCTATTCTATCAAGTTCATTTGAAACCAAAATGTAATTGAAATAGCCTATGTACTGTTTTGGACCCCATGCTAATCCTTAAGGGACTCTGTAGTAAATGTTAAAACACTGGATCAGCAGTTTTCTTTTTCAGCAAACTTGTTTAATTCCCCAAGTATCTAATTATTATCTTCGAAAGCACACCCCTGATGTTGAAGTTTTTTTTTTTCCGCACATCCTGATCAATCGAATCTGAGGGAAGAGGTACCACAGACATAATTAAAATCTTTCTATAACATTTCTTAAAAGAAACGGTTATGTTTTTAATGTAATGGAGCTTTTTTAGCCTGTGAAGCATGACTGGCTGTCATCAGAGATTTCAAGGAAATTACTTATTACATTTGTGGATGTGTATTGAGTAAAATGATTTTTTTTTTCTTTTTTAACTGGGTATGTTCTATTTATCAGACTTATACCGATACTGAGACTTTGAGTTGGCATCAATATAACACGTATCAAAATTATTTGCCGTGGATTTAATATTGGGTTGGGAAGAGCAAATGGGAATGTATGACTTTAGTCACCATCGACTAGGGCTTCAGTATATTGTTAAATCAATCAACCAATCAATATACAGCTAGAGTTAAGAAAACACTCCAATCTTGACTTTTTTTGGGAGATTTATTTAGATGAGGGGATTCCCAGCCCCCTCGCTCAACCCAACTGATGTGTCGCAACATCTGTCGTTGGGAGTCATTAGGTGACCAAACCAACCAATTACAACCCCTAATGCCGAGCACCAAGAAGGAAGGCAACGGGTACCAATGTTGTATGTCCTAAATATGACTTGGCCGGGGCTCGAGACGGCAACCTCCTAGTCCAGGGGTGTGCGCCCCACCCCCAAGGCCACTGAAATTATATTAAACAAAATTAAACATTCAAATTATTAATATTTAAAATGTTCTTACCTCTTTAAAAGAACTTCCGACGTATAAAAAGAGATTTAAATCCCGCCATAATTTTTCTTTTATTTTTCATTGAATTGATGATCATTTGCCAGCGACATGGCCTTTGTCATAAAATTAATTGTACGTGGCCCGCCAGCGATGTTGGCGACCTTTCACTTGGCTTTCTGTGAAAATTTTAGACCACCCCATTTATGACATGGCGACTGTTAATAAAAAAGGAAAGTTGACTGTGAGGGACGGCGTTTCCATGACATGTGTAAAAATCGGAGTATTTTTTCACCAAAATCCGTCCGCCTAATTTGCCAAGAGACTATAACAAACCATCAAAGAATATAATATCCAGAGGCTCTGCCAGACCAAACATTCTGACTAAAGAAAGCTAACTGGAAGCGAATGCAGTGAAAAGGTGGAGAAACTTTAAGCTGTTTTAATGGCACAACAGTGCTTTTTCTCAAGATCTTGCGAGTCAAATAAAACTGCTACAAAAGCGAGCGATGGGGTCGCAACGCTGATCGCCAAACAGTGCAAACCTTTCATGGAGGGTGTATTTATCACAGCCAGTTCATTGGATACATTCGGATTTTAATTGGATTCCATGTTTCTTTGATGTTATTTCAATTAAAATGAGTCATTCAGATTTTATGTATGTATTATTTTTTTAGATCACAGTTCCCAATCCCTTTACCATGAGGGGCATTGGGCCACCACTTCCTGGTGGCCCCATCCCTCTCAAGGCCTTTTTTAGGGTAGTGGTTTGGTACCCCACATGAAACAAATACAACTGGTTTCCATCGTTACACATAGCAAGGGAAGCCTCCTTATCTGATGCAGATGTAGCACCTTTATGTCAATTAATTTTTATTTGTATAGCCCTTAATCACAAAGAATCTCAAAGGGCTGATCACCATTGCTTTTAAGTTTAAAGTGTAATTGTTATCTTCAAAAATGAGCCGGATCAATGACAGGCAGCGGCATTAGTTTGAAAACACTGATACAAGAGCCTAAAACTATTTGGTTGGGAAAGTATTACATTTACAATACGCATTGCACCACTTGTTGTAAACTTTGCAGCAATTACGTTAAGTCATTGGATTTTGTGACATATTTGAAAGCATATGACTTGCATTAAAATATACGGAACATTGCTACAGCTCGGCAGCGCAGTGGTTAGCGCGTGTGCGGCACAGTTCCAAGGTCATGGGATCAAACCTTCCTGTGCTTGTGTGGGTTTCTTCCAGGCGCTCCTGTTTCCTCCCACATCCAAAAACATGGATGTCAGGTTAATTGACAATGTAGTTTTGGCTTTTCATTCAGTAAAGAATATTGTATTAAGACTTGTTACGTTGGAAATATTTTTTTCAATGGGATTTATTCACTTTGGGTTAAATGGAGAAGTAAAAACGCGTTGACCATAAAAAATAAACTAGTGAGTATCAAGAAATACAAAAGAAGGTATGCGAATATCTACAGTTGTTAAGTTGCATGGCCCCACTTCACGATCGGGACTATTATTATAAAAAGGAAGGTTATTAAACCAAGGACATATTCGAAGAGCATTACTTTCCTCCCAATGTGCAACCCCTTTTATAAACCCCTTACTCCACTTGACCGCAAGTCCTGTCACACTAAGGGTAAAAATTCATGTATATTTATATGTACAATGCTATTTATTTGCATATCAAAAACAAATAGTGCTTACCATGTATTGTTTTTACTGTAATGTTTTTATCCGAAGGGTCAGCACGGCAGCACAGTGGATAGCGCGTGTGCGGCACGGTTCTAAGGTCATGAGATCGAACCTCCTGTTTGGAGTTTGCATGTTCTCCCTGTGCTTGCGTGGGTTTCCTTCGGGCGCTCCGGTTTCCTCCCACATTCCAAAAACAGGGATGTCAGGTTAATTGGCAGGTCCAGAATTGTCCCTAGGTGTGAATGAGTGAGTGAGTTGTCTGTCTCTCTGTGCCCTGCAACTGGCTGGCAACCAGTTCAGGGTGACCCCTGCCCACTGCCCGAAGATACCTGGGATGGGCTCCAGCACCCCCTACTGAGGATAAGCGGTGCAGATAATGGAGGGATGGATTAACATTTCCAGGTGGAGCAGTATCGAAATAAGTTATCCCCAGCAAAAATAAACTCATATCGGTATACAAATCACATTTTTCGCTTCTGTTGTAGTCAGAGAATCCCAACAGATTTCCTGTAAACTTTCTATCTTGGTCGGTTGACATTGTCAGGGGTAACCTATGCACGAGAAAACATTTTTTTTCATTTATCTGTTATCATGCTTCATGACTCAGCCAAGCGGAGAGATCGCCACAAGCTTCGTCTCTCGTCAGGCCTCACTCTCTCCGTCCCTTTTCCACATCTAAGCAGCCGCCCCCTCCCATCACGCCACCCATACCCCCATTTTCCTAGTCACGGCCCATCTCTTTCTCAGTAAGGAGATGCGCCAATTTGCGGCTAGCTTGCGTAAATCAATCCTTTCTTTTAAGCTGCTCCATTTCACTGATTTTTGTCAGGGCGCTCCTCATTTTGTTCCTCAAACTTTATTCCTTCCGCTCCATGGTAGCAAAGCCCATCATTCCTCATTGCCACATCAAGTCAGTCGAAAGCCGAGACTGTCTCACAGATATTCCAATCTCTTGCATCTTCATGAGCTCATCTTTTCATTTTCTGAGACTTTTGATTCGAGGAGAACGTCGACATGTAAGTGTGCTACCCCCCTGCGAGGCGCTTACATCATTCTCCAGTTACATAACCTATTATAAAACATCTCTTTTGTTGTCCCTGTATGGGTTGTCACAATCAGCGCTTTTGAATCGAGCATCTTTGCTTCGTTGTGGCGTAATTGTGGACCTGACATGTTTAGCTAACATTGCTGAAATTGGTCATGTTCCCGCTGCTGAGACTTCATGCCACAGCGGGTTCAACAAAACGACACCCTGAGTTATTGCTGCGGATTTTCTAGTAATTCATACTGCATTCAGTACACACCATTGGCAAACTATCAATGTCATCAGACATGGTCAGTTATGAAGCCACATGTGGACTCAATGTGATATCAAAATAAAAATAAGGCATGTGATTTTTTGGGGACATTTTTTGCCAGGCCTTGTCCAGCAAGAGTTTCAAAAATTAAAGAGCAGAAATAACAAGAATAAATACGCTTATGAAACTAACAATAGATAACCTTATTTAACTTGCAGGCCGCAAGTAAGGTCTTTCGTCATGGGATTAAATCCATTTACCAGCCTTCCTGTGCAGAGTTTGCATGTTGTCCCCGTTCTTGCGTGGGTTTCTCCAGGCACTATGGTTTTCTCCCACATTTCAAAAACGTGCATCTCACGTTAAATGGCCGTTCCAAATTCCCTTGGTGTGAATGAGCGAGTGAATTGTTTGTCCCTGTATGCCCTGCAACTGGCTTTCAACCAAGTATCCCCAGCTCACTGCCCAAAGACAGCTGGAATGGGATCCAGCACCCCCGTAACCCTACTGAGGATGAGCGGTGCATGAAATAGGTGGATGGATTAATACTTGCAAATCATGCAACAAAAGTGAAAATGACTAAAATGTCAATCGATTGTGTAGCCACCATTTCTAAGGGATATGCAGAGGTTCATATCTGCTAAAGCACCGTCAGATTAACAGATAAATTAACCAATATATTGTTAATCATTCGACAGACAGAGCAAGAAAGCGGTATAAAACTAAAACATAGAATAAATGTTTTTGTCACGGAGTGGAGTGGAAGGGGGGCGACCGGACCAGAACGGAGGCAGGAGGCAGGAAGGGAGAACTCAATTGCGTGACGATCCAAAACTTTTATTTACCAAAATAAAAGTTGTCCATAACTCAGGGACAAGACAGAACAAACAGGTTTTAACAAAACGTGCAAACACAGGCTTCTTCCAACTCAACAAAACAGGACAAGGCATAACAGAACGGACAATGTGTATATAACTAAAACAGGACAAGGCATAACAGACCGGGGAATGTGTAATGAGCCAGCGCCCGCCAAACCCACAACCCAGCCTTAAGTAGCAGACCAGCAATCAGCTGATCTGCTACAGCTTGAGTTCGGGGGCGCGGCAGACTGGTCGCCACGGCGACCGTGACAGAGCCCCCCCTTTAACAAAACGTGCAAACACAGGCTTCTTCCAACTCAACAAAACAGGACAAGGCATAACCGAACGGACAATGTGTATATAACTAAAACAGGACAAGGCATAACAGACCGGGGAATGTGTAATGAGCCAGCGCCCGCCAAACCCACAACCCAGCCTTAAGTAGCAGACCAGCAATCAGCTGATCTACTACAGCTTGAGTTCGGGGCGCGGCAGACTGGTCGCCACGGCGACCGTGACAGTTTTATTGTCTTACTTTAATTTATAATGTCCTGGTCCTTTAAAAAAAGCAGCAATAGAAAGGTAATCCTCCAATAGGAAACCGCGAGTATTTTTTTAAATACACATTTATGTGAGTTCATGTACTTTTAGTTATTATTAAAGTCAGTGATTGTTTTTTTCATAGCTAAATGTTTATCCCTAAAAGGCAGAAAATAATACATATTGTCCCTTTCATTATTTCTTTTTTTAGATATCAGTAAAGGTTTTGTTAATCTTGCACAACACGTGACCAAACAGCACGTTATGTTTTACAAGTGAACACTTAATTTAGCAGCAAGCTCAAATTGGGCCCAAAATGCCGAAAAGGAACATGTCCTAATAGGGCTAAAGTCACATTACTTCAAGCTATCTTATAGCAAATATGTGCACAATATATATATGTATATATATATATATATATATATATATATATATATATATATACATAAATATTTTATTTTTATTTAAAAAAAAAAATGTTTTCAAGGCTTGAAAGAGATGAACTAAAAAAAAAATCAAAAAATCACAATCCATGATTTTTGAACGATTTATTTGCGTAATACAACTGCAAAAAAGTGTTTAAACAGCTGTGTATCATCTAGAATTCTGACCCTGAAAGACCTATTAGCCTGCCATGTAGAAGTCCACTTGTACTCCATTTAGCACCCTGAATCGGATGCACCTGTTTGAGGTCGTTAGCTGCATAAAGACAACTGCATACCCCATACAATAAGACTAGACAGTAATACTTTAACTTGTAACATGGCGAAGACCAAAGAGCTGTCCAAAGACATCAGAGACAAAATTGTACACCTACACAAGGCTGGAAAGGGCGTCGGAGCAATTGCCAAGCAGCTTGGTGAAAAAAAGTCCACTGTTGGAGTGATCAATAGAAAATGGAATAAGCTACATGACAGTCAATCTTAATTGGAGTGGAGGCCCAGGCAAGATATCAGCTCGTGGGGTCTCAATGATTCCAAGAAAGGTGAGGAATCAGCCCGGAACTACACGACAGGAGTTTCCAAGGTGACTGTAAGTAATAGACTAAGATGTCATGATTTGAAATCATGCTAAAACCACCACATGTAAGTCCCGTGTTAAGTTTTACATATGACCATTTGGACGATAGAGGAGTCAGGGGATAAGGTTTTGTGGTCAGATGACACCAAATAGAACATTTTGGTCAAAAATATTTGTCAAATTGTTAAAAATTTGCTGGCACCTGCACTTGCCATTTGAGAGAAACGTCTGGCATTGAACTAATTAATTCTCTCGCAGTGTTTATTATTTTGGCTGCTGTTTGGTGAGGGATTATTGCATTTCTTATCACTAATTCACTTAAATGATCACTCCTAATTTACACTCAAAAGTCACCAAACAAGTATAAGTTCTTCATGAAAACTACTAAACAAAAATGTTGAATGCCTCTATCTGGGAATGCAAGGACACATTCCGGGCGTGTTTGAAAAGCAGAAGATTCCTCTCGTAATTGCTGCTTCATTATTCATTAAGTAGCCTCTTTACAAGCTAGAAAAGAAAGTGCTAATCTGAATCATGACTGGAATGAAAGCTGTGGGTTGCCAACTATGAGAGTTCAAATAATAAATTAAGTACATCTTTAATGATTCATTATATTGTATAATGAAACGATGAAAGGAAAGTTCAACTGAATGTGGTCCAATATGCCGATTTATCTGCATCCGATTTCTTTTATTCTGAGGGCATCCGTAATTGTCATACCATTATCCTGAACCTGCATGGTGTGTTCTTTGGTCTACATAATGCTGTTGGTTCTTCAGTGTTTGCTTTCACAGACCTCTGAGGCCATCACATCGCAAGTGCATTGAATCTGAGAGCTAATACACTCGGATTGTTGTTAGTCATTTAGGTCAACATTGGATAGTTCAGAAGTCATCATGGAACCTCTTGATTTTGCAATAGCTAATTTTATGTTTTTTTAAATATAATAATATAAAATGTTGAAAAAAAAAATCCACTTAATGATCTCAATCATTAAGTTTTTATTCCTAGAAAATATATTCAGTTTTGAGCTTTAAGTTTCAAGCCTAAAATGAAGCCAATACTTTCGCTTACCACTGTAAATATGAAAACGTGCAACTGGAAGCACCACAACCAGGGAAAAGCAATGGGGGAAATCTGTCAGACAATTGTCAATTATTTGATATGTATTGATGGAAAAAGTAAAACTCACATGATTCAGATATTTTTTATGCGAGTAGAGAAGGCCTAACAGGCCATCACGATCCGCCACTACTTTAATGTGATCATATAAACTTGAGACTGTTCAACAGAGGCATATTCTACAGTGGAAAAGTACTTAGTTTCGGTTTTCTCGGTCTTACACCATGCCAGTGTAAGAGTAATTGTCGGCCATTTTCAATGTCCTTAGGTTTTTGTTCACTGGACTGCCTTTCTAGTATAGGAGTGAAATTCTGGCATTTTAGGTGGTATATCTGTGAATTTCTAAAACTGTTGTGCCTTAGCTCATTTGTGCCAAGAATGAAAAAAATTAAAAGGAACTATTCATCTTTCTAGCCTTTATTTTAACCAACCTGCTGTCCGACAACCGATATATAAACAAACCTATCGAGGAAGAAAATACAACTTTTTTTTTTTATTATTATTTATCCACACAAGTGATATGCATAATTTTATAATTGTATCATGAATAAACTACAGTAGACCCCGGGATGCCTCATTTATCTATTCTGAGATGAGGAGAAGAATTGGCGCATATTGGGGAGTCGAAAGCTATGGTGGATTTGAACCCAAGTGCCCCATATAAAAACGTACCCATTCATTACCTGCACCGCTTATCCTCAATAGGGTTGCGGGGGTGCTGATGCCCATCTCAGCTGTCTTCGGGCACCCTGAACTGGTTGCTAGCCAGTTGCAGGGCACAGAGAGACAGACAACTCACTCGCTCATTCTCACCTAGGGACAATTCTGGACCTGCCAATTAACCTGACATCCATGTTTTTGGAATGTGTGAGGAAACCGGAGCGCCCGGAAGGAAACTCACGCAAGCACAGGGAGAACATGCAAACTCCAAATAGGAGGTTCGATCTCATGACCTCAGAACCGTGCCGCACACGCGCTAACCACTGCGCTGCCGTGCTGCCCCCCGGATAAAAACATTACAGTAAAAATAATACATGGTAAGCACTATTTGTTTTTAATTTGCGAATAAATAACATTGCAAATATAAATATACATGAATTTTTACCCTTAGTGTGACATGACTTGCGGTCCAATGGAGTAAGGGGTTTATAAAAGGGGTTGCACATTGCGAGGAAAGTAATGCTCTTCGAATATGTCCATGGTTTAATAACCTTCCTTTTTATAATAATAGACCCGATCGTGAAATGGGGCCATGCAACTTAACAACTGTAGATATTCGCATACCTTCTTTTGTATTTCTTGATAATCACAAGTTTATTTTTTATGGTTAACGCGTTTTTGCTTCTCCATTTAGCTTTACTGCAAGCCGCGAGGCCCAAAATGAATAAATCCAATAAAAAAAAATATTTCCAAGTCTTAACACAATATTCTATACTGAATGAAAAGCCAAAACTACATTGTTAGTTTATCCAGTAGGATATTGTCATTTTCATGATGCCACACGATGCAAACCAATACCAGACTGGCATTTGATCTGACAAGGAACAATAGCTGACTGGCATCTTAAAGACATCACAACCGGTTTTGCTGTGAGAGTTCATGTCTTGAATACTGAAGTAACCAGCACTTGCATGAGTCTGATCTTTGATTTCACTGCTGTCTTCTTGTCCCTCCAGTTGGGTTTGAGTCTAGCAAGTTGGCTGTGGTTGGAGCTATCCTGGCCAGGATGTCTGGTTCCGAGCCCTCTTCTGATATGACAGCTGAAATATATTTGAATTTGGTGACTGGTTCTCCCTCTCTGTGGTTGATGGTGATGGTTGCAGTGATACCTTAGGGATTGTTGGTCATTACTTTTGTTTTTTCTGTGCTGATTTCCATCCCGTACTGGGTTGATGCTTTGTCCAGACGATTGACTAAATCAAACTGCAATATCTTTAGCAAAACGAAGGTTGGTTGTGTTGTGTCAGCAGGGTGTCTACTAAAGTTAATTTTTTTACCACTGTGCCGCGGAACACCAGTGTGTTATAGGACCTTGTCTAGTGTTCCAGATTATATTACTCAATTTTACCTTTGCAAAAAATATGCCTTTGTTGCGTTACTTTGCTTTGTTCCAGTAATCTGCTGAATTGAGTGTGACACTCATCATACCAGTAGGTGGCAGCAAATTACTGTTTTTTTTTTTTTTTTTTTTTTTTTTTTTAATTTAACATATTAATTATCTGTGCGTGAACTAGTACAGACGCTGCTCTACTTACAAGCCAGATGGTCCGGACGGTCGTTCGTAGGTTGAAAATGTTCGTAAGTTGCTTCAGTGCTATATTTTGTATTTTAAGGGTTTACAGTGCATCCGGAAAGTATTCACAACGCTTCACTTTTTCCACATTTTGTTATGTTACAGCCTCATTCCAAATTGTATTAATTTAATCCCTTATCTCAAAATTCTACACAAAATGCTCCATTATGACAATGTGAAAACGTTTTTTTTTTTACTTATTTTGAATTTATTAAAAATAGAAAACTAAGAAATCACATTTACATAAGTATTCACAGCCTTTGCTTAATACTTTGTTTATCCACCTTTTGCAGCAAATACAGCCTCAATTCTTTTTGAATATGATCCCACAACTTTAGCACACCTATCTTTAGGCAGTTTTGCCCATTCTTCTTTGCAATAGGTCTCAAGCTCAATCAGGTTGGATGGGAGACGTTTGTGCACAGCCATTTTTAGATCTCTCCAGAGATGTTCGATCGGATTCAAGTCTGGACTCTGGCTGGGCCACTCCAGGACATTCACGGAGTGGTTCTGAAGCCAATCTTTTGAGATCTTGGCTGTGTGCTTTGGGTCGTTGTCCTGCTGAAAAATGAACCTTCGCCCCAGCCTGAGGTCAAGAGGGCTCTGGAGCAGGTTTTCATCCAGGATATCTCTATATATTGCTGCATTCATTTTTCTTTCTATCCTGACTAGTCTGCCAGTTCCTGCTGCTGAAAAACATCCCCACAGCATGATGCTGCCACCACCATGCTTCACTGTAGGGATGGTATTGGCCTGGTGATGAGCGGTGCCTGGTTTCCTCCAAACATGGCGCCTGGCATTCACACCAAAGAGTTCAATCTTTGTCTCATCAGACCAGAGATTTTTGTTTCTCATGGTCTGAGAGTCATTCAGGTGCTTTTTGGCAAATTCCAGACGGGCTTCCATGTTCCTTTTACTAAGGAGTGGCTTTCGTCTGGCCACGCTACCATACAGGCCTGATTGGTGGATTGCTGCAGAGATGGTTGTCCTTCTGGAAGGCTCTCCTATCTCCACAGAGGAACGCTGGAGCTCTGACAGAGTGACCATCGGGTTCTTGGTCACCTCCCTGACTAAGGCCCTTCTTCCCCGATCGTTCAGTTTAGAAGGCCGGCCAGCTCTAGGAAGAGTCCTGGTGGTTCCAAATGTCTTCCATTTACGAATAATGGAGCCACTGTGCTCATTGGGACCTTCAAAGCAGCAGACATTTTTCTGTATCCTTCCCCAGATTTGTGCCTCAAGACAATCCTGTCTCGCAGGTCTACAGACAGTTATTTTGACTTCATGCTCGGTGTTTGTGCTCTGACATGCACACTCAACTATGGGACCTTATATAGACAGGCGTGTGCATGTCCAATCAACTGAATTTACGGCAGGTGGACTCCAAGTAAGCTGTAGAAAGATCTCAAGGGTGGTCAGTGGAAAAAAGATGCACCTGAGCTCAATTTTGAGCTTCATGGCAAAGGCTGTGAATACTTATGTAAATCTGATTTCTTAGTTCTCTATTTTTAATATATTCAAAAAATGTTAAAAAAAAACAAACTTTTTCACATTGTCATAATGGAGTATTTTGTGTAGAATTTTGAGATAAGACATTAAATTAATACAATTTGGAATGAGTCTGGAACATAACAAAATGTGGAAAAAGTGAAGCGCTGTGAATACTTTCCGGATGCACTGTATATAAGTAGGTTTAAGGCTTGCATAAGTAACCTGTATTGTTTTGTAATAAAAATAAAAATTTCATAGAATAATATGCTCTAATAAAGTTCAGTTCAGGAGTGTGGGGAGCCTGAGACTTTAGTTTTGGAGAGAGTTCAGTGAGTTTACAATTGACGGGTGTTACTCTCCAAAGAGATCGTGAGTGTTTTTTAGTATTTTTTTCATGAGTGAGCAATCCATTACCCACACAAAACGGCACGGTACATTGGTGGCAGCGGTGAAGGAAAGATGTTAACGCACGAATTAGGAAGAGGCGGTTTTTCTCACTTCTGGGTGACCTCTCACAGCGCCACACGCCGGTAGCGGCGGAAAAAAGCACTACAGTAATGTCTCATCTCATTAGCCGTACCGCTTATCCTCATTAGGGTCGCGGGGGGGCTGGAGCCCATCCCAGCCATCACCGGGCAGTGGGCAGGGGACACCCTGAACTGGTTGCCAGCCAATCGCAGGGCACACAGGGACAGACAACTCATTTGCTCATTTACACCTAGGGACAATTTGGACCGGCCAATTCACCTGAAATGCATGTTTTGGAATGTGGGAGGAAACCGGAGTGCCCGGAGGAAACCCACGCAAGCACGGGGAGAACATACAAACTCCGCACAGGAAGTCTGGAGCTGTATTTGAACCCACGACAGGTTCCTATGACATGAACTGTGCCGCACAAGCGCTAACCACTGCGCCGCCGTGCTGCCTACAGTAATGTCCTTTATTCAAAAAAAGGTGCACACAATACAGAATCTAACAGCAATGTCCAGATATTTTTCGCTATCCCGAAAAAAATGTTCATATCTACCATTTTACGTAAGTCGATTGGGCGTAAGAAGGGGAGCGTCTTTACAGTATATTTAATAACTCCGTTTATTAAGCGTTTTTTTTCATTTGAAAAACATTGTTATTCACTTCCGCCATCCCCTGGCCTAAATCCACATTGCAGCTTCAGTCCACTATGTCCCCTCAAAAACGTGCATATCTTAAAAGAAAGAAAAAAAAAAAAGAAAAATAATAATAATAATAAAATATATACATAAGGGCAGCACGGCGGCGCAGTGGTTGGCCCGTGTGCGGCACAGTTCTGAGGTCGTGGGAACCTCCTGCGTGGGTTCAAATCCAGCTACCGGCCTTACTGAGCGGAGTTTGTATGTTCTCCCGTGCTTGCGTGGGTTTCCTCCGGGCACTCCGGTTTCCTCCCACATTCCAAAAACATGCATTTCAGGTGAAATGGCCGGTCCAAATTGTCCCTAGGTGTGACTGAGCAAACGAGTTGTCTGTCCCTGTGTGCCCTGCGATTGGCTGGTGTCCCGTGCCCAGTGCCGGTGATTGCTGGTATGGGCTCCAGCACCCCCGCGACCCTACTGAGGATAAGCGGTTCAGCTAATGAGATGAGAGATATACCTGAACCATGTCCCCCTGTGGCTAGGGTATTTTTGCTGACTCTTTCTGGGAAATCGGACACAGAGCCAACTGATGTGTTGGGAGTCATTAGGTGACCAAACCCCCTAATGCCGAGCGCCAAGCAGGGAGGAAATGAATACCAATATTGTAAGTCTTAGGTATGAGGCTTGAACCAGCGACATCCCAGTCTCAGGGCGGGCGCCCTATCCAAGGCCACCAAGCTGGAAAAAAGTTAGAACATAGGAAAAGAAAATTGCTCCACTGGCAGTTAATCTTTGCCCGTTGTAATCATCATTTTTCTAGAAAAACAAGATAAAATACGTTTTTAAGATTTAACCTTATTTTAAGAAATAACTAAATTTCAAATACAACCACAAAATTAATTACTTGCAATTAAAAACCTCGATTACCTCCAGAGCCACGTTGACCACAAAAGAAAATCCATCCATGTCATGATGACCGATGTGACTCAGCTGTGCCTGCTCCTTTGGCGCCAACCCTCACGGGTTCTGATTGGCTCCCTGTCACTATTTGAACCCGGTCCTGTCAATCCCCCGTTCTCAGTCCGTTTGCGAACCTCAGTGTATACTAGGCAAGCCTTTTTCGACCCTGACTCCCACCTGTCCCATTTTTGCTCCCGTCTGTCTTTTGATCCTGACCACGTCTGCTCTCCTGTCCCGGCTAACGACCTGTTTTTCCGTCCTAGAGACCACCGTCGCTCGCTACGGAGGATCCACTTCCGTGTCCGGATGACAATCTGTGTACGAGAGCGACTTGCTTCCCATGCCTAGCGAATACCGGATCGTGGGCGCAGCCCTTCCTCTTTCCTTTAATGAAACTTGTGAAAAATGTAATGCAATTGGGTCCTGTTTCTGCTCTGGTCCTGTCAATCCATCCATCCATAATCTGCAATGCTCATCCTCAGTAGGGTCGCGGGGTGCTGGAGCCCATCCCAGTCATCTTCGGGCAGTGGACACCCTGAACCGGTTGCCAGCCAGTCACAGGGCATACAGAGACATACAAATCACTCGCTCATTCACACTTAGGGACAATTTGAATCGGTCAATTAACCTGAACTGAATTGCATGTTTTATCAATGTGGGAGGAAATCGGAGTGCCTGGAGGAAACCCTTGCAAGCACGGGGAGAACATGCAAACTCCACACATGACCTCAGAACTGTGCCGCACACACGCTGACCACTGCTCCACCGTGCTGCCCCAAAAGAAAATCTATCCTCTCAATTAAAGTTTTAAAAACAACAACATAAAACTGGTGGCAGGATTTAATATTTAAACATTTTCAACAGAAGATGTGCCTAGACAGGTTTTTTTTTTTTCTAATGTGCGCCTCGGCTCATTAAGGATTGAGAAACATTGGTCCACTGTGCAGTCAGGGCCATAAAGCAGACTTAAATTCTTGCATCTCCGAATACACTGAAAGCCAACAAAGAGAAACATTCGGATGAAAGAAGGTTATTGATTTAATAACACATCAAGCAAGTGGTCAGAAGGTCAGAATTAAGAACGTTTTCAGAGACGCAGGTGACAAAAACCAATCATCCATTCACGACGGTTTTTGTCAAGACACTGGCTGAAGGTCGCAAAGGAGCGTGCATGGCAAGCTACGTTGACAGCTACTGTATCGTATTTCTAAAGGTACTGCAGAGTCTTTGGGGACTTGCTTGTTTTGAAATTGCTTGGGTGAGCGATTTAGCTTCGTGTAGTGGAGAATGGCAAATCTGGAGGAACGTGGGTGCCGTAGTAAGTAACGAAATACATGTAATGTACCGTTTACCAAATTGTTCAAATTAGTTTTCTGACTCTATTAACCAAACACAACCTACATTCACCCAACAATTTATGTGCACTCGTTTCTTGAGGGGAAAAATGAACAGAAAAGCTGACATTTTCACACTGGGGCAGATTTAAATTCCCTAACAAAAGAACTAAGTGAACTCCATCGAAGACGGCCGAAGAAGCGACGTTGAGGTCTGTCGGAAGTCTTCTTCTGAAGTCCTTTAGCTTTCTCCTCTTGGCCCACATCTCCCCGCAAGATGGCGTCTCGGCTCCTCCTATTGGCGTGCCAAAGAATTGTTTTCCCCCTCGTTCTCACAACACCGCGCCTTGATGTCTGGAACATTCTGTGTCAGCACACTCACGCGTCCTGTTATCAACAGAACTAGACAAAATATTATGCATTTGGAACAGCCTGCCCTGTCATTGAACCAAGGCACACTCAGTGAAAATCTTCATTGCATTATGAGTCAATCGTATGAAATCCTTCATAGTCAAATGTATAAAATCTTTCAGTATTAGGCAATTAGCATACAAAAGATGTACTGTATTTTCACGACTATAGGGCACACCGTGTTGAAAAGTGCATTCTCTTTAGTCTTTAGTTTCTATTTTTGTATTTAAAACATAACAGGATACACCGCACACTGGGGTGCGGGTGCCGCTGTTCTGCTAAGAAGAACCAGTACATGAAATGACGACACCCTCCCCCTCCTCCTCCTCCTCGCGCATACACAGTGCAAATGCTCCATGCTTTACTGTTACATTATATTCCCCCTAAAGTTGAATACGAAGACTTTTTTTTAGTAACGTAGAGGGACATTTCATGCAGGGGGGAGGGCGGAATTTTTCCGCACAACACAGACAAGCATACAAGTGTGCACTTTTACAAATGCAGCGATAGCACAACAGTTTGCTTGGGCTTTTTTCCAAGTATTGTTTACAATGTAAAGCAAACAAATAACCTGCCTGAGTTCATTTTTCCGCTTTCTCCAATGGGGTACCTTTTTATTAATCAGTCTTCAATTCTCTCGCGGCTCCTCAGTTTCCATCTTTGTCCACATAGCGTAGAAATCAACTCATCATAGCGGACAAAAACACGGATTGAATTTAATGGAGGGAAAGTGAGAATTTGGATTTAATTAATAATTGGAGGGACAACCCTGCTCAGCCTTCGATGGAAAAATAACTTTGAAATTGCTAGATTCACTACAGTGTTAGCATTGAGTACTTCCACTAACAATGCATTGTATGTAACGTACTTTTCTAGGACAAGAATGAGGAAAAATGCAAAAAATCTTATTTTAGCAAAATATTTCATCCACACACAAAAATGTAAACAAGTCAAGTCATGTTTATATCTATCACCCTTGATCAAAAAGGGTCTCAAAGGGCTGCACAGACCAGAGATTATTGCAAACCACAGTCACCTGACCTAAAACCTACATGAGGGCAAATAATGCTCTTCCCCCTGAAATTGGATCTGCAACCGAAGTGGAAATGTTTACATCAAAGCTTAAAACACATCTATTCTATAACATATGATTAACCTACATTTTATGTTGACCATATCTGTGTATTATTTGCCCTCATGTAGGTTTTAGATCAGGTGACTCTGGTTTCCAGAACTTTGTCAGTGAATTTGTTTTTCATATTGAATCGTTGATGAACACTCCCAATGTCCATGGGATTTATAAAATACTTAATAATCTCCTCATTGTAGCGATTTAAGCATGTCTTTATTTTCATTTTATTCATTGTTTTAATCTGTATTCCTACAGCACCTTATGTTCTCTTGAGAATGTTTAGTTTCCCATGACAATTTTGTTTGTATTTGCAATTTTCAGTTAAATTTGTTAAAAAACATGACGGGTGAAAAAAATGTGCATGTAATGTCACGCGTCCTCTTCCGCGCAAGCCGGATATGATTGCGTTAAGACAAGAGACGCTTAAAAGTCACAGGAGATCGCATTTAGTCATAGGTCAAATTTAGTTTTAAATGTGAAAGAACTCACAAAAATATTACCCAGAAATCAGAATTGCGCATTGAGCTTTGCAGTGTAAACAGAAGCCTACTCGTGTCCTCAGCTATGCCTGCCCCCTTGATTGACACACAGAGCGCACTGTAAAATAGGGCGCGCCACACAATTTTAAAACAAATTCCATACTTTTATGTGTGTATCGGGCATTCCGCAGCGAAGTTGCTCGCTAGTGATGCATTCAAGAACATTAAGTAAATTTGATTTATCTTCTCTTTGTAGCTTGCAGATAATTGTTGTTTCAAACCCACTACAGTAATCCCTCAGTTATCGCGGTTAATGGGGACCAAAACCACCCGCAAAAAGTGAAAATCCGCGAAGTAGCAACGTCCCTTCAAAAATGCTTAAAATATATATATATATTTTATTTTTTTTTAAAATTATATTATTTCATTATTATTCTTTTTAGACCCGCGAAGTTCTGAACCCGTGAACGTGGAACCACGAAGTAGCGAGGTCCCACAGTAGTTGTTCACTGTATTTAATATGTTGTGAGAAGTATTTACTTATACTAGTAAATCTTAATACTTTCAAGCATTCCCAGGTCAAACAAGTAAAGAACACATACAAAATCATGCATGGACTTGCTCCCTCATATCTTTTCAGATTTAATTTCCCTCTATGTTCCGGTCTGGCGCCTTCACTTTGAAAATGCTGGTCTACTAGTTATCCCAAGAGCCAAGAAGAGATCCACAGGTTCGAGAGCGTTTTCCATTCGGGCCCTGGTGCTGTGGAATGCTCTTCCCCCTGAGATTTGATCTGCAACCTCGGTGGAAATGTTTAAATCTAAGCTTAAAAGACACTACTATTCTATAGCATATGAATAACTTATCTTTTATGTTGACAATATCTTTGTATTATTTGCCTTCATGTAAGTTTTAGATCAGGTGATGGTGTCATAATAGTCCGTGGTTTGCAAAAATCGGTGGTCTGTGTAGCCCTTTGAGACTCTTTGAGATTAAGCGCTATACAAATAAACTTGACTTGACTTGACTTAACACTTGGTGTGTTTAAAACCATAATAGGTTCTTAGTGTCCTCTTAATGCAAACTAAAAAACTGCATATCTTGCCTGCCATGTATGAACGTTTTTTTTTTACATTGTTGAAATTTGAGCACTAAGTTAACGTTGCTCTTCAATTCTTTTTTTAAGGTTACATTGTTCATTAATGTCAAACAAAATGTATTTATTTTATTCATATTGTTTACTTGGTCTTTTATTAGCATATTTGGTATCTGAGTCATTCGAATGTAATCCAGTTGTATTACTTTCATATTAAAGTTTTCTGATAACGTTATTGATTACATTTTTCAACAGGTAAATAGGAACCGAATCGGGTTACATTTTTAAAGTAACCCTCCCAACCCTGGAGGGTAGAATTTCATTTTTTTCAATCAGGAAAGGGAGAATCAAGTCCCCCCTGAAAAAAATCAACCAAAAACATGGGAAATGGACTGTGACAGATAATGTTTAATGACAACAATCAGATAAATTTAAAAGAATCTGAATTTGTAATTATTCCCCGGACTTGCCACAGCTAAAAAAAATCAAGTAAATGGAAAGTAGGGACAAATAACAGCTTCAATATTAAGCATTTGAACGATACAGTAATTTGTCATCGCAGTAAATGGGGACCGTAACCCCTTTGGTGAAGTAGCTTCGCCCCTTCATAAAAAAACTCAAGCATCAAACGAGATGACGTCCTTACCGACTGAGAGTATGCATACGACTAACAAAATAACCATAGGTCTACATATAGATCTACATACAAATAAATTAAAAAAAAAAACTGAATACAGAATTCCAGTTGAATGAATAGCCTTTATTGTCATTATACACACCTATGAGTTGAAGCTCCGAGTCATCTGTTTCATGGGTAATAGATCTGGCGTGAGATACAAGCTCGGCAGGGGTACTTTTTGAGTTGTTACAGAGCCGCAGTCGGCTGGACCTGCAACACGGCTATTGACTTTTCTCCCGATGACGCCCGATAACGTCACTTACCGGACCCCTCAACAATCCACATTGCATCAGCTGGTGATCACCATTTCTTTGTGCTCTTCTGGCCTCCCTCAGAGTCTGATTCAATTGATTTAATTTTCTTTTCAACGTAAAGAGTCGCAATAATGCCAGCTGTTGCCATGCTTTGCTGTTTGTTTAGGTAGACACATCGACTCGCCCACCCATCCCAGCTGTTTGGCTGACATCATATAAGCCTATCACTGCACACAGACAGTCACGTCCATTCAACACACAAAGCCCTCCCTAACCTGCACCCGTGTTAGCATTTGATGTGTGCTGTCTGCTGCAGAACACGATGCACAATGAATTGATATCGTACACAATAAAGGCAATTCATCTCAAAATCTAAAAGGTAGTAATCTAGGGTTAACCATAGCACAAAGTAATGAGTGATTACTGTATGTTTGCCATCGGGCTTTCTCAACAATCGCTTCGTTAGCAACAGATCACCTTAAAACTATAAACCACAGAAAAAAATTTAAATACATTGTTGGTTAACTTAAATGGACATTGTGTAATACTTTGTGAGTTGTAGTGGTAAAATAATAGTAATAATTCATTAAATAAAACATATTGATTTAATAATAATGAGCAAAAATACATAAACTTTCATTTAACTATGCAACTTTTTAAATGGTCATATGTCAAGAAATTTGCATTTACTGTTTTTTACGAATCCCGAGCCTCAACCTTGTGGAAGCGTACATAATTGTCAACCATCATGCTGCTACGCGTACCTAAAAACCCCAGGAAAGGCTGGGCCAAAAAAATTACCGGTAGATAATAATGGTAGTTTTCTCACTTTGAGTTTCCGTAGTTTGTGTTCTTTATAGTTCATTTTCAGTTGCACCAAACAATAAAGCGACATCTAGTGTTGAATAAAACAAACTGCCCCTTTAAAGGGAGGTTTCGATTGAACTTACAAAACCTGTACAATTGAATTAAAAGTTATTTTTTTGTTATTATTTTTTTGTATTAACTTGTGGTACGTAGTTTGAGGTGTTCTTAAAAAGTTGGAATTTCAATATTTTCTCTATTAAGTATGTGTTAACATTGTCCAACGAAGTCTAAACAACTTTAAAACATTTTTCCCATTGCGCCTCTCTGATTTTATCTTACTTTTACCAACGCTGTTCCGGGACTCGCAACACATTGGGTAGGAAGGAGGTTTGAGAATGACTTTATACGTGCCATCAGTTTTTTTTGTTAGTGTAGCCTGAAAATGGTAGAGGTAAGTAAAGACCTGTTTCAAATACAGTCCAAATGTCAACCCGAAACCTCAAAAAGCTGAAAAAATAAGAGTTTATTCAAGTGCGACAAAGATATTCACATACTCATGAATGATCCTAGTGAGATCATGACTTTAAGCCAGGATTCGGGACAGCACCTTTAAGGTTTTTAAACTACTTTTTAAGACAGGGTCTCAAACTCAATTGATTTCAAGGCCGCTAGAGCTAGGGTTTTGTTGAACTTGGGTAAAATTGCTTTATCTATTCTCAAATATCTTTTCGAACATTTGCTACAGAGAATACGATCTAAAAATTAAAAAAAAATGAAAATAATTAATATCAAAATAAATCAATCAGTAATAAGTGAATCCATATTTAGCGTGGGCTCCACACTCAAAAAATAGACAGTGTGTATGATTTGACCACTAGATGTTGCTGTTGAGTGTATTTCAAAAGTGGAGAAACGTTTGATGAACGAAAATACGTAAAAATAAAAATATATTTTTTAACAGATATTTGACAAAAATCGACAAAAAGACAGCCACCAGCCTCCTTTAAAGGGACAGTGTGTAATATTTGATCACTAAAGGTTGCTGTGTCGTGTGGTGCAACCGAATAGAAAAATACAGAGACTCTAAAGTTAAAGTACCATTGCTCTTCTCAATCTTTCGTGGAGAAAGGAAAACAGGGGGAACAGAAAAAGGGAAAAAAGAAAAGTAAAGAAAAAGATATAAAGTAAAAAGAAAGAAGAAAAAAGAAAAAGAGCGATGGAAAAGAACAAAAAATAAGAGAAAAAGAGAGCAAAAATAATAAGTGAACAATAACTCAATGAAAACAGAAAAAGAAAAGAAAAAAATGACAATAAAAAAATCATAAAATGAAAGAAAAACAAATGAATATTAAATGAAAAAGGGGAAAAAGCAAGAAAAAAAGTAAGAAAAGAAAATAAATCCGGGTAATTGGAGGTAGCTTAAGCAGCAACATGGACGACACTAATGTCAGCTCCCTCTCAGTGAGCCTCATGTCCATCCATCCATCCATCCATCCATGCATTATCTGCATCGCTTATCCTCAGCAGGGGTGCTGGAGCCCATCCTAGCAATCTCCGGGCAGTGGGCACGGGACACCCTGAACGGGTTGCCAGTCAGTCGCAGTCACATCTAGGGACAATTTGGACCGGCCAATTAACCTGGCATGCATGTTTATGGAATGTGGGATGAAACCAGAGTGCCCAGGGGAAACCCAAGCAAACACAGGGAGAACATGCAAATTTCATACAGGAAGGCTGGTAGCTGGATTTGATCCCATTACCTCAGAACTATGCCACAGTCGCCGTCCTGCCGGAGTCCGAATCTTCTGGCCTAAGTTAAATTCTGTCTTTGACTACATTTCATGCAAGGAATAGTCAAATGCATTGTTTTCATGACCAGAGACAAACAAATAACTTTGCACAGTAGATATTGTGTTCATGACTATTCCAAATAGCAGTTTCAGCATTTAACTTTTCACATTTAGTAAAATGTAAAAAAAAAAAAGGAAAAAGATCTTTCATGTCACTCCAAAAAATTAACATTGGATCGTGCTTGATTCTCCTGTGCCTAAAAAGTGAGCTCCATCTGTTAACAAGGGGTGCTCGTACGTGGCTTGTAAAAGCAAAGACTTACATTAAATATGGACAGATACAACTGTGGCATCCACAATATATGAGGGAAGAAAATAAAACTGAAATGTCACAAAGAAATCAAGTCATAAACTTAAGGCTTTTTTTAGCGTGTAGGCCGGAATATGCATGAATTATTCGTCTCTGTACACGAAGCCCCATAGTGCTTCGGGGCATAAAAATATTTCAGATGGAGGAACTTTACGTTCACACGAGATTGGAATACAGTACACCAAAAAATTTACACAAACCAACCCAAACAATGCAATAGGATAACTCACAATCGGTTTATCCCTTTCATCTGTTTATTACGGGCTTTACATGGCTTCACAAAAATCTTCCCTTTCCAATCCGATTATTGCCTACATGTTAACCTACCCACTGTTAATTAATTCTGGATTTTGTAATTAGAAAACTGAGAAATTGGGACCAATTTTAAATCCATTGAAATAAAAGGGATCATGATAAAAAAAATACATTTGTTGGAGTTCGCTTGTGTCTGCGTCAGAAAAATGCTTGTAGTATAAATGATTGCTGAAGTTTTAACCACTTGCAAATAAATGCAGATATGCCATTAGAAAGATTTAATCAAACTTAGAGTGGCTTTTACAGGTTTTAGGTAGGGATAAAAAATAGGCTCTTCCTTAAATCCATCCATACTTGGAATATGCATGGTATTTAGCTTAATTGGCTCATTAATAACACAACAGATTGTAGAACTTTCAAATTTCACTGAGCTCTCCCAAGGAATGTTTTTTTTTGTTTTCCTAAAAATAATTCTGAAAAAAAAAATTCTCCGTGATCTGCTACCTTATCATGGTGGAGGAGTTTGTGTGTCCCAGAGATCCTAGGAGCTATGTTGTCGGGGGCTTTAAGCCCCTGGTAGGGTCACACATGGCAAGCAAGTTCTATGTGAGTGGCCAGACAAAACACTGTTTAGAAGACTTCTGTGAAGAGTAAAAACTTTGGTCCACAATTTCCTTCGCCCGGACGTGGGTTACCGGGGCCCCCTTCTGGAGGTGGGGTCGGCTGGAGAGCGCCTGGTGTCCGGGCCTTTGCTCACGGGGTCCGGCCGGGCACAGCCCGAAGGGACAATGTTGGTCCCTCTTCCCATGGGCTCACGACCTGTAAGAGTGGCCAAAGGGGTCGGGTGCGTAGAGAGCTAGGTAGCGGCCAAGGGAGGGGTCCTTGGTGTGACGATCCCCGGCTACAGAAACTGGCTTTTGGTTCATGGAATGCTACCTCACAGGCAGGGAAGGAGCCAGAGTTGGTGTGTGAGGTTAGGAAGTTCCGACTAGATCAAGTCGGACTCACCTCCACGCAAGGCTTGGGGTCTGGTACCAGTCCTCTCAAGAGGGGTTGGACTCTCTTCCACGACTCTCTTCCACTCTGGAGTTGCCCTTGGTGAGAGGCGCAGAGCCGGTGTGGGCATATTAGTTGCTCCACGGCTCAGCGCCTGTACGTTGGGGTTCACCCCGGTAGACGAGAGGGTAGCCTCCCTCCGCCTTTGGGTGGGAGGGACGGGTCCTGAATGTTGTTTGTGCTTATGCACCAAATAGCAGTTCAGAGTACACACACTTCTTAGAGTCCTTGGAGGGTGTGCTTGAGAGCGCCTCCCCTCGGGACTCCCTCGTACTGCTGGGAGACTTCAACACTCATGTGGGCAATGACAGTAAGGCCCAATCCCATTTCTCTCACTCGGCCCTGAGAACCCTCCAGTGAGGTCCCTCGATAGAGGAGTGCCCTCCGCGAGTTGAGTGCAAAGTGGAGATGGTTTGGACAAGACTTGCAAGGTTCCACCCCTGTCCAGGAGATGGCGGTAATATTAATTGGCTGTAGACCTCAGTGACGTATTGGTCTACGTCACATGTAAACAACTCGAGTCTCAACCTGTAGTGTGTCAGTTGGAGAGTTCGTGCAACGTTAAAAATGCCCGCTACTGCTGTGTTATTACCGATTGCCTGAAAGCTCATCATCTTTTCCGTGTCTCCAATCAACGGAGGAGAAATGTGCTATACTGAAGACAGCTTCGGCGCTATTTAGTGCTGATTCATCTTTACAAGGTACGTACACTCATTAAAAAAAATGACCCGTTCGGTCAAATACAGTAAAAGTTAACATACAATGCACGTTCACATAATACCCTATGTTTGTGTAGACATAAATGGCAATCTACTTATTAGTATCTTAATGCCATTTTATGACATATAGTAGGGGTCTTGAATCTGTGACATGACGAAACGTAAAGAAAAACAAGAACAGTCCACCTGACCCTTTAGCTGACATAATATCGTCACCAAACTTCCCTGTACGACCCAAAAACCTTAGTTCATAAGGAATTTAATTCAAAAGAGTTGTCATTGAATATAAAAAGGTCATTTCAACATTTTTTCATGATGCTTACATCACAGTTAAAGCGGTCTTTTTCTTTTCTATGCCCACATTTATGTCTAAATTGTTTGTTATCTATTGTGTTCCAGAGTGGCTGTCCCATAAGCGTGGACAGGTTGGACAGGAATGTTCCCATCCTGTGCTTATGGTTGGATGTGGAGTCAGAACTCATTCAGGACTTAAGGTTGAGCAAGAAGGTTATGTGGGCCCTGCAGGAGCTGCTAAAGAGGGAACAGGGCCATGGCTGGAGGTCCTGATCTACGTGTACTGGCTGGTCCACGCTCTGTCCTACCGTGTGGTGTCACGGGTCTTCAGGGTTCCCAGGTCCACCGTACAAAGAATTGTCCACAGTTAATATGGAATAAATTGCCCAAAAGCCATATTTTAGGCTCTGGAAGTCAGACACACATTTGCATTATGTGCTTTTCTGCATTACTATTCAATAAACATCTTCATTTTGAGTAACACCTTGGTGGTTTATTTCATAATGATGTGAGATACTGTGTGTGAACTATGTGACTGTTGGACAGAAAACAACTACAAATCACTCCAGCTTAAATAATAGTTTACTTTCAGAAAAACAAACTCACATTGGGCCAAAATACATAATAGTAAATAAATAATGTGTCACAAATTTTAACAAAAATATACCAATTCTTCCATAAAGCTGGAAACACAAACTGGAACTTCATTGAGTTCTTAATAAAAAAAAAAAAAAATTTCCTTTTATAAAACAAAGGGAAACATTGCAGAGATGTCACTGTTCTGGAAATTTGTCCACGAGCTTCCCAAAAAGGACGGGAACCGCTCAGTTTTGGCCACAGTTTCTTCGAGCCTTTTCTTCGCTCCGGCAGACTCCGCTTTCAAAAAGTCAAGGAGTGTATCGTGCTTCCTTTTTTTTCTGGGTGATTTGGGGTTTGGCGCCGGATTAGAAGGTGCCAACGACGTGCCCGGTGGTGTGGATGGCGTGGTAGCCGTGATGGTGACCAGCTCTTCCACGGGACGTTCTACAGTGGCCTTTAGGTTGGGTGGAAAAAACAAGAATTACTTAATGCTGATGTATTGTACAAAACAACTGTGTATAGGATGCTCAACAAGTTGATATGAGACAGGAAATTATAGGATGTGTTCTGGATAATTATTTGATAGTGAATAGATACAAAAAAATGACATGTTATTCTTATGGCTGTAAGAACCATTCTATTGGCCAGCATCACATATGCTTTAGAATTGTCTCCACATTTGGACAACATTTTGAGAAGGTAATTAGTTTACTTAATATGTGTTTACAGAGAAGGCAGTGGACTATGTGATAGTAATTTGTTTCAACTGTATTTCCACGTGAAATTCGGAGACATTACTCATAATGCATGATGAAAACTAATGCATTCTGATCTCACATGAAATAATCATATTGTAAATAAAACACGACACCCGAAATTGTGTGCAGTAAACAAGCGCGTATGTCCAGAACGTTATTCTGACTATGCTCCTTTAGCGACTGGCCATGTAGATGTAAAAGCACGACTCGTTTAAGATACAAACAGGCAGACATGGGACCAAGTCACACATGTGCAAGTCTCAAGTAAGTCTCAAGTCTTCACCTTCAAGTCCCAAGTAAGTCCCAAGTATTTTTTTCTTGGGCAAGTCAAGTCACAAGTCAAGTCCCGAGTCTTAGATTGCCAAGTCCAAGTCAAGTCGCAAGTCATAAAAACAGCGACTCGAGTCGACTCGAGTCCAAGTCACTAAGTCTCAAGTCCCCATGTCTGCAAACAGGGATGGGCTGAACCGTGATTTTCTGCACAGTTATCCTACTTTAGAGTTTGTAGCGTGAAGATTATTTTTTGGCAGCTCCCTTGGTAGATTTGTGCACTTCGTAAAGTAGCGATTTTGCAATGTTCATGTTTTAACGCGAAAATACGATTTTCTATTGCATTTACGTCTAACTAAGATATCTCAATACATTTTGTTGCAAATACATGCGTGGTTGTGGAAAACTACTTACATTTGTGCGGTTCCTTTCCGGGCATGTTTGTTGATATTGAGAATTCGCAAAGCCTTCTGGGTAGTCACTTCGCCGCCAAGTGAGGTAGGGAGCCCCCTCGGTCTTGAAGTGGTTACGACATGGTTTGAGGTCACTTCTGCCTCGGACTTGAGAGTTTCGGGACACACCCCATTTTCACGTGAACGCGCAAACCGAGTGACTAGGGCAAATAGCGAGTGAAAGTGCGAAGAATGGGACTCAGCCTAAGACCTGGAGGGGCGTGATTGGGAAGAATGGCCCCCCTGACCTAAACCCGAGTGGTGTATTGTTATTGAACTTCTGTGCCCGTCATGGTTTGTCCATAACGAACACCATGTCCAGACATAAGGGTGCCCATATGTGCACTTGGCACCGCGACACGCTAGGCCATAGTTCGATGATCGACTTTGTCGTCGTTTCGTCGGACCTGCGGCCGAATGTTCTGGACACTTGGGTGAAGAGAGGGGTGGAGCTGTCAACTGATCACCACCTGGTGGTGAGTTGGCTCCGATGGTGGAGGAAGATGCCGGTCCGACCTGGCAGACCCGAGCGTGTTGTGAGGGTCTGTTGGGAACGGCTAGCTGAATCCCCTGTCAGAAGTTTCAATTCATACCTCCGGCAGAACTTTGCCCATGTCCCGAGGGAGGCGGGGACATTGAGTCCGAGTGGACCACGTTCCGTGCCTCCATTGTCGAGGCGGCTGATCAGAGCTGTGGCCGTAGGGTAGTCGGTGACTGCCGCAGCGGTAACCCTCAGGCTCTTTGGTGGGGTGAGGAATGCCTTCCAGCTGAAGAAAGAGTCTTATCAGGCCTTCCTTGCCTTTGGGACTCTGGAAGCAGCTGGCAGGTATCGTCTGGCCAAGTGGAATGCGGCTTCGGCCCTTGCCAAGGCAAGATCTCGGGCATTGGAGGAGTTTGGCGAGGCCATGGAAGCCGACTTCTGAACGGCTTCAGGAAAATTCTGGTCCACCATTCGGCGTCTTGGGGGTGGGGGGTGCGGCGGGAAACGGTGTGCCATCGACACTTTGTATAGTGGTGATGGGGCGCTGCTGACCTCGACCTGGGACATTGTGAATCAGTGGGCAGAGTACTTCAAAGACCTCCTCACACCCACCGACACAAAAGCAGAGCCGGAGGACTCTGAGTTGAGCTCTCGTATCTCTGGGGTTAAAGTCACTGAGGTGGTCAAAAAGCTCCTCGGTGGAAGGGCCCCAGGGGTCAGTGAGATCCGCACGGAGTTCATTAAGGCTGTGGATGTTGTGTCAACCATGACACGCCTCTGCAACATGGTGTGGACATCAGGGACAGTGCCTCTGGACTGGCAGACTGGGGTGGTGGTTCCCTTCTTTAAGAAGGGGGACCGGAGAGTGTGTTCCAACAACAGGGGAATCACACTTCTCAGCCTCCCTGGTAAGGCCTATTCAGGGGTACTGGCGAGGAGGGTCCGCTAGGAGGTCGAATCTTGGATTCAGGAGGTACAGTGTGGTTTTTGACCCGGCCGTGCGACACACGGCCAGCTCTATACCCTCTGCAGGGTCCTTGAGGGTGCATGGGAGTTTGCCTACATGTGTTTTGTGGACTTGGAGAAGGCATTCGACCGTGTTCCTCGGGAGGCCCTGTGGGGGGTGCTTCGGGAGTATGGGGAGTATGCCCGGTGCCAGAGTCTGGTCCGCATTGCCGGCAGTAAATCTGATTCGTTCACGGTGAGGGTTGGACTCCGCCAGGGCTGCCCTTTGTCACCGATTCTTTTCATAACTTTTATGGACAGAATTTTAGGCGCAGCATTGGTGGGGATGGAGTCCGGTTTGGGGGCCTCAGCATTACGTCACTGCTTTTTGCAGGTGACGTGCTGCTGTTGGTTTCCTCAGGCCGTGATCTTCAGCTGTCGCTGGAGCGATTCTCAGCCGAGTGTGGAGCGGCCGGGATGAGGATTAGCACCTCTAAGTCTGAGACCATGCTACTCAGCCAGAAAAGGGTGGCATGCTCCCTCCAGGTTGGGGATGAGATCTTGCCCCAAGTGGAGGAGTTCAAGTATCTCGGGGTCTTGTTCACGAGTGAGGGTAGGATGGAACGGGAGATCGACAGACGGGTCAGTGCAACGTTTGGCGTCATTCGGACCCCGTACCGGTCCGTCGTGGTGAAGAAGGAGCTGAGCCGAAAGGCAAAGCTCTCGATCTACCGGTCGATCTACCCTCACCTATGGCCATTAACTTTGGGTTATGACCGTAGGAACACGATCCCGGATACAAGTGGCCAAAATGAGTATCCTCCGCACTTATTTTGACGCAGAACTCCGCCAACTACATGTTTAACCAATCAAACATAGGACCGTCGTCACGTGACCATATTCAACTTCAGAGGGGGATATTTTGTTCACGGATGAAACAGATTGAAAATGTCGCTTAGCGATTCCGACTATAAAGACACAGAAAAGGAGGAGCACCCTGGCCTCACATCAAAAGCATGTTCCCCTTAAAAAGGGTGCCAAACACCAGCTGCAATATGAACTGTTCTTTGTTTAAGTTCATGGGCTAGCTTGTTGTTCCGCTAGCAGAGCCTATTAAGATAAGTATTAGGGCTTTAAATGTGCTGCTTGGTGCTACGTGTGCTTAGTTTTTTAATTGATTTATAGCATTTGTATTTTATTGTTTATTAAAGCACTTAAATTTACATTATTTTATTCTACTTTTAAATTAAATGTGTTTTGTTGAATGGATGGGCTTTGATCATTTGATAATGTCACGATTACTCATCGCACTCACCTGTGCCCGCTCGTTTGGCGCCAGTTGCTGCTATTTGCCTGATTGACTCCCTTCCTATTTATACCCAGTACTCCAGTCACTCCTTGTCAGTCCATCAGCGAACCTCTGCATAAGCAAGGCAAGCACTTTGACTCTGGCTCCCGTCGGTCCCGTCTTCATCCATTTCCTACTCGTCTGTTCCTGATTTCCCGTTTGACTCCGGCTATTGACCTGTTTTTTTTACTTTGACCACTCTCGGATCTCCCGCTCCGGCTATCGACCTGTTTTGTCCATTTCACCAAGCTCCGATCTCCCGCTCCGGCAAATCCACTCCGCATTCCGATCACGTTCCGATCCCGCGAGCCGCTTGCTCCCCCCCGATCTGGTGCTCGCTGGCGTTTGTTTCCTCGATATCCCAATAAACTTTTGTGTGAAACATTACGCTTTTGGGTCTACCATATGTCCTGGGCCTGGCAGATAATTTGATTGTTTTTTTTTTTTAAATCAATAAATAAGACGTGGCTACAGTTACTCAGTACTTAAATAATTTAATCACTAAATACATTTTTACTTTTACTCAAGTAAGAATTTGGATGACTACTTTTACTTCTACTTCAGTAATATTTTTCTAAAGCAACAGTACTTTTACTTAGGTAAAATTTGTGGCTAGTCTATTCACCTCTGCTTATATTTACTACAACAGCAATTGTGTTTTTTTTCAAGCTAACAAATTTCACATATTATTATAGTAAACTCCACAATCTACAGTAATCCCTTGGTTATCCGAATTAATGGGGAGCAGATACCCTTGCAAAACGTAAACATCCGCAACTCGCCCTTTCATACCGAGAGTATACGACTGTAACGATATAACCAATATAAATCTTTAAAAAAAACTGACAAAAAAATTGCAGTTAATTGAATGGTGTTTAATGTAATTGGACTCATAACGAAGAATAAGATGCTTCTTGCTCTCTACAGGGAGTGCAGAATTATTAGGCAAATGAGTATTTTGACCACATCATCCTCTTTATGCATGTTGTCTTACTCCAAGCTGTATAGGCTCGAAAGCCTACTACCAATTAAGCATATCAGGTGATGTGCATCTCTGTAATGAGAAGGGGTGTGGTCTAATGACATCAACACCCTATATCAGGTGTGCATAATTATTAGGCAACTTCCTTTCCTTTGGCAAAAAGGGTCAGAAGAGGGACTTGACAGGCTCTGAAAAGTCAAAAATAGTGAGATATCTTGCAGAGGGATGCAGCACTCTTAAAATTGCCAAGCTTCTGAAGCGTGATCATTGAACAATCAAGCGTTACATTCAAAATAGTCAACAGGGTCGCAAGAAGCGTGTAGAAAAACCAAGGCGCAAAACAACTGCCCGTGAACTGAGAAAAGTCAAGCGTACAGCTGCCAAGATGCCACTTGCCACCAGTTTTGCTATATTTCAGAGCTGCAACATCACTGGAGTGCCCAAAAGCACAAGGTGTGCAATACTCAGAGACATGGCCAAGGTAAGAAAGGCTGAAAAACGACCACCACTGAACAAGACACACAAGCTGAAACGTCAAGACTGGGCCAAGAAAAATCTCAAGACGGATTTTTCTAAGGTTTTATGGACTGATGAAATGAGAGTGAGTCTTGATGGGCCAGATGGATGGGCCCGTGGCTGGATCGGTAAAGGGCAGAGAGCTCCAGTCCGCCTCAGACGCCAGCAAGGTGGAAGTGGGGTACTGGTATGGGCTGGTATCATCAAAGATGAGCTTGTGGGGCCTTTTCGGGTTGAGGATGGACTCAAGCTCAACTCCCAGTCCTACTGCCAGTTTCTGGAAGACACCTTCTTCAAGCAGTGGTACAGGAAGAAGTCCGCATCCTTCAAGAAAAACATGATTTTCATGCAGGACAACGCTCCATCACACGCATCCAAGTACACGCATCCAAGTAGTCAGCATGGCTGACAAGAAAGGGTCTAAAAGAAGAAAAACTAATGACATGGCCTCCTTGTTCACCTGATCTGAACCCCATAGAGAACCTGTGGTCCCTCATCAAATGTGAGATTTACAAGGAGGGAAAACAGTACACCTCTCTGAACGGTGTCTGGGAGGCTGTGGTTGCTGCTGCACGCAATGTTGATCATGAACAGATCAAAGCACTGACAGAATCCATGGATGGCAGGCTTTTGAGTGTCCTTGCAAAGAAAGGTGGCTATATTGGTCACTGATTTGTTTTTGTTTGGTTTTTGAATGTCAGAAGTGTATATTTGTGAATGTTGAGCTGTTATATTGGTTTCCCTGATGAAAATAAATAATTGAAATGGGTATACATTTGTTTTTTGTTAAGTTGCCTGATAATTATGCACAGTAATAGTCACCTGCACACACAGATATCCTCCTAAAATAGCTAAAACTAAAAAAGCCCCACTCCAACTTCCAAAATATTCAGCTTTGATATTAATGAGACTTTTGGGTTCATTAAGAACATGGTTGTTGTTCAATAATAAAATTAATCCTCAAAAATACAACTTGCCTAATAATTCTGCACTCCCTGTACAAAGCCCAGTTCTGTCTGGTTCTACCAAGGCCAAAAAAGCAAGAATTTCTTAAAGCAGAATCCTGTGGTATGTATATAACCGAGACTTCACGGAAACTAAAACACTTAAGACTTTCTTTCCCAATTTTTCTCAGGAAATTCAAAGTATGTACATTTTTTAAAATGCGTGTCACCAAAGTGTCACGCATACTAAGAAAAATGGTACTGCTTAACGATTTTGTGTGTGATCCTAGCGCCAGGGAAACCACTGTAATCTTCTCTATAGTTCCAATTTTAGTATATGTAACACTCGAGCAAGTACTTTGCTTGTGAACATTGCATAACCAAAGCAAACTGGAGAACCATCACCATTATAACATACACCCGGAGGCACTTGGATGTCAGTCGACCACATGTGTAAAAACAGACGCCGCTGGAGAACCGAGAAAAAAATGTGTTTTTGACGCTTAATTCATATTCCACAAACACATGATTAATCAAGACACTGTGGAGATGCATACATATTGTTTTTAATGAAGTGTCCTTCACTATAAATTCTTCAACCTCTGCCAAAACATTTGAGCACCTTGTTGAGCAGTCGTGACAATCATGTAAATATATTCTTCTATATATGAAATGTATATCTGTTATAGTGCTCTCTGGTTGTATCAACCAGTGTTTGGAAATCTAATGGGAGCAATCGACATACCTGTCAACTCTGAAAGGATAAAAATTGTCAAGCTAAAAAAATCGTATCCCCCCACCACCAAAACAATTATTTTCATCTTTGTGAATGTTATCAAACAAGCATAAAAAAGGTCCAAATCCGTAAGACATACAGTGTCTTGCAAAAGTATTGCATTACATTTTAGATTTTGTTTTATGATAAGGGTTGTTGTCTTGTTGAAAGGTTTACCTGAGCCTTATTTTCAGGTCTCCAATATATTTTCCGCCGTAATCGCCCGGTATTTGGCTCCATCCATCTTCCCATCAACTCTAACGAACTGTCCCTGATGAAGAAAAGCAACCCCAGAGAATGATGCTGCCACCAACATGTTTGACAGTGGCTTCAAGTGACTTTTTCTGGTGGTCTTTCAGAAAGGGCTTTTATCTTGCCACAGTTCCACAGGGGGCAGATATTTTCAGAGTACGAATAATAGCTGTCTTATGCACGAACTGTCCCACCTCTGTCATGGTTGCCATGGCGCCCACTTGGCCGCGCCTGTGTGTTACATAGTTTCCGTGGTGCCCAATTGGCCCTGCCCATGTGTGTCACGGTTGTCATGTTGCCCAATTGGCCTCGCCCGTGTAGTGCCAGCTGCGGCTCGTTTAAAGATTTAATTTCTGTGTATATGAAGCTCAGCGCTCTTTTGCTTCAGTGGCAGCCCGCCAACGAACTTCTGCCCCACAAGACGTGGGTTCTGTCCTGTTTTCCTGTGATATCTGCAGTCCAGTATTGTTCCCATTTATTTTTGTACTGTTTAATTTCGGGTTCCGGTTTTGTTTTCCGTATATTCTTGTCCTGTTGGTTAGTTTCCCCAGTTTTGGTTCCTGTCTAGTTTTTCCTGTTTATATTCGTTACCTTGATTCATTATCGATCTCGTTGGTCTCTGGCGTCCTGTCCTTCCACGCCAGACCGGCTTCCTAACGTGCATGACTCCCTATTCCCCATAAAATAAAAAGTTTGTGTGAGAACGTCACGCGATTGGGTCCTGTATCTGTTCTGGTTCTGACAACCTCAGCTATTTATCCTTGCAGGTCATCCAATGGTTTCATGGGCTTCTTGGTTGCTTCTCTGATTAGTGTCCTCCTGGTTTATGACAAATATTTAGAGGGACGGCCATGTCTTGGTTGGTTTGCAGGCGTTTTGTGCTCTTTAAATTTGTATACTATTGCTCGCATAGTGTTCCAGGAGATGTGTGAATGTTGCAAAATCTTCTTGTATCCCATTCCCGTTTTAAACTTTTCCACAGCTTTATCCGGAACTTGCCAGGTGTGTTAATTGGTCTTCATACTGTGTCATAATGTTGTCAAATCAGGTGCATTTAAACGGAGACTCAATAACTCTGTTTGGTATTATTAGTCATTTAGTTTTGACATTGGAACTGTTGACTGAGCTGAGAGCACAGGGGGGGCAAGATATATTTGCAACACCTGCTTTTCAGTTTTTTTCATTGTATGTTGTAATAGATGTTCGTTCACTTCATGATTGTGTCTCCCACATTGTTGATTCTTAGAAAATATTTTCGATTTCAAAGCTTTTAGGGCCCCAATGAACAACATTTGACCACCAGATGACAGTGTTGTTGGGTGCGAACGAGAGCCGGTGAGACAGTGCACAGTGTGACGGCAGATGCCGGACAAACATGGCACTGAAATAAGTGGGAATTCCACGGTGCAAAAGAAATACAAATTTCTTAACCTATAATTATTTTCTTTATAAAAAAGTACATTCGTATGATGGTTCGTTCATTTTTGCCTGGTTTTTAATGTAATGATATTTGGGCATGGCTTGTACAAGAATAACAAATTAACGGGAAATCAATGGGGCGCAGTTAAACACCTGCTGAATTTTGTTTTTTATGTGTAAAATTAGGGCAGCACAGTTCTGAGGTCATGGGTTCAAATCCAGCTACCAACCTTCCTGTGTGGAGTTTGCATGTTCTCCCCGTGCTTGCGTGGGTTTCCTCCGGGCGCTATGGTTTATTCCTACATTCCAAAAACATGCATGTCAGGTTAATTGGCCGGTCCAGATTGTCCCTAGGTGTGAATGGGCAAGCGAATTGTCTGTCCCTGTGTGCCCTGTGACTGGCTGGCAACCAGTTCAGGGTGTCCCCTGCCCACTGCCCGAAGATAGCTGGGATGGGCTCCAGCACCCCCGCGACCCTACTGAGGATAAGCGGTGCAGATAATGGATGGATCTGTAAAATTACATTTGCAATACACCATGCCGGGAGAAACAAATGAACCATTTTGGAGAGTACCAAGAAATTGAGAAGATTTTTGAATGGCTTAAAGCCCGATACTGAATAGATATGGAGTTTCTCGGCTAAATGTTTGCAAGTTCTCAATTTTCCACAAGCCGAGAAATATGGCGGTAACCTGAGTGTGGATTCAAGTGTGTAAAAAATACAAGTTTCTCTGTTCGATCAAAATATAACATTGGTTCGATAATTAATGTATTATTGCCTAATATATATATATATATATATATATATATATATATATATATATATATATATATTATAAAGAGGCAGTCAATGCATTCAGTACATGGACCATTCAATCTACAAGCATTGTGCCACCAGTTATTATTCTCCTCTTCGTGCTCACCAGTATTTGTGTCCCCTTTCCGACAGATGCCTCATCAACTTCCCCTCTTTCCCCCGACCTATTTGTCAGCACAGTTGCGACTCGACCCTGAGGACAAGATGATGTGGGCCGATGGGACTGACACTCACGCAGTATTTCCATCATTGCAGCAGTCCTTCTGATGTCCATAGCTTTGATTCTCACCTTGCAGATAACAGCAGCTGAATCAAGCCCCAGTTAACATTGGGGGAGGGGGGCATCGATCTTCACCAAGGCCAGTCTTCAGCCAAATGTTTCTGCTCTGATAAACCGTGTTTGGTCCATGATGTAACCACAACATTACCTTATGGGAAGAACTCCTGTTACAAAAATACTGTATGAAAATAAAGCTTATTGGGCATGAATAATATGGTGTTTGCACCAAGTGAGGGGTTAGTTCCGTGACCTAATTTTTGGTATGTATAATGAATGTTAACATTCAAGCGTGGTTACTTCAGGCATTAAATTTGCTTTGACACAGTGAGCTTAAATCAAGCATGCACATGTTCACCAGATTTGCTGCCAATTTCGAAAGTATTTTGATTGAGCTATTTCAGTGTTGTTAAACCCCACTAGACCTTGTCTCAAGTGCCACAACCCACAAGCTGTCGCTAAATGTTATATTTGCAAAATAATATGCCATTGCTTTTTTCCTGTATCTAAGATTCAACCATATAGATGGGTGGCAGCATTTTAACCTTCTTTATACTAATTATCTCCTGATAAGCCTCACTCAGGTTCCTTTCCTCACATGGTTAGTGTGTGTTTTACTATAAACGATATTGGGTTTTTGGGTGGGGAAAAAGGGAAGGGATTTTATTCCCCATTGTTTTATATGTTTGACACATTGGTTAGCCTTAAAGGTGTGTAGAGTATTCCACGTTTGGTCAGAATTCTGTTTCGCATTATCAGAAAATGATCAAACAATATCAAGACATGTGAAGTGAATACTGTGTTTTAAGTCAATCATATAGATATGTTATCTGACTGATACTGGTAGAATGTGAGATTGGGGCTGTTAGTTTGCATTTTCGCATCAAAGGTTGCTGTGACAAAGCCACAAATGTGGGTCCGCCCCTCTGAGGAGACCGGAACCGAGAGCTGGTACACGTCTCACCTTGCAAGGGCAGTCTGAATTTGGCCAGCAACATGGCATCTCCCGACAAGAACAGGACAAAAATCCTGGCCGGTCCTGACCAAGTCTCAGCTCAACAAGCAGCCAGAGAACATTGCCAAGTCAGCAGCCGAGCTTGATCAAGCTGCCGGCCAAACCAGTGGGACAAAGCCAGCGACCTCAGAGGAACCTCAAGCCACCAGCAGTCAACCTCTGCTTCAAAACCCTGCATCCTGTGGTCCTCGTCCCAACCGACTCTCAAGCCTACCAGGAGTCCTCATCGCTCTACAGCCGAGAACATAAAGACTTGGCCGTCATCTTCATTGAAGCGGAACATATGGTAGTAATGGTATTTGTATGACGTTAAAGGTGGACCTCTATCAAAATACAATAACGTAATCC
The DNA here is from genome assembly GCF_059441175.1 of Urocampus carinirostris. Lineage (NCBI taxonomy): Eukaryota > Metazoa > Chordata > Actinopteri > Syngnathiformes > Syngnathidae > Urocampus > Urocampus carinirostris. Next base: position 58,452,346 of record NC_142351.1, on the reverse strand, counting down.
TCTAGCCAATGTTATTGTCTATCCAAATGGTGCCAGTTTAAGTTCTCAACTTCTAGTTGTCTTTATTATCTTTTCGTATTATTGTTTTGTGTTCTATTTAAGCTTCTTCAGTAGATGATTAGTAAAAGTCCATATATCAAAGAGTGTGTGTGTGTCTTGATCAAAGTATATTGAAATATCAAAACAATTAAACTAATTCACCTGAAGTGTGTGTAACCACCCTTTTGAATAACTAAACAAGGTTTTTCATCCGTTTTCCTGACATAATGATCTAAACGTGTATGTGGTGCTCCAAAAAGGCAAGACAAGTTTCGAAGAATAAACTTGTCTCTTTAATTCAATCGGTCAATAAATAATTTGTTAGAATTTTTTTATTTACCACCCATATTCGGTACAGGTGCTTTACAAATACATTTTAATTTAATTTGATGAGGTAGTGCATGGGATTTTAGTTAATACTTTATTTTGCTTGAAGAAGCCATATAAGATTGCACTGCGAGAATGAAATAGAAAATCTTAAAATATTGCACATGATATTAAACATTGTTTTGTTTTTACAAAATATTTTTTCCACTGGATCATGATGGTTCGCTCATTTTAAGTCTCATTTTTGTTCTGTCTCTATAAAAAGAAAGGGTATATAATAAAACATGGAATACCGTTTAAAAAGTACAGTCAAACCCCAAATTACAACACAGTGACCACAAATAATAACATAAACGTTTTACAAAACATGGTAACAATAAAAAAATATGGAACTCGTGCCGGCAACTATTTTCTTTCAACATTTTTAACAGATTGTTTGCCCAGACATTGTGTAATGCCCTTGCTCAAAAAAGTTGAAACACACTGGTGCAAAAAATCCCGCTTAAAACACATTTGTGTTAAAGCCTCCATTTTCAGATTTCATAATTATTTAAAAGGATTGCTTCCTAAATAAGTTCTAAGACAGCTGTTGTAACCTCCCATGCATCTGTGAGCTATTCAGTCGCACGTTAAGTGTAATAAATAACCAAGCAGCAAGTAGGCTAACTGCATTTTCCGCGTGTTATTTGGCGCCATCTGGCGTTTTCCCATCAAATGCACATTTACTTCCGGTTTGATAATTCATTCAAGGACGACTATTCTTGGTTCTTTAACCACGTTAGAATCAAATTAACCTGATTTGTTGTGCAAAAAAAAAACATTTCTGCTGAAACGGGGAGACATATTCTTCACGTAGATAATTCAAGAGCATCAAGAACTGATAAATATCTTTTTATCGTATCTGATAAAAATCTTGATACATAAATTCTCGCCAAAGACGATGATCACCCGCAAAGCTGCAAAATAACAGTGTTTACCCACGCTTATGCAGGCATTGTGTCATTCTGACAAGGGATGATTCGGTTATTTTAAAAACAACATAACGTACGTATTTTAATTTACCCTGAACTCGGGGCTCAGCAACAAGCATCCAGAGCTGCTTGCAGCTCTTTGGCACGAGGTCAAAAATATTTGATGAATGAAAATTACATGGTTTCTCATACCTGTCAACCTGTACGTTTTTTGCCGTACAAAGTATGTTTATTATGTATTTTAAGACGTGTACGACGTACAAGAAAATCTCTGCAGAAAAACAAAAATTTGTCAATTATGTATAACCCGGCTATCACGAAACGGCAAATAAATCAAATCAAATGCGTTCGCCATGGTAGCCTCTATCTTGGTATCGTTTTTTTTTTCGTTGCAAACGAAGCGAGCGGTTTGATGCTACTGTGCGCATGCGTCTGTCGCCTGGGGATTTCCCATCATGCATCATTCCGAAAAAAAAAATGTAGGATTGTTTTGTATTTTGTACGGGAAAATACCACAGTTTGTACGAGCATGGAGTCGTGAATGTTGACAGTTATGAAATCGGGAGACTTAATAAGTGAATTTGTCCCTAGGTGTGAATGAGCGAATGAGTTGTCTGTCCCCGTGTGCCCTGCGATTGGCTGGCAACCAGTTCAGGGTGTCCCCTGCCCACTGCCCGAAGATGGCTGGGATGGGCTCCAGCCCCCCCGCGACCCTAATGATGATAAGCGGTACGGCTAATGAGATGAGATGAGATATATATATATATATATATATATATATATATATATATATATTAACATTATCTGGACCACTTATCTTCAGTAGGGTTGTGGGGGTGCTGGATCCCATCCCAGCTAAGTTCAGGCAGTGGAAACTGGTTGCCAGCCAGTCGCAGGCACAAAGACGGATAACTCACTCGCTTATCCACACCTGGGGACAATTTGGACCGGCCAATTAACCTGACATCCTTGTTTTTGGAATGTGGGAGGAAACCGGAGTGCCTGGTGAGAACCCACGCAAGCACGGTGAGAACATGTAAACTCCGCACAAGGCTGGTAGCTGGATTTGATCCCACACACTAACCACTCATTTGTCGTGCTGCCCTTTATGTATATATATTGTATTTTCCGCACTATAAGGCGCACCGGGTTATAGGGCGCACCCCGAAAAAATTGTTTTTGGTCCTATTTTTGACATACATAAGACGCACCGGATTATAAGGCGCTACAATGGGAACGTCGACAGAACAGTCAGATAGTTCAGTCAAACATATTACCCGCTTAACATTCCGAAAGCTTGCAAAGACGAGAACACGTGCGGATGCGGTGTCCGTAAGATGTCACTCAAATGCATCGTTCCATCATTCGGAAGGTTAAAGTCTTGGGATTCAAGAAATGCCAACCATTCCTTAGTTTCTATTTTCTTTTTCGCTCGCAACTTTACTGTGCATATGACAATAAACAATTGAGTTTAATTTAAAAATAGACACTCCATTCCATCCATTATCTGCACCGCTTATCACAGAAACATCGAGTTCAGTCTGAAACAAGATACAGGGATAATATATAGCCGGAGTAGCTCACCAAAGTCGTTGTGTTCAATAATAATGTGCAGCCAAGGTCCTCTTATATCCGTGAGTGTAGTAAATCCAGGAGAATAAAATATTTACAAATACAGAATAGTAAAAAAATGCTTTCTGTATGCCATCAACCACGTGCTATACATTCATCTTTTTCGGCCAATTGCAGGCTTTGTTTTGCCGTTTAAGCCTATGCCAGCCTGTGAATGATAAAAAGGATCCGCCCCTTGACCTCCGAATACCTTTAGCCAATAGTGATCGATTCAACTGATGATTGACACATCTTTTTTGGCCAATTGCAGGCTTTCTTTTGCCGTTTAAGTCTATGCCAGCCTGTAAATGATAAAAAGGATCCGCCCCGTGACCGCCGAATAACTTTAGCCAATAGTGATCGATTCAAATGATGATTGACACATTGGTTAGCCAATGAAACGCCGGTAAATAAATCCTAGCATACACCGCGGACTACTTGGCGTTCAGGGGAAAATCTAGTTGGCGGCTGCAAGTTAGTTGGAAGACTTTGCGACTTAATATTGATCTATAAATAAGGCGCACTGTATTATAGGGCGCATGGTCAGCTTTTGAAAAAAATAAAGGCTTTTAGGTGCGCCTTATAGTGCGGAAAATACGGTAATCTATTCAGTGGCTTGCAAAACTATTTGGCCCCCTTGAACTTTGTGACCTTTTGCCACATTTCAGACTTCAAACATCAAGATATAAGACTGTAATTTCTTGTGAAGCATCAACAATAAGTGGGGCACAATCATGAAGTGGAAAATCTTTTTGGGATATTTTAAACTTTTTTAACGAATAAAAAACTAAAAAGTGGGTGTGCTAAATTATTTAGCCCATTTACTTTCAGTGCAGCAAACTCGGTCCAGATGTTCAGTGAAGATCTCTGAATGATTCCATGTTTATCTAAATGATTAAAAATGATTAATAGAACCCACCTGTGTGTAATCATTCTCTGTATAAATGCACCTGCACCTTGATAGCCTCAAAGGTCTGCTTAAAGCACAGAGAGCATCATGAAGAACGAGGCACACACCAGGCAGGTCCGAGATACTGTTGTGGAGAAGTTTCAAGCCGGATTTGGATACAAAAATATTTACCAAGCTTTAAACATCCCAAGGAGGACTGTGCAAGCAATAATATTGAAATTGAAGGAGTATCGGGAACTGCAAATCTACCAAGATCGGAAAGTTCCCCTAAACTTTCGGCTCATACAAGAGGCCCATGATCACACTGGATGAACTGCAGAGGTCTACAGCTGAGGTCGGAGAAATTGTCGATAGGACAGCAATCAGTCGTGTACTGCACAAATCTGGCCTTTATGGAAGAGTGAAAAGAAAGAAGCCATTTCCCCAAAATATCCATTAAAAGTGTCTTTTAAAGTTTGCCACAAGCAACTTTGGAGACACACCAAACATGTGGAAGAATGTGCTCTGGTCAGATGAGACCAATATCCAACTTTTTGGCAACAATGCAAGACGCTATGTTTGGCGTAAAAGCAGCACAGCTCATCACCCTCAACACACCATCCCCACAGTCAAACATGGTGGTGGCAGAATCATGGTTTGGGCCTGCTTTTCTTCAGCGGGGACAGGAAAGATGGTTCAAATTGATGGGAAGATGGATGCAGCCAAATACAGGACCATTGTGGAAGAAAACTTGGAGTCCGCAAAAGACCTGAGACTGGGACGAAGATTTGTCTTTGAACAAGACAACGATCCAAAACATAAAGGAAAAGCTACAAAGGAATGGTTCACCAAAAACATATCATGGTGTTAGAATGGCCAAGTCAAAGTCCAGACGTCAATCCAATTGAGAATCAGAGGCATGTTCAGGAGAGTGATCAGACATGTAGTCTCTTGTTAATCGCTTGCCGCGCACTGCTGAACGGTTGTAATCGCTCACTGTGATTGCCTTACTGATCCAAAATGGCCGACGACATTTAATGAAGACACAAATTTTGTGTGCGAGATGTCAGTGTGTATCAGTGTTGAGTGTATCATTATGAATCAGTGTTTATTATGAGTGAAAATACACTAAAAGGGGTCATACCTGTCTTGCATTGTTCACAAACATTACCAGGCAATGTAAGACGATATATTACATCGCCAACAGCACTCGTCAGGGTGAGATCCTCCATCTTCTGCACTGTTGACGCCATGTTGGAAATCAAAGTAAGCGGTCTTTCTCCCGTGATTACTCGGGCACGCGAGCGCTCAATAATCACTGGCCGTTCAGAAGCTAGCGATAGCTCGCGATAGCAATCACTCACTCTCCTGAACACGCCTCTGGAAAGAACTGAAAACTGCTGTTCACAAACCTCACTGAGCTTGAGCTGTTTTACAAGGAGGAATGGGCAAACACATCAGTTTCTTGATGTGCAAAACTGATAAACATACCCCGAGTGACTTGCAGCTGTAATTGCAGCAAAACGTGGCGCTACAAAGTATTAACTCAATGGGGCTGAATAATTTTGCACACCCACTTTTTTGTTTTTTGTTAAAAGTTTAAAATATCCAATAAAGTGTGTCCCACTTATTGTTGATGCTTCACAAGAAATTACAGTTTTATACCTTTGTTTGAAGTCTGAAATGTGGCAAAAGATCACAAGGTTCAAGGGGGCCAAATAGTTCGCAAGCCACTGTATGTGTGTGTGTGTATGTATACATACATGTATATATATATATACATGTATGTATACACAAATACAAACACACTCAATTTGTTGCCTTCCTTATGAGCTTATATAAAGCTTTTGTTTCTGTTGCAGCATAAGCCATGTTCTTTTTGTCCAATATGGCTCTTTCAACATTCTGGGTTACCAACCCATGCCTCAACCTATATTTAACTGAAGAATTGTATCTTTTAAATATTCGTATAGTATCAGGATGGCACTTTAATTTTTTTGTTCATTTGACATGTTACACCTACATCGATCAGCCAGCAGATAGGAAGCTATCTGTTTGCTGTTACGGACTTTTTGAACATAGTCACAGGCTTGAGGCGTCGTTGCTGTCATGCACTTTCTGGACAAATGTCAACATGTTATCTACCTAGTGTTCTCTTTTATTGATGTTTACCAAGTTTGTGTACTGTTATCCAATGCTAAACCTGTTGCACGCTGGTCATCCTGGAAGGGGGATTACCACTTGTGAGGCCCCTTCCCAAGGTTTCATTTTTCCTCACGCTGAGGTTGAGTTTTTCCTCGCCTGCATGTTGGTTTGAGATCAGGCGATGGTGTCATTGTAAATCTGTGCAGTCCTTTGAGACATCATGTGATTAAGGGCTATACAAATGAATGTGACTTGACTTGTGTTACAATAACAAACGATCTACAAAGTACACACTTAACAGCATTTTCCTGCATCTATGTAAAAGTAGCAAAAATCTGAAACACAAAAATTAAAAATGTATTTTTTGTACTCATGTAATTTCAAGTTCAGGATTTCAGGATAACACACCAAAAAAAATCACACTTTGATTCCAGGGCTTTATTCCTTAAATTATCTTGTAAAATATCATTTACATGTTTTAGTCATGTACATATATTTTCATAGAATTAACAATTTTGGCTGTTTCCCCTTTCCACCCCCAAACGTGGCCAGTGAACGTCGAAGGTCGGTTGCCTTCATCCAAAGATTGTGCAGTGACCTAGTGTCGAAAGTAATTGGTCTGAAGAGGAAATGTGTTCAATTGTACGGTAAAGAGAGAATTGATACGGGCAAAAAGAGCATGCCACGAAAAAAGAAAATGGGGAATGGTAAGACGACAATCATGTATATAAAAAAATAAATAAAATCGCACATTTCGATGAAGTCAACCCAACAGAGATAGTTAACCCCAATCTACATTATTCAAAAACACAAAACAATGATCTCAACTCTCCATTAAAAGTAATCTGATCCCCGTGACTACTGTCTACTGTTAAAAGTTATTTTAATGTGCATTCAAGTTCTATTTTAACATTTTCATACACATTTCACTATCAGCAGCCCTGAAAACGGTTTAGCCCTTTAATGACCAGTATTGCCGTTCGGAGCCGGAGGAGTTTCGGGACCTGGATTGGGTCTCTATAAATAATATTTAAGGTCTTCAAACAGACACGTCTACACTTGAGAACATTTACTGAATGGTGCTATGACAAGACATCCAGACTGCAGAATTTCATCCTATGAACGCTTGTTCTTCATTTGGCAATGACACATTTGCAATACTTGAAAAATTTACCTCTGCTGCTGGTATGACCTAGAACAAGGGTGGGCAAACTTTGAGTCACAACCCGCATTAGAGTTTAATAGATTTGGCAAAAATAATTTCTTTTATTTTTTTGTTTCTACCGATACAATCTTGAAATCTGATACCTCAGCAAAACACGAGGGAAGAAGATAATGCAGTCCATTTTGAGGCACGTGAAAATAAAAAAATATATAAAAGATACTGTAAATCTTAAAATAGCAGTGACACTATAATAGTTAAATAATCCACTTAATAAAATGTGTTTTGAGCCTTCAGAATAAAAGCCAAGTAGTACATCTAAACTCAAAATATAAAACGGCTAGCTCAGTTTTACTTTCATTTAATTAGAATGAATATCTTGAAAAATAATTTTAAAAAGCCATATAGCAAGTAAACAAAGCTATAGCCAGCTATTTTAATTTTGGGGACACTGGGGACAAGCGTGGCATCAAATCATCACGATTTAATGAGTAGTACTTTTTTTTCATTCTAAACATACAGAGTAAATATCAGTGTTAATATCAAACTATGTATATAAGGACCATATTTTCACTCAGGTGGTGTTGACATTTACTCTTTGGGTGTTAAAAACTATTTACTCTTAATTTAACACTAAGAGTACATTCGAGCAATACCTCAGTGAACATATTGTCTTTATTTACCGAATGTTAAACTAATAAGAAGTTATTTTAATGTGCATTATAGTTACATTTTAACATTTTTGTTTGGCGGGCCTAAAGAACTGGCCACATGTACTGGGGGCGGCAGTAGCTCAGGAGGTAGAGCGCTCGTCTTGGGATCAAGGGATCCCAGTAGGAATCCCGGCTTGTCAGTGTTACATGTCGAAGTGTCCTTGGGTAAGACACTGAACCCCTAATACCCCCAATAAGCAGGTTAGCGTCTTACATGGCTGCAATACAAGGCCGCTATTGGGAAATGTGGAGCACATTGTAAAGCGCTTTGGGAAGTCATTGACTTGAAAAGCGCTATATAAATGCAGATGATTTCATTTCATTTCATGTAGTCAGCGAGCCATAGTTTGCCCACCCATGACTTAGGAGGACAACAATTACTCAACATTTGCTACTATTTATACACATATGAAAGGTTAATGATTAAAAAGGCGATGCTGGAAAAAAAAAAAAAAAAAAAAAAAAATATATATATATATATATATATATATATATATATATATATATATATATATAATGATTGCACATCAGTTCAGGTCAGTGGAAACATCAGTGACTTATACTGAAAGTCCGTAACTGCAGATTAGTTCAAGTAAATCTCACAAGACCGCAGCAGAGGCGGTTCCTGTAGGATGACACAACAAAATGTTGGGAAAAAAAAAACATGTTTAGAAAGATGTATTATATTCAAACCATAGTGTTTCTGTGAAGAAAAAAAAATCAACATGAAGAAATCTCAAACAACTCGCTTTAAACCCACAATCATGGGGCATTTCTGTTCAACAAAATAACAACAAAACTGGCCTCATTTGTTTGTAGAAATGGCTGATAGCAAAAAAGGCAATGACAGATAACTGAACATACGCAGGCAACAAGAAACATTCAACATGTAAACAGCATTAACCAACAACACTGCATTGAAAAAGGAATTGAACTAAACGGCTTTCGGAAGGAACTCACTTAAATGCACTATGCAGATCCTTGCTTAGGTATCTCAGCTCAAAGCGTGCCATTACACTTAAAGAGAAAATGTATTATTTGACCACTAGATGCGCAACCCAAAAATGAGTGCTTCAAAGCACAAAAAAATACAAACAAAAGGCGAGTTGAACTGATCCAGAAGTCGCAGTTTTCTCATTTTTGCCCATGTTTTCACAAGGTTTTTGGGTGCACTTGGAAGATGGAAGACAATTACGCCAGCTCCTTCTAAATAAAGCCCATGTTAGGTCTTGAATATTAAAAAAAAATGCAAGTTAATTGAATTAATGTATTTTTGCTTCTTATTCACATCACTACTGTTTAATAAATTAACCCTCATGTGCCTCACTAACCGTTGTAAGCAGGCCAGTACCGGTCAATATTGTAAATACAACATCCTAACAAAATTTGTATGCATCCATAACTATATACTCCAATTGTTATTTGAATTTATGGCCACTGATACTCATCAGTTATCAGTCATCATTTTATAACCTTGAAACATTACTGTAGACCTTAACACCATGTACCGTATTTTCCGCACTATAAGGCGCACCTAAAAGCCTTTATTTTTTTCAAAAGCTGACCATGCGCCTTATAATACAGTGCGCCTTATTTATGGATCAATATTAAGTCGCAAAGTCTTCCAACTAACTTGCAGCCGCCGACTAGATTTTCCCCCGAACGCCAAGTAGTCCGCGGTGTATGCTGGGATTTATTTACCGGCGTTTCATTGGCTAACCAATGTGTCAATCATCAGTTGAATCGATCACTATTGGCCAAAGTTATTCGGAGGTCAAGGGGCGGATCCTTTTTATCATTTACAGGCTGGCATAGGCTTAAGCGGCAAAACAAAGCCTGCAATTGGCGAAAAAGATGAATGTGAATAGCAAGTGGTTGACGGCATAGAGAAAGCATTTTTTACTATTCTGTATTTGTAAATATTTTATTCTCCTAGATTTACTACACTCACGGATATAAGAGGACCATGGCTGCACATTATTATTGAACACAACGACTTTGGTGAGCTACTCCGGCTATATATTTTCCCTGTATCTTGTTTCAGACTGAACTCATTGTTTCTGTGATAAGCGGTGCAGATAATGGATGGAATGGAGTGTCTATTTTTAAACTAAACTCAATTGTTTATTGTCATATGCACAGTAAAGTTGCGAGCGAAAAAGAAAATAGAAACTAAGGAATGGTTGGCATTTCTTGAATCCCAAGACTTTAACCTTCCGAATGATGGAACGATGCATTTGAGTGACATCTTACGGACACCGCATCCGCACGTGTTCTCGACACGTATTTGCGTCTTTGCAAGATTTCGGAATGTTAAGCGGGTAATATGTTTGACTGAACTATCTGACTGTTTTGTCGACGTTCCCATTGTAGCGCCTTATAATCCGGTGCGTCTTATGCATGTCAAATATAGGACCAAAAACTATTTTTTCGGGGTGCACCCTATAACCCGGTGCGCCTTATAGTGCGGAAAATACGGTACGTTTTTTTTGCCACTACAAGGCGCTAAATAATACATATCAATTTATGAAGGCAAACAGTACTCTCGCAGGTGAATGTACCACTTACAGTTACATTGAAATCACAAAACACAATCTCCCTTTATACAGAGTATTATTTAGCGCCTTCCAGTGGTTATTAAAAAAAATGTTAAAAAGAGGGAACTGGCATCATTTTCTATCATCTTACTGCTATGAGTACTCAAAAACCATTAGAGAGAAATCACCAAAAGCAGGCAAAAAAATTTGAAAAATGTAGCTTTTTGGTCACTTCGAGTTTAGCTGGTACTCGTCTTTGTGCCTTTGGCACTTGTTTTTGGTTCAACTAAACTAGTGTCCCCCAAACTTTTTGAGATGAAAGTACTTTTTGTAAACGGTTAGCGCAAAGGGCTAGCCGTTTGGTATTAATCACTAAAATAACAACTTATGTTATTTAGTATGTTATTACAAGGTTGCTTATTTGATGTAGGGTTAAATAGCCTCAGTAAACCACTAAAACTATGTTTTTACTCATAAATTATAATGACCCAGCACTGGTGAGCTATTTTCAGAACAGGTCATTGGGCTGTCCTTAGGAGGATGTACATTTCCCTTATTTCACTGTGCAGGCAGACCCAGCATTACACAATACAGCGAAAGGCAATGGGCGACACAGAGGGTCAGTGTGTTAAACTTTCAGGAATGGGTGTAGGCATTCCAACGCTGAAAAACATCAGTGATGTAGCCATGTCATCATTATACTCCTGCACAGATTTGAACCTCAATGTGCTGTCGAAGACGCCGTTTTCAGCGCCATTTGCCAACGCTCCTTCAACCTTTATGGTTTAGAAATAGCACTGAAGTGACAGTTTATTACTAACCGTTAATAGTGACATTTTGACAGCATCCTACTGACAAACACTTAAAAAAAAATCCTTCTTGTGATAACTGGATTGAGTTTGATAAATAAAAGCCTAAATGCCCTCAAAATCTTCATCATCACACACAAAAACATGGAATTAACAGAAAATGTCAATGACTTCTCAAGTGCAAAACATTTTAAGCTTGGATGCCAACACCATCACAATCTGCCTTGAACACGATCATCCTTTGACGTTTAACTGCGTTGAAAATCATCATCCTTCGACGTTAGACCATGTCACAAAACCTTTGTGACTTGACCTTACATTTATATGCACTGTGCAAAACAACGCTGAATTGGAATGAATTCATTTACTGATCTCCAATTGAACAATTTTCTTGGGATATGTGTGGGGGAAAAACAACAAATCGAAGGTTTCGGGAGGTTCAGAGCCTTGTATAGTCACACTGGCTGGAGCGCTTTGAGGTAGACAAAAAGCTTGACGGAACACTTTCACATTATAAACTCTAGTCTATACACTCAAAAGAAAATCTTCATGCATTTAATTTTGGGCCCAGATGCTTGCTGTGATTCCACCTGAGACCTGGCAAGGTCCACCTCTGGTTTAGCAAAGGGGAGCGAACTGCAGCATCGTGTACCACAAAGCTACTGAGGTTTCAAATACGGCCTTTACAGGCTCAACGCACACTCATAGACAAGCCACTTCAACAGCAAAGTGTCAACGTCTTATGTCGTCAACGTCAGCATTACAACATACACCAGATAAGGTGTGACGTGGCAAGGGTCATTTACAAGGCATGACTTTAAGAATAAAAGATGACATTGTCTAAATAAGTCACGTTAAGATACAGTACGTCTTACCACTCTTCCTAAGCGTCATTTTTATTTTATATATTTTTTAAAAGTCTCTTAATTCCAAGAGATTTTCGATTAAAAAAAAAAATCCCATATATATTATATATATATATATATATATTACTCTTATGGTACTAATATCCAGTGTATATTTTCTCATTAGTTTTTCAAGTTTTTTTTTCTTAAAGTCCCTGTTCATGCTGCAAGATTGGATGATCTTCTCAGCACACGGAAACACACATATACACATATATCATCTCTCTCTCACACACACATACATACATATATATACATACATACATATATAAATATATATATATATATATATTTTTTTTTTTTTACCTAGCTTACAAGTATATATCCTGGACTGTATCAAATAAAAAAATAATTCAACTTTAAGTCCAGCTTTTTCTTTTAGGGGAAGAGTAAGACTGGATTTACACTACATTACCACACGGTGAAGAGTCAAGAGCAGGTAGCAAGGCAAAACGTCAAAGTAGAAGGAAGGCTGACACTTAAAGAAGACGATGAGGCCCTATAAACGGTGCAGAGGTTTGTCAGATTGCCAGTGAATTCCAGAAAGGGCAGAGAGCGCTTGAGTAACTGTGTGCGACGTTGATGATCAGAATCAGGACCTCTACCCACCTGGATCATCGGTACACCATGTGTGATATGGTGCCTGATTTGAAGTTGAGCTGATGGTTGGGCACAAACATGTGCTGGGGATTTTTCCGCGTGCATACGTCCTTGCCGTACAAGCCCATGCACGAGTCGCACGACACCTTAGAGCAGGTGACGCAGGTGTGGGCCGCGCCAGGCTTGTTGCAAAATCCGCAACGCGACCCTCCCAGGCTGATGCGCTCGCCACTGCTTTTAGGTGTGGTCAGGGCGATAGACTTGCTTGGGAACAGCTTTGTGGTCAACAAAGGTTTGTCCCCGATGAGGGATTGAGGATGGGAATGAGTGTGTGAGTGAGTGAGAGTGAGAGGGTGCGGATGGAGATGCGAGTAGGAGTGCGTGTTGGAGTAGACTGAAAGCTTCTCCTTGACGGGAACGTAGCCGTCGATGGTCCGCGTAGGTTTTGGGTGATAGTCCTGCAAACTGCAGCACGGAGCAGGCTCCGCATCGTGACAGGCCGGGCACAAGATCATCTCGCACCTCTGGCAGGAAGCCATGGTGGAGCAGCCCAGACCGCAACCCTGACACTTCACCCAGCTGTCTCGCGAGTCTCTCGGCTCTCTGGAAGGGGGCCACGATGGTGTTTGCCGCGCACCCGTGCTTCCTCCGCCCCTTTCTGTGTACAAGTCGATCTCATCCAGTGAAGAAAGGTGGTAGGGTGTGTACGCGTCCACCGGGGGAGGCGACTGCGTGGGAAAGAAGTCTGTAATAGGGTTATAGGAAGTCGGTGCCGTAAGAGAGAAAAGAGAAGCCGAGGTGCTGGGCCTAAGAATCTCATCCTTTATGTCCTCCTCAGCGTCCACAAAGAGAGGCTCCTTCCTCAGACTCAACGATGCTTTCAGTATGGGTTTGCTTACTGCAGCGTGCCAGTGACCGGCTCCATCAGTCACATCAACAGACTTGGACGGTCTGCTCCCTCGCCGGAGGTGGTGAGCGTGGGGCCTCTCAATATCAAGAGGCTGCACAGACAGACGGGCCATGTCCGCCCCAAGACTGTCGCGTCTACGTAGCGCCTCTGCGCAGCCGGCCGCATCATCCCTGCAACCACGGCGGAGTTCCAGGGCTTCTAACTCTGAAGCAGAGCCCCGGGCCAGGGCCACTACTTCTCCTAGGAGACGACACTCGGCCTGGGCCAGGAAGAGCTCAAAGGCCAACTGGCGGAGGTGGGCCGAACCTCCCGGTTGCTCTTGGAAGTAAAAGTGTGAATCGTGGTCGCAACTGTATCCAATTGTGCGCATTAGAGATCGGAGCTCAGAATCAGAAATTGCAGACTTTAGATGGTACACATAAGGACCAGTGAAAGCCTAAGAAAGGGAGAAAAAAATAAATTAGTAGGGATTCATCAAAGGGAAAATTTGGGACCAAAACTGCAAATTGAAGATGCAACACGTAAGGACGAAACTTCGAGAAAAAATAAAAATATTTTGCACCGAATCGCTAAATAATATGGGCAGTATGAGATGATAAATGTTTATTTCATGCATTTAATATTCTCATAAAAAAGTCATCCTGGGGCTTAAAAAAACAAAAGACAACACATAAATACAAAAGGAATAAAACTGTGAAGACATCTCTAATAACAACATCAAGTTCATTGTAGTTGGGGTAAAGTGGCTAGTTATAATGAAATATAGCTTGTAGCTGCTACACAATCTCGCTTTCCCCTTTTTCAGGTATATATTTTTGAGGCATTTGTGCTTTCAATGGACAGAAGAGTGAATAGTAATGAAAAAATGTAAATAGGAAAGACTTGATGATGATGATGTGGTAGTCGGTGCATTATAATCCTACAAATGAATCACGATTGCATTTTTGCCATAGAAATATAATAAGGAATATAAATATTGCTTTCAAACTTTAGCGCCAGCTAATCGACTTCCTGGACAAACAGACTGAATGTCACACACAGAGTATGTGTTTAAAAATTAAAGTTAGGTCTTATTCTAATCATTCAAACATTAGCCAAAGTCCAGCTAGAGGCCTATTACTTTGGCTAACTTTGGAAGCAGAGGGACACAAACCTTTGAGTAAGTGACTTGCTGGTAAAAACCCGAGAGAGCATTTTGTTTTGAAAGTGTCCTCAGTCTTTTGAATGTGCAAAATGAAATGCAAGCTTTCCATGATGTGATGTCATCACACCACGCCTTATATCGTTTCTACTTTTGGTTTCGGCTTCTTTTGCAGATTTTCAGGGCCAATGTTTTGGTTCAAACCTTAAAAAAATGATATGCATTAATATTGCTCAAAAATTGTAAAACATTTTGGACTAATTTGTCATGCACAGAAATATTGATAATTGGTATTTATTTTAATACGCCAAATTGTTTACGAATTAAAAAAAAAAAAAGTCCTTAAACGTAATCATTTTTATAAAGCAAATTACCCGTTTATGTTTCAAAGACAACAGAACTGCTTATAATGAAGCCATCAGTTAGAATATTTACTTATTGAGACTTAAACAAGAAAATATGAAACACTAAGATAAACCATGATTCTAAATAATTAAATCAGTCAACCAAATTAACCTAATTTCTAATCTTACTAGAACAGTTGAAAAAGTGGATTGGTCTCTCAGGAACCGTCCTCTTAAGGGTCAGATTCTTCCTCTCAGATAGGACGCGCTGTGTTAAATATGGTGAAATGACATTTGAGCCCTTTAGGGTTACCTGTGGGTTTCCGCAGGGTTCAGTACTTGCCCCCCCTCTTTTCAGTATTTACATTATTACATTAGGTGATGTTATTCGCAAGTATAAAATCAGTTTCCATTGCTACGCAGATGACACTCAACTATATCTTCCGATGGAGGAATCTGCCACACTAAACTGTGGAAATTTGGAGGCCTGCCTCACTGAGCTAAAATAAAGGATGTCACTCAACTTCATACGCCTTAACTTTGAAAAGACCGAAAGATTAGTTATTGGTCCATCTAAATGCCGTGACTTGTTCTCAAAAACTGCTTTGAACATTGAAAAATGTAATATCACCCAGAGTGACTCATTCACAAATGTAGGTGTCATGTTTGACCCCGATCTGTCCTTTCAAACAAATGTTAATATTACTAGAACAGCTTTTTTCTATCTTCGCAACATTGCTAAAATTCACCCGATGCTGTCTTAATCAGATGCGGAGAATATATTTTATGCGTTTGTTACCTCCTGTCTTGATTACTGTAATGCAAAACTCTCCGGTCTCCCCAAGTCCAAATTCATGAGCCTTCAGCTAGTACAAAATGCTGCAGCGAGGTTTTTAACCAAGACAAGAAAGTTTGATAACATTAACACGATTTTAGCTAACCTGCATTGGCTCCCTGTTAGCTTAAGATATGATTGTCAGGTTCTGTTGGCAGTATACAAAATCATGCATGGACTTGCTCCCTCATATCTTTCAGATTTAATTTCCCCCTATGTTCCGGTCCGGCGCGTTCGCTTTGAAAATGCCGGTCTACTAGTGATGCCAGGAGCCAAGAAGAGATGCGCAGGTTCGAGAGCGTTTTACATTCGGGCCCCGGTGCTGTGGAACGCTCTTCCCGCTGAGATTCGATCTGCAACCTCAGTGGAAATGTTTAAATCTAAGCTTAAAACAACTTCTATTCTATGGCATATGAATAACCTATATTTTATGTCGACAATATCCGTCTGTGTATTATTTGCCCTCATGGAGGTTATAGATCAGGGAATGGTGTCATAATAGTCTGTGGTTTGCAATAGTCTGTGGTCTATGCAGTTCTTTGAGACTTTTTGTGATTAAGGGCTATACAAATAAATATGACTTGACAATTATATTAAAATACAAAATTACAGACTGACCTTAATACATCTGAACTCTTTCTTCCAAGGGAAAAGTAAGAGATTGGTGCATATGGTCTCCAGAGTGTGGAAGGCTCTCTCCAGGCTCTTGATGTTTCCCCCTCTTTGGCAGCGAAGCGAGCTCTCTACAACTTCATAAAAGCGCACCATGCGAAATCGCTGTCCCGGATCTGGCTGGTAAGCCCCGAGCAGCGCCGTGGCTGTTGAAAGTAGGGCCTCGCTGTCTTTGCGTCTACCGTTGTCTCCATCATGCGAGTTTGGAACTTCATTTTGAAGTCGCTTCTCCAAGGCCCCCACATATCTTCGGAATAGGTCTTCTTTTAATTTTGCATCCATTATATGCAGCAAACTAGCAGTCAGCTGGTTTGCTTTTTGTAGGGTGCATCACTCACTTTAAAATCTTCACAAGGATGTCAAGTTGAAGGATTTTTTGGCACTTTGAAATTCATTGTGTGTAGCAGTGTTGATATGGAGGGAGTTGAGGAGTAATCGGACTCAGAAACACATTCTCTATGAAAGAAACTGCAATTTTAATCATTTGCAGGCAGTGCAGATGTGTTTTCTGATCTTGGCTCATTGGCGTTGCACGACTTGACTTGCGTAAAGGCCTGTGTTATATTAGATAAGGTCAGAAGATGCTTTGCTGTTGGTAAAAGTACACTTGCATCTCTAGAAGTCATCCAGTCAAATAGTTTGATTGTCTTGAGCAGGTGATAAGCTGTAATGTGACAGAGATCAATTTTAATTACACGAGAAGAAGAATGGGACAACTTGAAATTTGCAATAATCTCGACGGCAAATTCCAAATAGACACAACATAACTACTCTCAGGGTGGCACGGTAGCAAGTCTGCCTCACAGTTCTGTTGTCACTGGTTCAATTACAGCTTCCCGCCTCCCTGTGTGGTGTTTGCATAGTTTTTGCATAGGTTTTCCTCCCAAATCCCAAGAAGATGCATGTCAAGTGGATTGATGACTACAAAGTGTCACTTGGTAGTGTGAATGATTTGCATGTCTGTGTGTGCCCTGTTGCCCTTCTGGCAATCAGTCCAGGATGTCTCTTGTCCAAAGGCTGATATTAGCTGGGATGGGCTCCAGCACAAGTGAGTATTATAAGCGTTTCAGAAACTGGATGAATTCCTACTACTTAAACATGCAACATTTCAAACAACACTTTAATTAGCTATTGTAACTGAACAATAGATAGATAGATAGATAGATAGATACTTTATTCATCCCCGAAGGGAAATTCACTTTTCATAGCTGATTACATTTCTATGCGGGGAATAACTCGTGCAAAATTATTAGGTCGGCGAAGTAGCCGTGTATGCATGCTTTCCCGATTCGCAGAAGACGGGAAGTGTGATAGTAGCTAGAGATATGCGTGGGCCACAATCTGAACGAGAACGTCATCACGCAATGTAAACGCATAAAATATTCTTAATTAATTAATGTAGCCATATGTAATGTTTCAACATATCCAAGATCAACAGCAACATCCAGGCATCGTCGTTTGCTACAACCGTAAAGGATGTTTTACAGTCGCATTGGGTTCTAGTAATGCAATCTTATGGTTTGATATTCTGGTTTTTCCAGTCCACGATACACCAGACCGACCGAACGTGAGCGGATGTGAAAAGCATATACAGGGAATAAATAAAATATAGCGAACTAAGCTTTCGCACATTATGACCCATTCTGTCACCATCAATTATTTTTGACGCAGTTCACGTCAAAAATGTCTTTACAAAACCAATACAACGACGCGCAGTGCAGCAACCCCCACGAACGACCACAATCCGTAAACGCCCATTTCACTGTAGCAGCTAACTTAGCGTTAGCGTCCGGAATTATATTCTCATTCAGACCAAACAAATCATTTTGAAACAATAAGACAATTTATATTAAACAAATGTATTTAATTATACGGTTACAGTAAATCCGGTTTCATTTGATGTTCGGAATATTTGTATTGGAGAGAAAAGCAGCATCAAGAACACATCTTACCTTTGACAAATGCTAGCCAGAGCTAGGTAGCTAGTTCGCTGCTCAGCTGTTGGAAATTCCCATCAGCTCAGTGCGCATGCCTGCTGCTTGAAGACGTCACCGAACACGTGGTACCGTGAGAACAGGAGTTGGGATGAAGAACGCGCTTGGTCCGGGAATCACGTGTTATTTCTATGTTTTTTCTTTAGCTCCCCCTCATATTTTTCCCATTGGCATCTGCACAACAGAAATAAAGAGGAAAATAATAGTCAATCGTGTAACGCCTTCATCTACGATCTAGGACAGGGGCCAGCAACCTTTTGGACCCAAAGAGCCATAAAAGTAAAAAATGTGTTAAAAAGAAATCGAGAGAGCCACATCATATATTGTCAGATAACATCGTAAAAGCTGACAAACACGCTCTCTAGACAAAAGCTAATTCTTCAGCACATTTTATTTCACTGTGTGTCATTTGATGATTTAATCAAATGTATGAAATGATAATAATACCAAATCAATGTAAATATGCCATTTACAATTCGTCTACCACCTTCTGTTAAGAGTGTTGAGGAATTTTTTTTCATGAAATTTGTCCTTAATAACGGGTTCAATACAATGTGCATGCAAAGTTCTTTTGTAAAAACGTCACAAATTGCTGTAAACGATAAGCATATCGTCATATTCACTTTCGGTGTAGACTGCACTGAGCGAGAGAGAAGGAAGTGCCCTGCGCTGTGTGCAGGGATCCGCCCACCCGTCCTGCTCACCCAATCAGCCGTTTGCCAACGTTTTTATTTATCAGTTTAAATGGTTTCTTATCAAACTTCTGCATTAAGTTGCTTCGGCTTTATATGGACCAAAATCGGGATGAAATCACTTGGCTTTGGAACGCCACAGAGAGATGTGCAATACTTACATTTTATTTCTGAGCCATACGTACTCATGAAGAGAGCCATATATGGCTCCCGAGCCATAGGTTCCCTACCCTGATCTAGGATGACACATGTTAGAATAGAATATGATATATTGTCATGGAAACAGGTATAATGCAGGGCCACATTATACAAAAACATTCTCACAGGGGCTAATCTAGTAAATTAATAGTATAAAGTTTCTTAGTTGGCAGGTTATGGGTCATTTTGTTTGTGCCCAACCATTAAATGATGATTTGGGCATTTGATTATAAAACGATTAATAAGGGTTTACCATAACATTTTTTTCCTTCATTAAGATGTATCTCAAATAATGCTTATCAACGGCAAATGCGTTTGAAAAAAGCAAAACAGCAATTGAATTAGCAATTTGCAGTTTGTTTTACTCAGGAAACTCTTGCGGACTGGAAAGTGACAATAATGGCTTAGAACCACTAATTTAAATGGTTACTTTAATTATAAATAAGTCTTCCTGCTTTTCATTTTTATTTATTTTATAAAAATGTATACCCGAATATGGGAACTTTGTCGTTAGATTTCATATTTAACATAGAATGGAGCTAAAGTTTCTTTAACCCTTTAACAAACCTGTAAAATTAACCTAAAATCCAGATCCAAGACGTACCCAGAATATGTTGAATGCCGTTGTTAAACTGTTTGAAGAATTTGGATGGTTTTGGTCTCTTTTGAAAGATATCACTCTGAGGTTTTTCCCAGACTGAAATAATCACTGCAAGTGCTACTAACATTGAGTAATATAGCTGGGACACACACAGAAATAGAACGTTTTTATACTCGCCTGATTTTCTTATTTTTTTAATCACATGTCTGCAAATGAGTGTAGCATGGGTATCGTAGTCAGTAAACATCTAGGACAATAGGATGAAGCCTTACCTGGTCGCAGGTCGACGTTGATCACAATCTGAAAAACTAAACATTAGTATATTACACATTTTTCCAAGGGTATTTGTAGGCATTCCAAAAGTGGCAGTTTGGAGACTGTAAAAGGACAGGATACAGACACACCTTTGCCTCTCATCAGTATGACGGCTCGTCGGCAGGCCAGCGGAACGTTAACAGGTTAAACTTCTGCAAAGACACCCACCTGCTATTTTTGGGGGGTTTTCATGTCTACCATACAGCTTATATGCGACTTTGTTTCAAGTAAAATAACAACAGGAAATTTTTCCTCAATGTTATCTGGTTGACTAATGATAGCCAGCAAATACAGCTACAGTGGGTGCTTTGCGTGTGACACCTAACGTTGGCAACATCCAGCGGACATATTTGAAGGAGCAAGTTATTGTTTGACACTCATTTTTATCTTGTGCTTCTTATAGCATTGTTTCATGGGTCACATAAAAAACATGTGGCGGCTCATGATTTTGTCACATGTCATTTACTTAAAAATAAAATGAAATACCACGGAGCTCAATTGCTGATGGACTTTAGTCTTTGTATCCACACATTTGAGCATGTGTTTATTATTTCAACAGGATTGGATTTGTGCCTTCCTTTTGTACATTGACAATGCTTTCCTGTTTTATTTTTGATTGTCTGTTGATATCATGACAACCAATTTCTTGGCCAACAATTCACAAGGAAATACTTTTTCTTCACCAGTGTTTTTTAATCAACATCCGGGTCACGAGACAAGAAAAAGCCAGCGCTGGAGTGAACACTTTGAGTACATAAATAAAACTGAATTTTCAGGGCTTGTCAAGTCAAGTCAAGTCATCTTTATTTGTATAGCCCTAAATCACGAAGAGTCTTAAAGGGCTTCACAGATTATTACACTATATTACACAGACTATTTTTCAGCCGACGAGAAGAGTAGGTTATTCATATGCTATGGAGTAGAAGTGAGTTTTAAGTTTAGATTTAAACGTTTCCACTGAGGATGCAGATCGGATCTCAGGGGGAAGAGCATTCCACAGCACCGGTGTGAGTACAGAACAATGCAATGATGATTTCACAAGTGTTTCAAATGGCTGAAAAACATTTTTTCAGACCAAAGGGACAGAACGTAGTTGGTGGAAAATTCCCAGGGCACCAGCTTCACACCAGTCCTTCGTCCTGACTGAATCTTGCAGTTGGTTTGATAAGACACAAGGCCTCCCTCCCGATAGTAAATCAGAACATCCCATAGAACACATATGTCAAAGTCAAGGCCTCAGACCACATTCGGAGAGCATTTTCGGACATGCTGTAAAAAAAAAAAAATCAGTGTACAATAAAACAATAAAATGAAAAAAAAAAAACTCCTTTATCCCCAACAAACAACCCGAAACATCGAATACACAGTCACACAGAATGGTTAAAATACATCCATCCAAGCATTCATTATTGGCACCTCTTATCGTCAGTATGGTCGCAGGGGTGCTGCAGCCCATCCCAGCAGTCCTCAGGCAGTGGACAGGGGACAAACTCAGAATTGTGCCGCAGACACGCTAACCACTCAGCCGCCGTGCTGCTCGGTTTATACAATTAAAACCAAATAAGTAATAATAGAAACAAAATCTTACTATGGCAATGCACAGACTAACCAAGTGGGGCTTATTCACACTGATAAGGATGGCAGAAACTGGTTAAATAATGTTAAATAAAAGTTAAGTTGGTTATAGTTAAAAGGTTATAAGTTAAACAGCCATCCATCAATTTTCTGCGCTGCTTATCCTCACTAGGGTCGCAGGGGGGCTGGAGCCCATCCCAGCTATATTCGGGCAGTGGGCAGGGACACCCTGAAATGATTGCCAGCCTGTTGTAGGGCACGCAGAGACCGACAACTCACTTGCTCATTCACACCTAGGGATGATTTGAACCGACGATTTAACCTGACATGCATGTTTTTGGAATATGGGAGTAACCTGGAATTCCCAGAGGAAACTTACGCAGGCACGGGGAGAATATGCACACTCCACACGGGAGGCTATGATAGCTGGACTAACCACCCAGCCTCAAAGTTAAACAAAACAAACTAAATAAAAATGTTTGAGTATCAACCGTCTTAAATAAGTGGGTCTCAAGCCTCCTCTTAATAAATCAAGATTCCATGATATTGTCCGGCATATTGTTCCATAGGTGAGGACCAAAGTGGCTGAATGCTGATTCACCATAGAGTCTAGTCCTGACCCTATAGGAACAGTAACAAACTGCTGCCAGAGGACCTCGGGGACCATGAGGGCTGTGTAAGTAAAACAAATCAGACCAATATGATGGCCCAAGACCGTTTAAGACCGCATTTAAAAACGTGTAAAAGCACCTTAAAACCTATCCTGAAACGCAGAGGGAGACAATACAGTGATTTTTAAAGTGTAATGTATCCCTCCACCTCCCTTTTCACGTCTCGCATCAGCACAAATATAGACAAAGTATCACAAAACAATTCATGTTGAAACACTCTTCACATCTTAGTATTCAGAGAATAATTTACACCCCGCTATTTTATTGCAGGAACCAAGCTTGTTATCAGTGTCTGAAACTCATGCCAAAAAGTTACCGGACACCAGGGCAGACTACTCTGAAAAGTTGCCTGCCCAGCCAAAGTTGTCTGCTCCATTTTTCCCAACTTGAAACACAATAAGACGACTCATCGCAAAAAAACATTGTTGCGAAGTATTAAGGATTGATGATCAGAATATATAACAGAAAAACCCTTTAAAATTAAGTTTATTATAAATCTACTTATAACATTCATTGCATGGATATGACATTGCTGTTTTCCATCTGCCATCAGTATGTACCTGTATTTACCAGCTCAGTAGCCTAGATGGTAGTGTGCCGGCTTTGAGACCAGGAGTTCGCTGGTTCGCGCCTCGACCGAGACATACCTAATTGGTATAATGGCGGCGCCCTCTGGCTGCGGCTGCACCGACTCGCTACAACGGGTCAGGTGTATCGACATTTCGTTCTGTGTACATTGTTACAAAGAATGACAATACAAAGGAAATTATTATTATTATTATTATTTACTCATCTTCATTCATGCGATGTTTGCGTTGGGTCATCTGCTACAAGCCACTGAACTCCTCTTTCCACGAGGCTTTTAATGTCCTTTTATGTTTTGTAGCGTCATTAATTTTGTTAGCTTCTTTTAAATCTTTCTTCTGGGGCTAAGGTTTTTGTAACGGGTGTAATAATAACTTTTGTTTTATTGAAATTCCTGCTGAAATATGTGTATAGTGTTTGGTAAATGTCCTGCAATGGTAAGACATCTTTTGGTGCTCCACAAAATAAGTTAATTTTAAACATTATAACCCCAGCTGACAAATCTCTCAACATGCACAGTAATGTGATTGATATTGTCAAGCTGTTTACGTTTATTTTCGTTTTGTTTCTGTTTTACTAAAATATTAATTCCCCTTGTAGAGATCAAAGAGATCAAAGCCAGCAGAAAAGCTAATGTTGTGACTCATCCATTTGCAGGTAAATTGTACCCGTTTTTACATACATACATACAGTACATTAAAAAAGGATGATGTTGGTTGAAATTCAGACTAAAGAAAAATATGTTGAATTCATTGTAAACGTTAAAAATCCACTATACGATCTCTTGTTAAAAGTATCTTGTTAAAATGTAAAGATGTAAAAATGTATTGTGATATTTTAAAATGTATTTTATGTAAAGTGAAAAGAAAGCTCTTTGATATGCTTTGTTGGCAGTCTTACCAGAGAGAACTGCAATGAGATCAAAGAGATCAAAGCCAGCAGAAAAGATAATGTTGTGACTCATCCATTTGCAGAAACTGTAATAATAAAAACCTCATCATCCAGTCCAGCGTGAATGTGGATCTTTGGTGGGACACGAAAACCGCGGTTACATTGGGTTTTGACTTGATTCCTAACCACTTATCCATCTTTTTGTGTTCTCTAATTTGGGAAATGTATGCAAATGCATGACCTTAGAATGAGTCTGGAAGCACAAAGTTATTCGATACAGGCTTCTGAATGGCTGCAGAGTATGCAAATTACCAAACGAATCGAAATTTCCAAACCGAACGAAGATTTCGAAATACAAATAGAACGTTTGTTTGAAAAAAAAACAAACAAACAAACAAAAAATAAACAAAGAAAGATTCTTTTTTTCCTTGAAGAAGTTGTCGTTTTATAAGTGGAGACGTTTTGTAAGTTGTACGCCCGACGTAAAAGATGCACGCCCCGGGCGTCCGGGCAGACGTTATTTCAGACACTGATGTGACGTTATACATTATTCTGTACACCTGATAGCGTAATCGAGGACATGATTCATTTTCAATTCTCTTACGTGTGTTTGATACATGTCCTTGCAGGGATTTAATCTTTTATGGGGATTCATTTGGCCATCACTAATTACTACTTGATTAAAATGTTGATATGATGATTCATTACAATGAAAATCTCATTGTGTTTGCATTCGCAGCAAGGCTTTAGGGCTGGGACCTTAGCTTAGCCTTTTGGCTGAGAGTAAGTGTCCCGGCTCCTAGGCTTTGTAGCGTATTATGAACTGACCGATAACGGATAATGAATAATGAATAACGAAGATAGAACAATAACCCTTAAAAACCCCAAAACCCCCTTGCAATGATCGCAGCAAGGCTTTAGGGCTAGGACCTTAGCTTGGCCTTTTGGCTGAGAGTAAGTGCCCCGGCTCCTAGGCTTTGTAGCATATTATGAACTGACCGATAACGGAAATTGGATAATGAATAACGAAGATAGAACAATACCCCTTTAAAACCCCAAACCCCAACTGAAAACTCAAACATTTGTGAGTATATATATATATACACAGTGACTCATTTCCATTTTACAAAAGCACATTTACATATATATACATATATACGTATATATATATATATATATATATATATATATATATATATATATATATATATATATATATATATATATATATATATATATATATATATATATACGGTTCTTGCTGTCCTTGTTGTCACGTGCTTGTCAATATATCTGCATAAAAGCAAATTGTTGACGCGGGCCGGAAGCCCCGCCCACACGCCGAAGCGCGTATGACAGGATCACGTGGTCGGCGGCACCCGAACACAAGGAAGAGAAAAGAATGGCGATGCTCGGAGGCTTCAGCTCCACACAGCATAAGAAACAAGTCCCGGAATCCAGCAGCGATGTCTCCGAGTTTCTCTGTCCTGTTTGTCTCGAGATCTTTGACAGCCCCGTCACGACACAATGCGGCCACACGTGAGTGCAGTCCGGCACTTTTTGTCCTCGTTTTGACAGGGTTTTTTTTCCATTGGACATATTGTCTGGTGCGAATAAAGCGTCGTCTCAGAAGACTAATTTCAAAATTAAGTGTTTTTTTAACCGTTGGCGTTGTGCTTCTAGCACACTTCTGTTGATATGATTTTTCCGAGGCCTTTGTAGCATAATGCTGACGTGCCTGACTGTTGAACGCTTTTCTTTGACAGATCACTACCCTGCCCCCTCTTTCTTTAAACCCACGCCTATACGCTACGACGGATAACCAATTCATTGTATTCCTTTAGGCCGTTAGATTCGATCAAATACATTATTCATTCACGTTATTTGTGATAAGTCTCTTTTATTTAGCCCAACCGCTGTTTGTTCGCTCGGTTTCAGTTTTGTTTACATCAAACAAACCTACCATGGGAGTTGTAGTCTTTTTATGCTTCTGCGTAGACCACTTCAGTAAGGCATAAAACTACAAACACGTGCCATTTCAATAAGATTATTACTCTACTGGTACTCGATAGCTTTAAGATGGGTTTTCTTATTGCTTTCAATCAATAATATATTAAAACAATCACTTTTATTCAACAACGCGGATGACACCGGTGCTGAATGTATTGCCTTTTTGTCATTGATCACATCATAGTGTGCATTGATTACATAGAGATTTAACGTCAAACATCAAAGTGTTTTTGTCTTTACAATCCTTCCCAACAGCAGTTTTCATTTAGATCGGGGATCGGCAACCTAAAATGTCAAAAGACTCATAATGGATCAAAGAAAATATAGCCAACAAATTTGTCTGTAGAAGCAAAAAATGTAAAGCATTTAATTAACATATTTTATATGTAAAAGGAGAATGCGACTCCTACTTATAATTGTCATTCAATATCTATTCTAAATGTTTTATAACGCTTTGGAAAATATGAAGAACATTTCTGTTGTATTTGTCTTAGAGAAAAAGAAAAACACAATTTCAAAAAAAGTATATGGCTTGAGGGATCCACTAGGGCAGCGTGAAAGAGCCACATGTGGCTCTAGAGATGGAGGTTGCTGACCACCGGTTAAGATCAAAGTAGATGCCCCATTTTTTCAGATTGCATTATTTTAATACATTAACTAAACAAATGACAGTGTATATAACACTGTATAAAAAAACACCTGAAGTCATTTCAAACTGATGTCACTGTAGAATTCAGCCATTTTTGAAAGCGTGGGATGTTCATCATGGCTGCTGCACTTCTCTTTTTTGACTCCTTTCACTTAATTACCTGTGTTTTTCTTCACCTCAGTTTCTGCCAGAGCTGTTTGCAAAAGTGTTTGCGGCCACAGAAACCAGCATGCGCAGTGTGCCGCGCTGCCCTTGGCCACTGCACTAAAGCTGTGGCGCTCGAGGCCTTGATCCAATCGTCTGTGGCAGCGTGCAAAGGGTGTGGAGCGCAGGTATGCTTTGTTTGAATCTTGAATAGATAGATAGATAGATAGATAGATAGATACTTTGTTCATCCCCGAAGGGAAATTCACATTTCCAGCAGCATCCCTGAGCTGAGAACAAACAATCGAGAACAATCGAAAATAACACGGGAGCTGCTGGAGTGGCTGCCATTCGTGACGGCGCCGGAAGAAACGATTCAATTTGAATCATGTACAAACAAACAAACAAAATATTTATGTTTCAATAAGTGGAAAATGGGGGGAAAATAATTTCTCATACTGAAATAACCAGGTAAAACTAATTTTAAGTTACCTGAATGTTGTGCCATCTCACCTTTCCCACTCTCTCTCCTGCAGTTGACTTGCTGCTGCTCGCTCCTGAAACTAATACTATCACCTGTATATCATTTCACATGTTATTTTCACACTGAAAGAGGGCGCTCTAGGCCTGTGTTGATAATTTCAATCTTATCCTACGATGCAACGGTAATCCATCCATCTTCTGACCGTTTATCTTCACTAGGTGACCCCAGTGATAAACCACCCATGACTAGTGTCGACCACATTACTGTAAAAAAGTAAGAAGTCCACCACCATCTCCCTGGTCTTGGTGGTGTTCAGGTGCAGGTGGTTAGCGTTGCTCCATTGGACAAAGTCCTGAATCAATTTCCTGTACTCCTTCTCCTGCCCACTTCTGATACATCCCACGATAGCAGTGTCATCAGCAAACTTCTGCACGTGGCAGGACTCAGAGTTGTACTGAAAGTCTGACGTGTACAGGGTGAATAGGAACGGAGAGCGCATGGTCCCGTGCGGCGATCCTGTGCTGCTGACCACAGTGTCCAATGTACAGCCCCCCTGTTTCACATACTGGGGTCTGCCTGTCAGGTAGTCCGTAATTCATGCTACAAGGTGTGAGCTTACTCCCATCTCTGTCGGTTTGCCACTAAGTAGCAGAGGTTATATGATGTTGAAGGCACTGGAGAAGTCCAAAAATGTAATCCTCACAGCACCCTTGCCCCTGTCCAGGTGAGAGAGGGATCGGTGTAGCATGTAGACTATAGCATCCTCCACTCCCACCTTCTCCTGGTAGGCAAATTGCAGAGGGTCGATTGCATGGCGGACCTGTGGCCTCAGGTGGTGCAGCAGCAACTGCTTCATGGTTTTCATCACGTGATGTCAGGGCTACCGACCTGAAGTTGTTGAGTTCCTCAGGTCTTGATTTCTTTGGGACTGGGATGATGCAGGATGTTTTCCACAGCTGGGGGACCCTCCCCTGTTCCAGGCTCAGGTTGAAGATGCGCTCTAGAGGCTCTCCGCGCAGGCCTTCAGCAGTCGGGGGGATACTCAATCTGGACCAGCTGCCTTGCTGGTTCGCAGTCTCCTCAGCTCTCCACACACCTGGGTTGCAGTTATCATGAGTGGGGGATGTCCTCCTCCATGCTGGTGTCTTTAGGGGGAGGGACAGCTGCAGTACTCTGGGGTGAGAACGAGTTGGGGTGGTCAAACCTGTTTAAAAAGTTGTTTAACTGGTTAACCCTCCCAACATCTACGTCCACAGCCACACCCCGCTTGGTGCTGCAGCCGGTGATGGTCTTCATCCCTTCCCACACCTCCTTTATGCTGTTATTCTGCAGCTTTTTCTCCAACTTCCCCCTGTACTACTCCTTTACTTCCCGGAGCTGGACTCTGAGCTCCCTCCGTACTCGTTTTAGCTCCTGCTGATCGCCATCTTTAAATGCTCTCTTCTTTTGGTTCAGAAGGCACTTGATTTCGCTCGTGATCCAGGGCTTGTTGTTTGCATAGCAGCGTACAGTTCTTACTCGAACAACATTGTCCATACAGAAGTTGACGTAGTCAGTAGTGCAGTTTGACACCTCCTCAATGTCCCCACTGCTGAACCCTTGAAGGACATCCCAGTCAGTACATTCATAGCAGTCTCTCAGGGCCTGCTCTGCCTCAATAGACCATTTCCTGAATGAGCGTGTGGTTTTTGGTAGCCTCCTTACTTTTGGTTTGTAATGAGGTTCAAGCAGAATGAGGTTGTGGTCTCCTTTCCCAAGGGCAGGCAGTGGCGTAGCACTGTATGCATCCTTTATGTTTGCATACAGCAGGTCAACAGTCCTATTACCCCTTGTTTTGCTGTCCACATACTGGAGGAAAGAGGGCAGTGTTGTATCCAGAGTCATGTGATTGAAGTCCCCAGAGATTAACATGACTGCCTCGGGGTGCTGTGTTTGTAGTTTGGCAACAGCGGAGTGGATGACGCCACACGCCTCTTCCGCATCAGCGCACGGTGGGATGTAAACAATAACAGCAATGGTGTGTCCAAACTCTCTGGGCAAGTAATAGGGACGCAAACTTGCAGCCAAAAGTTCGACATCACAGCAGCAGATAGAAATCTTTGTGTTTACATGCAGCACGTAGATAGCGAGTCCGCCTCCTCTCCGCTTCCTGCAGGCTTTTGTGTGTTTGTCTGCCCTAACAGCGCAGAAACCGGGTAGCTCGACGTTATTGTCCGGGATGATAGACTTGAGCCACGTTTCCGTAAAGCAAAGCAAACTGCACTTCCTGTATGCTTTGATGTTTTTCACGAGCACAGCCAGTTCGTTGATCTTTTTTGGTAGCGCGTTACTCTCAAAGTAAATGAAATGAAATTAAATGAATGAAATGATCTGCATTTATATAGCGCTTTTCAAGTCAATTACTTCCCAAAGCGCTTTACATTGTGCTTCACATTTCCCAATAGCGGCCGTGATCTGTGCAGCCATGTAAGGCGCTAACCTGCTTATTGGGGGTAATTGGGGGTTCAATGTCTTACCCAAGGACACTTCGACATGTAACACGGACAAGCCGGGATTCGAACTGGGATCCCTTAATCCTAAAACGATCGCTCTACCTCCTGAGCTACTGCAGTTACAAAGTATTGTATACATCTGTATTGAAGCAAAACCCCTAATAGTGCTCTAAAATAGCCAAATAATACAATAAATAGAAAAAAAACTTACACCAACCTGTGGAGGCAGTGAAACCTTCATATTTTTTGGCTGTGCAGTCTTGAGTGCTTGCAAAAGAATACTTGGTTGAGACACTACATATCCATTTTGTCTCCTGGCTTCTTCCGAGGAAGCGTGACAGGAAATGATTGAGAAGCACTGCGTTACATAAATCTTTTCTTCGAACAGCAACAGCGTTCCGGAAACAAGTTTCTATCCTATGCGTTACCAAAAACGCTGCCCACAACAGTCCCGATCACTCTCTTTCTTACTTTTTTCCCCCCATATATTTTTTTGTCTAACTGGGAGCAACTTGTGCGGTTCAGAATTATTCTTTGAAAACTAGTATAGATTTTTAGACACACATGCACAATAAGAAACAAGAGAATATAAGCAAGCACATACTTCAAAAAAATTGGATAAATACACTGATAGCACAGGGTTGTTAGATAAGATTTTTGTTTGATACAAAATAAGTGGATTAGATCTAAAATAAGGGATCAGCTTCGACTGTAGCCTCTTTTCCACAGTACCATTGCCGCACCGTTAGGCCGGCAACACTGCTGACCGGCTGATTTGTTTTTCCAGTACAGGTTCCCAACAGGATGTGGGGAGGATAATTTTGAGTTAGGTTTTGGTTCTACAGCTCATGCATCAAATGGCTGTAATTTGGCGGCCAAATTGTACATTCGCTTTTAACATGAAACTTTATTTCCATGTGATCAAGAAAGACTGAAAGCGATAGTTGTACTTAAGCGAGCACACCTGCGAGAAAGAAAGGAGCTTTGTCGATTAAAATTCGATGCTTTGTGATTCTTTTTAGCTGCTGCTGGATTTTGTCCTCCACTAGTATGTGAAACACCAAAACCTCCACGTTTGACATTTGAGTTTGCCATTGGACCTCGATTGCTAAATAGAAAACTCTAATCTCCCGGTTTGGCTTTGGCACCCAAAGTAAATGAATGAATAGCCTTGATTGTCATTATACAGTAGTACAATGAGATCGGAGGGCTTCTCCTTTCAGTGCAAAGTAAGACAAACATCTAATCAAAAGACAGGAACGCTGTTGAAATGGGAGCAATACCTACCTATGTCTGCAAATAACAAGATTGCGCCTCACAGCAGCCAGAATAGAACATTGTTGGAGATTGGTCCATGAGGACGCTCTGTTAGACCCATATGGTGCAAAAAATGGAATGATTAATACTGTATCTGGGTTATAGAATTGGCGCTAGAGTACAGAACCCGATCCGTGGAAAAGCGGCATATACGGAAGAAGTTGTGTTTGTCTTATTCTAAAGTTGGGTTCTTAATGTGTTGTTTTAATCATTTAGGTTGGCCTTTCCCAGATGAGGTTCCACACAGGCGCTTGCCCAAAGTACCAGGAGTACATTGAGGAAGGCGTTAGGACTACTGCCCAGAGCCAGCCTGCTATCATCAGGTCAGGAAATAAAGACAATCTCAAATCATTGAGTAACTATTCAACATTGTTTTTATTTTAAAAGTTGCGTTTTTCCAAACTATTGTCTTTCAGTCTTGATTTTATTTTTTTAAATAAATAAAAGGTATCCCGCAATCAATTGATACAGTTCTGAAAGTGGTGTGTCTCTAAAGTAGTTGTACCTTGTTTAAACACATAATAGGTAAGACTATACATTTGTTTTAGTGGAAAGTTATACAATATAAGAAATATACTCGCTTAAATATTTATATCAGCCTTAAGTATTTGACACAGAAACATGAAATTTGATTTTTTTTTTTTTTTTAATGCTACAAAATGAGCGAGTTGTGTTATTGCCGTTGATAACAACGTAGTGAACATTGTTTCCAATGGGATTAGACATGGCTCTCAAGAATAAACATGTAATAAAGACTTAGAAGATCAACATAAGATAAAGATAATATATTTACCTGGTAGTGAATGGAGTCTGGTCTACTGGTAAGCTGTAAGCGCATTGTAACAATAGTGCACAGAAAAATAGCGCAGTAGCAATGATTGTCAGACAGTGACAATGATCCAAACGCTTGATAATAATCAAAATAAATTAACCCCAGATTTATAAGCAATCTTCTTTTCAAGTGTTTGATAGTCAAAATGGAGAATAATAGTGCACACGTACTCCATAATATTAAGAATATACCAACCCTGGCATTTTAATAATCTTCCTTGCAAGTGCTCAATAGTCAAAGTTCAACTACGTATTCTTCAATGCAAAGAATAATAAATGAAAACAGAAGTAACACTAATTACAAATAAACATTAAAATGATTTTCTTGCTGTGCATTTTAAAATGACAAAACAATGAAATCCCACTGTAAAATACATTGTGACCGAGATCAATGTTTTTGTCATCACAGTCCAGTGCCAAATCGTTACACTTTTACCTGCCCGTACTGCAACTGTCAGAACTTCGATCAAGACGGCCTGGTTGAGCACTGCACAACCCAGCATGCCCGAGACTCGCGGCAAGTGGTGAGAAATTGTTTTCTTGCTTTCCTGTCATGTAAATCACGCACAGCGTTCATATAATCCGTAACTGTCTTGTGCAGGTATGCCCTATCTGTGCCTCCATGCCGTGGGGTGACCCTAACTACCGGAGCACTGACTTCTTCCAACATCTGAAGATTAGACACACTTTTTCATACGACACCTTCGTTGTAAGTTGATGCCTTCAACATTCCAAACACTTTGTGTACTGCAGTCAAAAGTAACGCATCGTTTCTTCACGTTGTGCGCAGGATTACTCTACGGACGAGCACACCATGATCCAGGAGGCTTTACAGCGCTCCCTTCTGGACAACTGAAGTGTAACAAAAACACTCTGGATAAAGGGAGGATGGAAATGTGACGTCTTAAAATGAAGACTGTGGTCATAAGAATGATGGCTAGCTACTTGAGTTTCACAAAAGATTGTATACATGACTTTTAAGGTATATTATGACCGTATCGTAAAAAACCCTTGCAACACACTTTTAAAGGGTGTATAATCTGATGCGTGTGTTGCTGGTGTCATCGTGTCATCTTCCTAACCAGTGCAGCCGATTTGAATATCTACTAACCCATAAAGCAGTTCATTAGGTAATGGCAACATGTCATCAAACTAACTATTTGCAAATCACATTCCTTGTCAATACAAGGGTAGAGTACTACCAGTAAATGGCAAAACTGACTTCATTGAAGAGTAAAAGATATTAATTTATGGAAATGCCACGGTGTGGGTGCTTTTCCTTTTGTTTATATACATTTTTTACATCTTTGTATACAGTATGTGGGTGTTCTGGAGAGAAAATAAGGGTCGCACCTGCATTAGTTTTATTTGAACATCACCCTTGTCTTTGTACTTGTCAGTAGGTGTAAGTCACTTCCTTCCAAAATCAGGGCTAGCTGTTCATTCATCCAAAGTCATGCAAGTCTGCTGTGGTTATTACGTGCAGGCACCATTTTGGTAATTAGAATTCAATTTGGTAAACCAATGTGTATGTGTTTTTGCCACTGGAGGGCAGTAGAGTCCTATTTATGGAGGTCAGTGAATAGATTATAAGAACTGACGTACATAAATGTGCCCTACCAATACTCACGAGATCTTGAAGTAGTCTGACTACAGCATAATTGCGTGTATTTGTCCCGCAGAATAACAATTGCTTTACACCTGTTTATTTTGCAGGAAATCAGACGTACTATTTTTTGTTTGGTCACTCGACACCATAGTTGGCATACGCTTTGTTACTTAAGACCGTTCTGTAAAAATCTAAATAAAAGTACAGTCTTATGCTTCCATGTGAATGCCAGCAGATTGTTACGACACTATTTTAGTTTAATGTCTTTATGTCAATGTTAGTGTTCACTGATTTGTTTTTCTTTTTTTTTCAAGTATTTACTTGGATTATGAAAAAATCAAGCGGTTATAGTCACTCTGCACAATAAACCCAGATGAAGTAGCTGTAGCGATATGTGTGTTTTGTCACTTGCATTTGACATGTTAAACCACTAGTTTATCATGGATTACAGCACAAAAGCTGTAATGCAGGAAGAAAATTCAGGGTTAACACTATTGGGCCAACTCTTCAGTCTCTGGTAGCACAATAACTTTCAAATACGCTACGATGTTTGCATGCATGACCAACTCCGCTAACAATGCATTGTGTGTGACGTCACATGTCCTCTACCGCGCAAGCGGGAGATGATGGTAAACAAACAAGAGACAGTTAAAAGTCACAGGAGATGCATATAAGTCACATTTTTTTGGGGGGGTAAATGTGAAAGATCTCACAAAAACGTCCAATTTCACCCAAAAATGTTGTAAGGCTTGACTCTGACAATGCTCAAGCTTATGAATTCCCATTCTTGGGAGTGGGAGCCAAATCTTAAGGCCGCCGAACTGGTCTCTGTTCGCCACTCTGCATGAGAGACAGGGCGCACTGCCCAATAGAGCGCGCCCTACATTTTTAATTAAATCTGAGACTTTTATGTGCGCCTTATGGGCGTGAAAATACGGTATACTGATATTAAAAAGTGCTATCAATCATGTTTAGACACAGATGCACCATTTCTGACTACATGCGTGTTAAGTCACATGTGTCAAACCCGTGGTCTGAGGGCCAAATGCAGCCTGCCACATCAATTGATGTGGCCCACTGTAGCTTACATTTTCTGAGCTTCTAAAAATAAACAGTTTTGAGTTTTTGACCAAAAACTAAATTTGCCCACAATACCTGTTGACTACAATATAATTGCCACTCTACCCCAGTATTTCATATAGAGCTCAATGAGTGCAACTGAGAACTAAATAATCTTAAAAATGTCCAAACTATTATTTATATTGTTACATAGTGATACCTCTACATACAAGACTAATTTGTTCCCAGGTTGTGTTCGTATCTATAATCACCCTTATCTCTCAATATGAAATGACTGAAAAACGATCAATTTGTTCAAAACCATACAGGTTAAAATAAAAAATTAAATGCATTGTCCTGATAGCTAAAACACATTCAATTATTAATTGGACATAATAAAACGAGATAGAGAAGATGATAATAAAATGAATTTAAAGCCCGGTCTCTTGTGATGTCTGGAAATTCTTGTAACTTGGATTTTCTTTGTCGGGCAAAATCTGCTTGAAAGTAGCTTGTATTCAAAATCTTTTGTGACAAGAGTAGCTCATATGTAACGGTATCACTAATGAATATCATATATGTGGAGTGACATTTTTGCAATGCAACTGTCATGTTTATGACTTTAATGAATAATACATTCTTAGTTACTTTACATGACAGAGTAGTTAAATTTGTTTTACATAGTGATTACATTTAGTTACAATTATTAGTTACACGTTCCCCCTTGAGGACAGCCTTTACGCTACCTTAGTAAAAATTAATTTGACGCCTCTTGTGTAAGTGAAGGCACATTGTGATATTCAATAGCTCATGTGACAATCAAAGTTAAACTAATGGTTTTCCAAAAAATAATGTATTAATGGCCCTTTAGTCCGAACATAGCATTTAAATTAAAATGATGTTTCAAAATATGAATTAAGGCAAAATCCATCTGTTTTCATCTCTGGGGGTTGTCATTTTGAGAATGCTGTAGAGTGAAAATGATATCACTGTCTCTTTATGTGAACAAAAACTGACCTATTTTTCTTTTTCAACTCACAATCAAAGTATAGTAGATGCCATTATAATCCCTTACTGGTTTAAAAAAGACAAAAATGTAAATTAATTTTTATGGCACTTATCTTACATGGTAGCCCCCTAAGATCACCTGAGTAGCCAGCGGACTGGTTCTAAAATAGCTCACCAGTGATGGACCATAGAATTTTTCCGGGGAAACTGATTTCTAACTGGCATGAGAAATAATTGAAATGATCAGTGTCTTTGAAGACAGTTTGTTATATCTAGTTCCTCCTAGTGGTACGAAAAAAATTATTAAGTAAATACAAAAACATTGATTTTAAAAATACATGAACTATCATACTAATGTAGATTTTTACTTAAACTCATAGGTGAAGAAATATGTATTTATTTTACATAGTGAAATCCCTACCTAAAGGTCGCAGCGATTATTTGGCATTGGTTTTCCTTCACATTGGACATCGGTACCCTCTAGTGGTTAAAATTAAGAAGCCAGGCCTTGGAAAGACTGTTTTAGTGGTTCATTGGGCTTATATTAACCCGACTTCCAATACCTACAACCTGAGAGATGGGTCCCACAAGGATGTACTTGCCCAAGACACACCACAGGAAATGGTGCCTAGTGGTTAAAGGATCCACCCACTCCACGCAATAACATGACAATAACATTGTTACAACATAGTAATGAAATGAGTTGCTGTTTTAGAAGCTCTCTGTTCAAAAAGGTTGGCGATTGCTGCTGCAAACGATAACACACAAATTGAGAAAGAGGCACAGACTAAACGTGATGAAATGTATCAATGATTGTTTCCATTTTTCAAGGTTATTAGTATTGTGTTTATATATTATATTAATATCTCTTAAATCACACTTTAGAATGTATTTCAGATCCACTTCAACACTGCAAAAAGTCAAAATCATAAAAGAGAAGAAATCATCTCTTAGGGTCTTACTATTTAAACATCAAAAAGAAAACGAAAAGACAAAAATCCAGGAAGTGCTGTCACACCAACATATGTGTTGCATGCTATTTATTGCACGCAGTTGTGCTAAACCAATGATGCAACTTTGCGCTTTGGTCTGTTGTCTACGGGGAGATGAAACCCTCTCATCTCCATTCCATTCTATGCAAATATAACAGCAAATTGATATTACACTTTCTCACCTAGCACTGTAGAGGATCGCACCCGACAAACTTCTTGATGTCGCCCCCCTTTCTAGTTTTGCTCTCGGCAGATAGAGGGGAAGATGTAAGCTGCGAGAGGACTAACGAGACGCTTGAGCGCTTCTGGGCAGGAAGGAAGTGGAGCCGAAAAACAAGGCAGCCAGAGATCTTTCTTGTCTGTTTGGTGGAGGTGCTATAAATGGAGGAGGGGGAGGGGCAAGGTAGGGAATAGGAAGAAAATCAGGGGAAAAAAAAGAAAGGAAGTGAACACACTGAATAAAAAATTTCATAAAGTTCAGTGAGCGCCGTCTTTGATGCAAGACTTTGCTACTGAGTCTGCGGGCTCTGTGGAGGCAGCAATTAATGCTACATGTAGCCGGAGGCCAGCTGCAAGAGGTGTCGTCTTTCGGTTTTTGGTTTTTCTCGGTTTGCATTGCTATTCTACATCCAAGCAACCTTCCTGCACTCACCATTTGTTGTTGTGTTGCCCACCTTGAACTTGCGCATGAACTCAATTGTTTGCTCAGCATTTTAAGACACATGTTAAAATGTCGTTTTGAACGGTGCCCTTGGGCAACTATGTTTCAGGTGAAAATCCTTTGTTTTTGCGTTTTCTTTTAGGCTCAATATGTATCCTTTGAGCATTTCCCAGGCCCGGGAGTGAAAAAAAGCAATCAACATTGCCATTTAATTTCAAACCGCAATATGTTAATTATAGGGCAGCACGGCGGCGCAGTGGTTAGCGCATGTGCGGCACAGTTCATGTCATGGGAACCTCCTGCGTGGGTTCAAATCCAGCTCCAGACTTCCTGTGCGGAGTTTTTATGTTCTCCCCGTGCTTGCGTGGGTTTCCTCCGGGCACTCCGGTTTCCTCCCACGTTCCAAAGACATGCATTTCAGGTGAATTGGCGGGTCCAAATTGTCCCTAGGATTGAATGAGCGA
Organism: Urocampus carinirostris; assembly: GCF_059441175.1. Lineage (NCBI taxonomy): Eukaryota > Metazoa > Chordata > Actinopteri > Syngnathiformes > Syngnathidae > Urocampus > Urocampus carinirostris. The sequence continues at coordinate 58,414,494 of NC_142351.1, read as the reverse complement.
GTGAGTTGTCTGTCCCCGTGTGCCCTGCGATTGGCTGGCAACCAGTTCAGGGTGTCCCCTGCCCACTGCCCGATGATTGCTGGGATGGGCTCCAGCACCCCCGCGACCCTACTGAGGATAAGCGGTGCAGCTGATGAGATGATGAGATGAATATGTTAATTATCTCTTACATTCCATTTTGTCGTGGATGATTCACACCAAACCTCCTCGCTGATATGATATAATCCTTTATCATCTAAGAGTGTATAAATCAGTAATTTTAAAAGGACCAAATCCTGGCATTTTTACAACTGGAACGTTTTATCAGGAAAATGGCACACTAAAGGGATGTTTAAATATTTGGGGGTTTCAAGACCTACCTCTTTGTTAGAGCTTAGAGGGCTTGTGATTTTCCATCCAGTTCAGTGCAGTTTACTTCAGGCAGGCCACAATGGCACACTTCAACGGCATGAACCAAAAAAATGCGCTCTTCCAGCCTTTGCTTACAGTAATAGTTAACTGGGTGGATCGTGGCCACAACCCTGCATTTCATTTCAGGTCAACCAAAAAGTGCCTGATGCAGATCTCACCTCGCAGCAATATGGTATTGGGGTTAATAGATTGGGCAAGTGCAGTTCATTCTAGGCGTAAATACAGTATCGACAAAGAGAAAAGAGCCACCCGGCCCAAAAAAAGTGTGTTTTTTCGGTCTCTGCTGGCAGCAATATGCAATTGGGTATAATAGATTGTGGAATTCTAAGGACCCCGCAATGAGCTGAGACCGTGAAGTACGAATTGCGAAGTAGCGAGGGATGTCATAGTTCACTGATCCCTTAACCGCTAGGCTCAAAGGGGCATCACTTCCTGTTGTGTGTCTTGGGCAAGTATAGCCTGAAAAATAACCCAATTTTCTGCCATTAGGATAAGATTAATGTATTATTTTATTAAATTTTAACACAGTGTATAGGCCAGATTAAATAACATGTATGGCATATGTGGCCCACAGGCCATAATTTAACTCCTGTTCCATCACATGAGAAAAACTGCACCAAGATGAAGAATCATTTGAAAAGTTCTGGGCGCACGTTCCTCCCGTTGTAAATTTGCTGAGCAGGTATCTTCCGTGCGGGCGCGGGCCTTGCGAGCGGAGCGCTGGGAGTTTGTTCACCGCCAAATTCCTCAAAGTCAGGGAAACGGGAATGAGCGAGAATCTCGCTACTTGTTCCTCTCAAATGTTTGAACGTAAAGCGCCAGTGGCTTGCCCGACTTCAATCCTGGATCTTCGCCGACTCCTCTTCCGCTTTTAAACTCTTAACGGCCTACACACTGCCTCACACACATTTATGCATCCGCTTAGTGTATAACCCAGCATCAACCAGTCCAAAGTTTGATTAAAAAAGGCCTGCAGACAATTTGGCTCTGTATTTGCTTAAACACGACATGTTACCTTATTTTTCCGTCAAATGTGATGTCCTTACAAAACAAAAATGATTGTTCTTAGGCATTAATGTTCGATAAGGTTTGTGTCTGGTGAGGCACAGGCAGATTTACAGATACATCTACCTACATCTTATTCATCTCTAGATTGTCAAAGCTACAAAGCCATAAATAAACCATAGTAGATGATTGTATTTTGTTACATCAACTTAAACGCTAAAAACATAAATTAAAACATCAATAGGTAAGCAATCTTCCATTATTTAAAAGTCCAGGCAATGTAAAATAATTATTGGATGGCTTGTCTTGCTCTCAGCTTTCTAATACTATCACTAGTTCTATTGTTTGGGGCTTAGGTGTGTGCTGAATCACAATACTTGGTCTCACTATCGCCCTCTGCCTTGAGGCCAGAAAAATACGTGCCTCAATCTGCATCTTCAGACTTTCAGCACAGTAATACATTACAAACTAGATGTAATAAAAATATTCTTAGGATAATGTGAAAATGTAGTGATTTTCAAAAAGAAAATCCAAAAATGTTAAAGGTAAATGTGAATGAACTTTAACACAGAATAAATATAAACTATTAATATACTTTTTGTTTAATATTTTCATGATGAAAGATCAGCCACAGCCTCCCCAGACTCCACTGACTGCTCGTCACTGTTCTGAAGTATCCTCGACTCTCCAGAATTTCAAAATCTAGTGTGACTCTTACAGGTACAGACCTGGGTTTGGAGGGGACTCATAAAGTTTGAGATGGGTGGAAAGTTTCCAAAAATCCTAGCTCCTGCAAAAATGTTATCCTGGAAGTGAAAATTAACATCAATGTTTCATGCACCTGTCAAGGGAATTGCTAATCATTATATCCCTAGTTATTTATTTATTTGAGATGTGCACTGCCGCTGTACTAATATTTGAAAGTTCTTTCCTCTAGGGTGTAAACACAAGTGGAGGCAAGTTGAGGGGGCAAGGTCCCTGTTGGGCACCCCAGTGGGCCAAGCCATGCCAATAGACAGAAGTTTCTGTGCCCCTCCCTCTATTTCTTTACCCAAGCAGAAACGCTAAGATGTGCCTGCATGCTCAAGGAGAGGAGGGAGCCCCGCAGCTATTATTCTCCCATTAATTTTTCTATTTGAAATCAAACCTCGGCGGGCCTTTATCGGAGGAGGGGACCACAGTGCTGACAACCTCATCGCAGGCAGTTGAACAAATGTAGCAGCTAGGATGTCCAACAGGGAGGCCCTTTACCTTTACAAATGAAGAGCTCTCCACTTGCTCCAAAGATGTTTTAGCATATATCCATAAACCTTCTTAAAAAAAAAAAAAGGGAAATTGGGATGAGGGATTTTACTTTTGCTGTATACAGTATGTGTCTATGGAATGGACAACTGTATTTGTGGAATCATTTAACGCTGTGGTTCCCCAAGTGGGCACATATGGGGTAGGGGGTTGGGGGTTCGTTGTGAGGAAGAAGGGGGCTGTAAGGGTGCTTTAGGGGGGCGGCAGTCCGAAGTCAAAGTCAGAAGTTTTAACGTTTGTTTGGCGATTTGTACACAACACGTTAGGGCTGCACGATTAACCGAAATCGAATCAACTGTTGTGAAACCGCAAAGCACTGCATTTTTTTCAAGGTTTTGTAGTGAGCGATGGAATTTTGGCCAACAAAAATTGTTACTGTTTGAGTTTGAAAAGCGCTGACCAATCAGATACAGGTTTTGATAACAGCACAAGCCAATAAACCCGATTCAAAGTGTGCAAGCACCTCACTATGCCACACCCACTGTGTGAGCTCATTGAGTGTCATGGCGGACTCCGTAAACATAGACCCGGAGTCAACAAACGAGAAGGAAACGAAGTAGTGTTAATACGTTAGCAGGAATGGTGGGTTCGAATAAATACTTGAATACATGTCTTGCACTGATGAACATGCTGCAGTAGCACATGGTAAATTTTATATTACACTAATTGCAGACATGTCATGTTTTCAGCCTTGAAAGTATATAGAATTTTTTAGTGTGCAATGTTTACCTTTTTATCGTGTGCACGATTTATTTTTGTTGTTGTTTACTTTATTTGGTGTGGGCTATTTTAAGTGCGTACATTTGATCTTTTATACTGTGCACATGTTCTTAATTTTGGCGAGAGTTCATTATTTCCTTTTTTCAAATGGTGTTTATGTTCGATGTTGACTTTGTTTGGTTATGAAGACATGTCAAAATAAATAATTAGAATGTTCTTTTGTCATGTTTTCCTTTGAAAATTCTCCACACCACTATTTTAATTAGCTTGAAGTGCTATTTAGTGCATTTCATAGGGGGTACGTACTTCTATCGATTGAAGAATTGAAAAGTAAAAAAAACAGAAAGCAACCCTAACAAAGCTCGCCAGAAGATGGTGCTGTTTTCTCTAGGTTTAGCATTTCAATATGGTTGAGCGTTAACAAAAACAATATTAACACAGAAAATGTACTTCAGAAAAAAAAATCGCATCGAAATTGCAATACTGGTCGTAGATTAGGATTGGTAGTGCCAGCCTAAAAATTTTTGGGAACTACTGATTTAATGAGAGCGGTCTTTTTTCTTCCGTGCCATGAGACCTTGGCTAGTGTGCCGTAGAAAGTTGCCCAATTTTAACTTGGCAAGAAAGTCTACCAGCTGAGTAACTGTAACGTTCATCCAAATGATTAGGTGTCAGCAGATTACAATTTTGTTTCGTATTTATAAATTTAGTATCTGCTCATGACGTAGTAGAGGGGAAACTGAAAACGTTATAACATAGAAAAAAAATCCTGTAGCAGATGATTTTTGCTTGTTTTAAGTATTTTTTTTTGTATTTCTTTCGAGGAAAGCTTAAGAAAACATCCAACACTTGAAAAAGAGATTAAATATAAAGTAAAATCTCAAATTACAGCACAATTATTAACCAAAATAGATAACCAGTATAATATTCTCAGTCACGGTGGCAATTGGTAATAAAAACCACAAGAACTTCATATTGTTAAATTAGGCAACATCAAATAATATATAAAAAAACATCATTAACTGGTTTCAGGAATACATTTTTCTACATTTTCTCGTGTGCCCTGATATTCATGTTCCATTACAACAAAAGTGCAATACAATTGAAATATCAAAATAAAGTATTTAAGATTTTTTTTTCTCAAAATCTATACTTTTATATTTGGACTGTTATCAAACGCAATATTCTTATTTTTTTACATTTCAGTTGTTTTAAATTTTCAGTACAGCACAATGCATTAACATTTTGTACGTGTGAAATCATTTCAAGGGATATTTGATAAGTGTGATACACTACATTGTATATGCAATTCATTAAATTGAAAATTACTTTAGTGCAGTTACACCCGCTTGTTAACTCTTGAGAGTCCATTCTAAGACTACTTTAAGTTGTATTAAAAATTTGATCAATGATGGAATGCATGGTTGTTTATAGGTATAATTTTTGAGGTGTTACTTGTAAATGACATTTGACAGTGACCATATTTGTCAATTGTACTTTCAGTAACGATACCCACATTGGGAATTGAAAAGAACTGTTTTTGCGGTCTGGGTTTAATTATTGTATAACAATCCAGAGCACATGCAGAAGATCTGGCCTAAGGTGCTGTTAGCAAGCAATGTGTACTGCAGGGTAACCATTTTAGTGAATATGTTTATCGTATTTTCTGCAATAGAAGGCCACTCCCAAAAAGTAGTCTTTTGTGATTTATTTTTTATAAACAAGGGGCATGGAATTAAAACTACAGTAAGCCCTTAGGTTGTGTATAAAAATAAATAAACACATTTAAATCAATATGGATTCTTTCATTGAACGTAAATTATTATAGAAAAATTAAAAGTAATTAATTAATACATGAATTATGACTTTGCTGTCCTCACTCCGAAGTATCCCCCTTTTCACAAGCTTGACAGCCTAGTAAACAACGGCTTCAACCATCATCCTCATATGGATGCTGCAAAAATAAAAACAAAATACAAAAAGGCCCAATAAACTACTAACTATACAACAATTACCAACCAACAACAATTGAAAAAAGAGTACACCATTTTGTGCAAAATGTTACCATAAACAAAATTCTTCATTTAAGTAATCAAAATATGTTTCATACCCGAAAACATTTGTGGTTCAAAGCAACAAGTGAAGGAGATTAGCGATGAACGTTCGAAAGTTGGCGTCTGAGCTGTCGAGGTTATTCGCCTGTCTTTCGTTTCCTTTTTAGCAACAAACAACATGCTTACCGCAAGGGGGCCCTCGAATACCACTTTATATGTTTCTCAAAAGCAGAAAAGTTATTGCATGCAGTATCATTTAATTGTGAAAATACATTTCCAATTTTATTTCAGGTCAAATTTCTGGCCAATTTAGTTTTTAGGCGGCCCTTTCAGTTTGTAAAATACAGTAATCTTTCGACCCTTTACCAAAACGGAATTTATTTGAAATTAATTAAATTAAGCCATCTATCCAGCACAGTTATCTGGTTAGATGAAAATCATACACCTTCTTTCAATCCCGGGCATTCAGTTTTCTGCTAATAACTAAACGCCTTACCTGTTATTACTGGCTTGGAAAAGACCTGTTGACCCCCATTCCTCCACATCTCTTCCATGCACATGCCTGCCTGCACACCACCTCAATGAGTCTCCTTCAATTCCAATCAGGGCTCCTCAACACACTTTCCCCATTTTTCTTGGCAAAAATCGCCGGCGCTTGCTAATCTGTCAATCACGGCTTGTCCCGTTGTGGCGCTGATGGGGGTAGGGGTGGCTGGACCCCCACTCCACCATTTGCTCGTAGCGCAGCAGAGCTCGATGATTAACCAGGCAGGTAGCGAGTCAAAGTGCTGACAGCAAAAACGCATTGACAGCTGATTTGGAAGACAATAGTCACTCTCCCTTTATTTAACTTGTCACGGCAGTCAAAGCATCTTTTTCATGAACAGTTGTGTCAACATTGGGAAAGAAGCAAGACCGAGAAATTTGTTTATGAAAATTTAATGGCTAAATGCTCAAAATTAGTATTAGCACTATTGTCTTGTCAAGTCGAGTCACATTTATTTGTGTCGCTCTTAATCAAAAAAAAAATCTCTAAGGGCTGCACAGACCACCAATACATCCATCCATCCATACATTATCCGCACCGCTTATCCTCAGTAGGGTCGCGGGGTGCTGGAGCCCATCCCAGCTATCTTCGGGCAGTGGGCAGGAGACACCCTGAACTGGTTGCCAGCCAGTCACAGGGCACACAGGTACAGACAATTCGCTCGCTCATTCACACCTAGGGACAATTTGGACCGGCCAATTACCCAAACAACCGGAGTCCCCGGAGGAAACCCACGCAAACATGCAAACTCTACACAGGAGGTTCGATCTCATAAACTCAAGACTGTGCTGCACACGCGCTAACCACCGCGCCGCCGTGCTGCCCTACCACCAATACAACATCCCCCCAAAAAATTCCGCAAGAGGAAAGTTAGACAACCTTGAGGAGGATAGCACATTAGGTAATCCCACTTCCATGATGACCAGAATTAGGTGTTGTAATTGCATCAACAGACAATACATAATCAACATCAACTTTAAATATTAGTTATAACAAGAGTCATGCAAAATGTCTGCTTGACTGCAACAAAAACCTTGACTGATGCAGCAGGTTCAAGATCAGGGTTTCCAATATGTGCCCCTAAGGACAACCTAGGTATTCGCGGACCTGTTCTGAAGATATCTCACCTGTGCCGGGTTATTGTGCTTTTCTAGTAAAATATATTTTTTAGTGGTTAACTGAGTCTTTTCAACCCTACTTCCAATAATTTACCTGGTAACAACACAAAATATTAATATGCTATGTTGCTTTTTTAGAAATGCATATCAAGCAGGGTGCCGCTTGCGCAAATTAGTAACAACATTCTTTAAAACGTTATTGACCCCTGTTATGGATAATGGCGTGCATCAAGCACAGGTGTTGGTCTGATGGCTTAGAACCTATGCACTGTGCAACATCCAGGCTCATCTTTCTTCTTTAAGAAAATAAAAACAAAACTATGAGGTCAACATTACTCATTACCTAAAGCAGTGTTTTTCAACCTTTGAGCCAGGGCACGTTTTTTACATTGGAAAGATTTTGCGGCACACCACTAACCAAAAATGATATAAAATGACACTGAACGGTATGTTTAATTACAATATAACTTATGATACCTTCAGTTTTTACAGCAAAGACTCTCGACAATGACATAACATTTGCAGAAAATGAATCATAAATGTTTTATAACATTTTAGATTTTAAAAACTGACATTGGATGATTTCTCAGGGCACACCTGACGATCTCTCACGGCACACTAGTGTGTTGTAGCACAGTGGTTGAAAATCGCCGACCTATAGAATATAAGTGAGTAGTCAGTGTAGCTTTAAACAATTTCACTGAGGTTGCATATCCTATATCAGAGGGCAGAGCATTTCACAGCACTAGGGCCTGAAAGGAGAACACTATCAAACCTGCAGATTATTTCTTGGCCCTTGGAATCACTAGTAGACAAGTGTGTTTCCGATCATAGACTCAGAGCAGGTTTTTCAAATGGGAAGATTAAAGGGGGGAGTGCATGCAAACTCTTGTATGTTAGAAACAGAACATTAAAATCTTAAATCTCAAAGGACTCGTATATATATTTGGTGTGAAAAATGTGAATGTGTCGCTGGTTAGGTGTATATGTATGCAGATTTTGGGGTGACACTGTAGGCTGGGGCTTCAGCACATATACTAGGAATACTTCGATCAATCTGGGACAGTTTCCCCTGAGTCTTTGGCCATGGCGTGTCATTTCTCAGTTTGGATGAGATTACATATTTGTGTTTTTATCATAAAGTTTTATGTACTTGAAAAATTGTTGGGTTAAAAACTTCCTAACTTTGGGTCAAAAATTGACGAATCTTATACTTTGTGCCAACGTCCTGTGTTTTTCGTTGTAGAAAAAGTCCCCCAAAATTGTGTAAAATTGTATTTTACTTGTAGGAGACAATTATACAAAATAACTTTTTGTTTAAAAAAACACCAAAAATTGATTCAGTTACACATACATTTTCATTTTACACTGAAAATTGTACGTCATCTTATGTAGATCAAACCAAATGATTGGGTCAATTTTGTTGTTGTTTGCTTTAAAAGTACACAAGCTTTATTTATATATATTAAAAGTTATATTTAGATTGAAAATATATATTTCATATTCTTCTATATGGGTGGCAGGTGATTTCACAGCTTAATTGGTTATTCTGCTATGTATTAAAAATGCAGTTGATTCACAAGGTCCTTTGAGATTGGGATACCTTTATGCTTCAAAACAAAATGGATGAAAACAAAGATATGCTTTTATAGCAGCCATTTACTTTTATTTCTGGTGTGGGTGTCTAATTCTTTAATATGCATTGAAACACTTTGGCACACTCATACATACATAATTACTTTTCGGAGGGACCACAATGGTTTACTTGTTTGTTAATCTTTTTGCCAATAGTTGTACCATTTTTTACATGCTTTGCTTGCCAATAAATATTGCAATCAATTAAGCAGGTGAAAGGTGTGGATGTCACAATAGTTTGGATTTGAAAATGTACACGCTATTTTTTAAGGGACTAAACCAAAGGGGTGATTGACTGTTTGGCTCTCTCCAGGCCCGGTGAGAATTGATTATTTAAAATTCGGACTTGGGCAATGCTTCATATATTAATCGACACATGCCCACATACAGCCAATGAACCAAATACATCTCTATTAAAAAATATAAACGATATATATTTAAAGAATACACTTTTTTAAACAATTGGATGTTATTTGAGAATTTCCCCCACCTAACGACATCTCACGGCATGTGCTAATTTCCTTAACTTGTAATCACTACCCTAACACTTCCCAATTATTAACCACGCCTGCAATGTACCATTCATATTCTAAAATGTTTCCCCTGCCTCCACTTCCTGTGTATTGTCTTCACAGGAAGAAATAGACGATGGCGGCAGATCTGTCCATCAACGTCCCGCTCTGTCGTCAGCCGTCTATGCAGCCTCCCCAGCTCAATGAGTAACTAACCTGCAGATATTGAAACTGCTGACGAGCAAGCGAAGGGGTGGGAAGACGTGGACTGTGTAGGTGGATGCAGCAATTGCTATAAAGAGAAGGGGAGGTTGGGAATGACAATCACATCATTTTGTGGCCCACCTTGGTGATGTAACCTTTAACTTTTGCTAAAAAAGATGGCCCCGTTTTGAGTTTCCAGGATCCCCACTCCCCCTATCTCACCCACTCTAAGTGGCACCTATTGACGGGCTGTCCCTATCCCTCATCTCGTCTTCTTAGACAGATGAGTGCTGTCAGCACTGCCATGGCCGGCCAGCTAAACATTAATGACTCTCTGGCCTGACAAGTGTTGGCGGGACGGACGGGAGGTGAAAGAGGGGGGATCCTCGATGGACAAAACAGGGCGATGAAAAGGAGAAGTGATGGCTTTATCTGCTTGACAGAGCCTCTTTTGTCTCTATGAACTTGCGTTTATGTATTTGTACCATCAGCAGTTTCTTGGCTCTGCATGACCGTTTTATTGCCCTGTTTTTTCACCTTCTCCAGAGATGAAGTCCTTTGTGTTGTCATTGCCCTCATCCTTCCTACTGGCATATCCGACATTCCTTCAAGTATCTGTGCATGTCGGAGTGTTTTTTTTCATCACGATTTGTGAGCTTGTGTGCACTTACCCAGGACATGTTATGTGTCTTGGAGAAAGCATCCTGGGCTTTGATGTTGCTGTTACTGCTGGCGGCGGTGATGGGAGGTCACAGAGAACAGTCATATCAGAGGGAAGTCCTGTGAGCGGAGGAATGAAAGAGGAACTGCAAAAAATGTTAATCAGAATATATTGTATTGGGGAAGGAAGCCATTTATAGTAGAGCACTGGGATAAGCGCAAGCTTGATGCCCTCCCTGATGGTATAACAGATGTCTTCAGTTACCGTATTTTATAAACTACATGGGCGATCCCCTCAAAATTGTCGTTTGTCAAATATTTTTGATACACAAGGCTCACCGAACGACAAGGAAAATGAATTTGTGACTGCAGTAATAGCTTCCGTGTGTACAGGTACCTGTAATAGCATTGCATAAATACGTGCTGCTCACCAATACCATAGAACATTGCATGCAATGGGAATCAAACCCAAGTAGTGGCTATGAGTGCGCCTACACTTTATCACTAGACTACTAGTGGCATGGAGGACATCCCATCATCACTCTCTTTTTACAGTCAACACTGAATGGCCTAGTGCATTCTGATAGGTTAAACTGTCGTTCCACTTCTTCAACTTTACATCAATAACCTCTATGTTCAATGTCTATGTATAAGAAGTTGTATAATATTTTGTTGAAGGACTTTGTTTTTCCTCCAAAATCTAACATTTGTAGTTAAATAAGTAGAGGGACTGTTTAATCTAGGTGCTGGCAACCCAAAGTGTTGGGCGCAAAAAACATACTCATTTGTCTGGAGTGACAAAAAATATAGAGCTTTATAAAAGACTTCCAATGAATGCAACACATGCAATGTGTATCTATATTATCTACCGTATTTTCACATAGGCGCACATATAAGTTTTGGATTTTCTTTAAATTGTCCCGCGTGCCCTATTGTGCAGTGTACCCTGTATCTTATGCGAAGCAGCAGACAAGCTCGGTGGCCTTGGGGTCTGGTGCCCTCTCGAGACTGAGACGTAACAAATTCGAGCCTTGACTGAATCATACCAAACACTTACAACATTTTTGGGTGAAATCCGATGTTTTTGTGAGATTGCTAACATTTCAAACTTAAATGAACCACAACTTGATTGCCTATTTGTGTTGTGCTCTCAGTTGTTCTTTTTTACTTTTAAGCCATATTTTTTGGCAACCATAAATGCCCAACAGACCAGAAAACAGCTTGGCACCTAATTGTCCCTTTAGTCTGTCAAAAAAGTGGGAGGAAAACTGCAATTAAAGTCTGAAAGTCTGCATCAAAATTCTGCTGTGGCTGTTTAAGGTTGAACTGCTGTTAGGGAAAAAATGTGATTCCGTCCTGCTCTAGTAATGGAAGTACAGGCACTGTATATCCCTTATGGCATCGTTTGTGGCACATCCAAAATAAAACCTCAAAAATTGGCACAGTGGGTTTGAAACAATAATGGTTCTTAATCGTAATAGTGCTGTGTTGCTTCTCTAGGGCCTTTGGCAAACGTGCTCAGGGTCGATATCGTCCAATGTGTTGTCACTCAGACCTGCAGCCTCTGTGCCTGCTCTCTTTTGAAATATTAACTCCTCCAGCTCAAGGGAGTCAATAGTTAATGCTGAGTGGACAAGGCACAGTTCCGGCCTCACATTCCACACATGTCGGAAGTCTAACCCTTTTCGGGATAACGTGGCCGCCGCACGACGTACATATTCAACTTTATCAAGCTTTGCATGTGTGTTGTCTTCCAACCTGAATTCCTTTACTGTAATGCTGCAGGCCTCCTGTGGTGCAGTTACCCACTCGGGCGGCTTACTTCTCCCCAGGCAGTCTCTATCCTGTCCGGGATCTCGGTGCAATGATTAACCCGGTTCTGATCAATGCTTCTGCTGACTCTGATTCATCATTGGAACCATGCAGCTGCCATGTAAAGGAAGCGTCAACTCTGCGCAATCCGTGACAACGCATATCCACTCCATCAATTTCACAAGGGCATTAGCACACAGAATAACGAGACCATGTGACAATGCCATGAAATCTATTTAGCAAATTTAGTCAAAAAAAAACTGTGTTAGGCATGCTTGCTCAACTTTGGAGAAAATAAATCGTATCCCATTATATATAAAAATATATATATAAAGCACTCTGGTTTCCTCCCACATTCCAAAGACATGCAATTCAGGTGGATTGGCCGGTCCAAATTGTCCCTAGGTGTGAATGAGCGAGTGAGTTGTCTGTCCCTGTGTGCCCTGCGATTGGCTGGCAACCAGTTGAGGGTGTCCCCTACCCACTGCCCGATGATTGCTGGTATGGGCTCCAGCACCCCCGTGACCCTACTGAGGATAAGCGGTGCAGCTAATGAGATGAGATATATAAAGCGCAAAACCTAATTAGTAAGTCACTCCAATTCAAAATCAAATTAGCCTTTTATTTCGGGTAAAATAAGCAAAGTCCTATATATATATATATATATATATATATATATAAATATATATATATATATATATATATATATATATATATATATATATATATATATATATATATATATATATATATATATATATATATATATATATATATATATATATATATATATATATATATATATATATATATATATATATATATATATATATATATATATATAGAGAGAGAGAGAGACATATATACTACTGTGCAGAGTTTGCATGTTCTCCCCATTCTTGTGTGGATTTTCTCCACTCAGGTGTACTCCCACACTCAAAAGGCATGTATGTCAGGTTAATTGGCCGGTCCCAATTGTCCCTAGGTGAGAATGAGCGCGTGAGTTGTTCGTCTCTGTGTGCCCTACAACCAGGCAGTTCCGGGTGTCCCCTGCCCACTATGGTGTGCCCATTTTCTTATGGACAATTTTTACTATTTTGTTTAGGTAACTAGAATAAAATTTATATTTAGAAATGAGTATAAAAATGGTTGTGTAAGACTGTAACGAATATTTATCTTTTTATTGCTATTCAAGAAAAACCTTTCAATACATAACCAAATCAAAACACCATACCTGTCGACCTCCACGGCTCCATGCCCGTACAAACTGTCGTATTTTCCCGTACAAAATAGAAAATAATCGTACACCATATTTTTTTTTCGGAATGATGCATGATGGGAAATCCCCATGCGGTAGACGCATGCGCACAGTAGCATCAAACCGCTCGCTTTGTTTGCAACAAAAAAAACGATAACGAGCTAGAGGCTTCCGCGGCAAACTCCTTTGACTTGATTGATTTGCTTTTTCGTGATAGTCAGTGTATACCGGATGGTATCCATCATTGTCAAATTTGCGTTTTTCCGTACAGATTTCCTTGTACGTCGTACTCGTCTTAAAATGCATAAAAAACGTACTTTGTACTGCAAAACCTTACAGGTTGACAGGTATGAAACACCCAAGTTACAAAATCAAAGTTTCATCAATGGACTTTGAGAATTTTTTTACTGGGGAGGGCCGTCATCTCTTAAATGCAAATAGATTGTCTTATGTAATCTCCCGTGAAATGAATTTAGTGTCAGCTTAAATGTAGCAGGAACTAAAACATGCAAAAACACTTCAAGCAAACTTTCCATCAATCCAATCAAAATGAGGTAAAAGAAAAAACTGAAATCTGTGTGAACATCCCTAAATCGGGATTTTAATTATTGTGTCATAGGTTCATTTTCCATGTACCTTTGTCCATCCCACCAGATATCAAACAACCATTTATTACTGTGTTTTTTCACCGAGTTCTCACTTTCCTTAGATATTGCACATAATCCAGGTGGAATTTCAGTATAAAACGGGACAAATTAAGGCATCAAGGCAAACGCTGGAACCAAGAGAAAGACTGACGTCCCTCATCACCTACTGATGCCTTACCTTGACAGGAGGGGAAGCCCTGATTTCCTGAAGATGACAAGAAACACAATGGCTGGGTATTCTGTCAGCAAATCCTTCTCACAGGGCCCGGTTAATGATTCTGCAGCCACAGCCAAACTAGAGAGTGTGATGAACTGGGAACTTCTGGGGGAATGGAGGTGGAGCGACTCACGTCCCCCCTTGCTCAAGGTGTCATTACAGCCGCATTAGATTATGTCTTTTTATTGTTTTAATTGCCCTCAACGTGAAATTTTCATACTCACACAATATGTTAATGAGGCGGAACAAACACATGTCAAACATGTTAAGCAGTTCACCATACTATTAGCCATACTGCTAATAAAGTATGTGGGTACATACTTTAATGAAAAAAATAAAACAACAAGAAGGTTGGATTTGTTCAATTTGTAGCCAGGGTTAGTCATCCGAAGAAGAGGGAAGAAAGCTAAGCATGAAATGTTGATCCATTGATTTCAGTTGGACTGAGTGCAACGGATCCTCAAAGATAATCTAAAAACTGACTGATCACATTCTTGTTGGGAGATTGGAAAAAGCAAAATGAGAAGAAAAAAATATTTCTAAATGTGTTTAATAGGAAGATGAATGATTTCCCTGAGACACAGTTTAGTAGACATAAACTCTTCCACGGTTTGATTAAGTCGCAGGTTACATGAGGTGTTTAGGTTCAGGACAAGGCTTTATCTTTTTTGGTCAATGAGTTAGAAGAGACTCTTGACTCAAATTCAAAAACAAGCCACAGTTCCATAAGTGATGACTGCAAAGGTAATGTTACTGTGGATTGTACTGGTCTCGTCGCTGATAATTTTGCATTTCCTCTCGGCACCCCAGGAATTGGTTAAACTACAAACCCACCACTGCTTAACAATATTGCTGACTGGTGTGTGGAAACAAGAGAGATCAAAGCTAGCTTGTCAAGGACAAAGGCACCTTTCACTTGACTGTCCACTTTATCTGCACCAGCCCATTCAGAGGAACCACACAGACACTCCTCCTTATCTCCTCTCATTTTCCCTATCCCTTCTTTTATGTCACGCACCCTCCTTGGTGGTTTGTCTGTTTGTTTGTCTTTTTTTAACTTGGGCGGAGCACAAAAACAACAATAATAAACAAAATGAAAATATTTGTACTCAATCAGATGCAAAACAAAAATACTACACAAACTTAATAATGAGCCCACAGGTAAGCTTATGCAAAAGTTTTCTAAGTGTTGTTCACAAATGGCTTTTCCCTCAGTTAGTGTGGTAGTTCCAGATACAGAGAAGGCAGGTTTGTGAAAACAAGCTGTAAACAGATGATCAATTTCTTTAAAAGTCTGATTACAGAATATATTCTCTGCATAAATGTACTAACAGACAATGGCTGCAGCAATTCATCTCTCTGAAGGCTGACGTGTTTTACCATCATTCTTATACAAAAAGAGTGGTACATAAGATGGTTCAGAATCAATTACAAGTCAAATATATACAAATGAATGGATCGCTATTTTACTGATGACCACCTTCTTTTGCGAAATTTTACTTTTGCCGCTCAACTCTTAGGGGCCGGTCACACAGCCGTTTGCGGCTGAATCACGGCTAAAATTTTGCGGGTTTTTTTTGCCCGTGGTTGCCCGGGATGGAAAATGCGCAAAATTGACCAACCCGCTGTTCATCGGTGGTATGCCCGCAAAACACGCCGGCGACTGTTCCGCTTCCTCATCGCGTCATTTCTGCGTCATTTTCTCGTGTGGACCACGGGTATAAAAGCTCCCGAGCCGGTGTTGTGCCCAAATCCGACTCCTACGCAACACCCACACCGCCCCACCCCCTCGCGTGACTTTTTCATCCACGTTAACAAACGCATTTTGTAGAATACGATCGCACTTTATTGTTTGAATAAACGCGTTATATAGACTAGGATCTCCCAATTGTTATAATTAGGTCGCTTTATAGTTTTAATAAGCGTTTTATATAGAATACGATCGCTTTTGTTGGAAGCGCAGCAGAATGCGCGTTCACGCGAGGGGGGGAGGATTTGCCGTTCGATTACGTTCACAACAAAAACAAAAACGGAATGGTTTAAGTTGTATTACATTTCCAACAAATGCAAGACGAAGTGGTTTTGGTTATATGTTCGCCATTACATTCCCTAAAAGTGAGATAAAACGAGGTCAAGTGGTTGTAGTAGTGAGGGGATGCAAATCACGGCACCGGGCTGTAGAAATCATAACCGCACAAGACACAGTCCCGTGAAGATCAAGATTTCAAACTATGGCAACATTTTTATTTTATTATCTTGCAAAGAAATGTCAAGAAATAAAAATGGATTAAGACTAGGTCTCTACGCTGACGGGAGGGGGTGTGGTTCAAGGGTTATTGATCTATCTTCTTTATTCTTTATCCATTATCGATCAGTTCATAATACACTACAAAGCTTAGGAGCCGGGACTCTTACTCTCAGCCAAAAGGCCAAGCTAAGGTCCTCGAATCACAGCCTCACTGCGACCATTGCGAATGCACCGATTTATTCGAAATGAAGACAAACTACGCTGACGGGGATCCATGTTCACCCCCTTGACGTCACGAGCACAACTGACGTGTGCTCGGCATTCGCGCTGTTTATACGCGGAGAAAGGCGTTTGACCGTCACACGCGTAACACGCTAATTTCACGTAATAACACCGCGATACAGGCGCAGAACATGCTATTACCATGCTCCACCCACGATTACCCGCTGAAATTTCCCGTCCTACCCATGTGTAAGCACGCCCTGGCCGCGGCCAGAGCACGTCGTTCCGCGTCATTTCCGCGTCATTTCCTCGTGTTGACCACGTGTGCGGCACGCGGTTTAACACGTGCTCAAACTTTTGAGCAGCTCAAAAGTTTTGAACGCGGCCAACCACGCGAGTAAAGCACAGCTCTATCTCGTCTATATGGCGGTCTCTAAACGTCCAACAGCGCCCAACGGCATCTGCTTCACGGCCAGAAATTTCTGGTTCAGCCTCAATACGCTCGTGAAAGGCTGTGTACCCGCGCTCTGAAGAATTGAGCAGGGCAAAACTTTTTCGCGCTGCCACCCGCGCGCGAATTTCCCGCTGTATCTCGTCTGAATGGCGATCTCAATGCGTCCAATAGCGTCCGCCTCAAATGCAGAAATTTCAGGCCGTGATTCAGCCGCAAATGTCTGTGTGACCGGCCCCTAAATGAATAAATAAATTATATTTCTTTAAAGGGCGTATCTGTAATTTCAAAGTATTGTACAGGCTGATGCCATCTTCTGGCTGAAATAACAATTGCTTTTGTCGTGTGTGCAAATATGTGAACTTCATAGAAGCGCTCAAATGAACTCTTATTTTTTCATCATTTTTAGAGTTTCGGTTAGCATTGAGACTGCATATGAAGTAGTTGTTTTATTACTTTCACCATTTTCATCGTAGAATAAAAAAAAAAATGCCAGCACGCGCGTTTCCTTCAACATAATATACTCTGTGACTGAAACACAGAGGGTAAAAGTAAGATAAAATCAGATAGGCGTGGTGGAAAAAACATACAAAGGCTCTTTGAACTCTGTTGGGTATTTTAACACATACTTAATAGAAAAATATTTAATGTTAAACTTTCAAAGAGCACCTCAAACTAGGCACCCCACCTTGAAACGGAAGAAATCTGGATGATACTTGGTGTGATTTTCTCAGGACATCTCAAACATCTCCTCATGCACAGAACTTTAGGATTCTTGTATTTTATTATACAAAGTGAAGTAAGCTTATATAAAATACAACTGAAGTTACACAAACAACTAAATAAATAAAGGCATTACAAATGAGAAATAATCTAATTATGACTAAATATGAGTAGGGCCTTATTTCAATTTTACAACAGTGCCTACCACCTATTACTATTTATCTGATCAGAAAAAGATTAACCAAACCCTGCGCAATAAAAAACAAACAAACAAACAAACAAACAAACAAACAAACAAACAAACAAACAAACAAACAAACAAAAATGAAACATTTTAGGCCTGCAAGTATACCACTAACACTTCACATAACATTGAACACTTTAAGAAACTATTGATTTATTAATTTTGTATAGAATATTATGGCTGAGATTTACTTTGAGAAAACTTATTCTATTTAAACATTACTTATTTTTATTTGGAGTTCAATGCCTTTTTGGTTTTCCCCAATAAAATAAATTTGGTTTTTGACACGTTTTTTTTTAAACCATGCCTTGACGGTGTTAAGTTCATATCTTTCTATAGTTCTTGTAAATTTGTACCAGAGCCTATTATTCCGTTGTTGGCACAAATATAACTTATTTTAATTTCAATTACACAAATCCTTTATATACAATTAAAGAATAAAAGGTCTTTGCGTAGACTCTTGGGACACGCCATAGCTAATGCTCATACATCTTAAATTGCTGTTACCAATCTGTATACAGTATATTGAAATCTGTTTTACTTTTTTTGTCACGTGAGGGTCATACTTTTCTCTATAGAAGTGTATTTTTCACATCCTTGTCCCATAGTCCAACTTCACTTGAAGTTCCTTGAAATGTCTCCGAGGTCTTCTTTTTGCTCTGTTCCAAGAGGAACGTTGTCCCAAGACCTTTCGAGTAATTATGGTGACTGTTCTTTTGAATGCATCCACGTCAACAAAGAAGTCCCTCTCTACCATCTCTCAAGAAACATAAAATCCTAGTTCTCCCTTTCCACAAATTGACGCATGTAAAGTATATATTTCAAAATCAAGACTGTAAATTCATGGTCTACATTTTGCACTTTTTCTGCCTGCCATAACGCTTCATTCTGCTTTTCGACCTTCATGAACTCACAAAATATAAATTTTAACCTGGGAATCAGTACCACCCCAACCTGTCCTTGTCCGTCCAACCCTCAATCTGTCACCTGTAATCACATCTATATTTGACAAGCCTGGTTAGTTGGCTCATAAAAAGTTTATACCTGTGATGGCCGAGCCTCATTTATTATCTGCGCTAATGTAGCAGTATGGAATAGGATGGGAGGAGGATAAGGTGTAAAAGGTCAGGTGCAGGGAAGCAGAAAGAGGGACCACCACATTAGAAGTTCATGACTGGTCTATTGCTATGTACCTCACTTTCAATGCTACATAAGTCCTCTTCGTTCTTTATGGTCTCCATGAGAGCTTTCTGTATTTGAGTGATCCATAGCCACTAAGAGTTGAAGATGCTTATAGCGCAGGACTTATTTACCATTCTCAAACCACAGAACTGTTGTCTGTGGCCCTAATGCTTGCTTCGCTACTCTTTACATTGCATTTACGTCCATGCAATTACTTTCAGTATGCATTATATAGTATAGGGTGCAATTAGGACGCATGCCGCAGAAACATACAATAGGCGCTTAACTGTGTTTGATTGCTGTGTATGGTTGCTTTGTATGGTAAGAAAAATGCAACTTATAACATTCCAAATAGATGGGCAATATTCGATGTAGCTGATTTTGAAATCAGTTAATGTTTCTAATGTAATCTTAGTCATTTGAAAATGAAGGTCATGCTCGTATGTTTACTCACACAAAAGGGATGTAAGAATTTAAAGTGTCATTTCTTTTAAATATTGATACTACCAATGAATAATTGGTGTTAAACATTTTAAAAATATGTTTAATTATATGATATCAGCTGCCTTTTGGGGCCATTGAAAATCAGCAACCTGGAATTAAAAGAATAAAAAATGACCAGTAAATAAATGCAATTTTAAGGAAAAATATTGGTTTGGCTTTAAAGGTATTTGTTAGTAAATATCATTTTTTTTTACAGAGGGAAGTGATCCTTATCTGGATTCTGTATCAATATCTAAGATAAGTTAACACCAATGTAGACACTCAAAATGAGGAGAGAAAATGTCAATGGATTTTGAATTTGCAAGGAAAACAGGACAGAGCCAAAAACGCAGATAAGAAATCTCAACCTGTTCTAAAAGCACTACCGTGATCCCTTTCTTTTTATTAAATATCGTAGGTTGCAAAGAGAAAATCCGCCCAAACGGCTGTGGAAAATCAAAGAACAGCAACAGGATTGGTTGATTGTGACAATGACGAAAACCGTGACTGATAGTAGTCAAAATAAACTGGCATCCTATGCAATCTCCTCTGCAGATCCAATGTTAAAAACCGAATTAACTTATCAACGACTGAAGATTTGGGTATAGGTATCAGTCTGAAAATTTGTGGTTTTGGACATCATAAACACACATAAATTAAACAAAAATAACAAAAACAGTAATAATAATTAAACCGTTGAGACGATCTTTGCTGAAAGTGTATGTTGAAAAGTTTTGCCAAAACAGCACAAACAAATTAAGAAAATCCTGGACGATTAATTGTTAGCTTGCAGCCCTGCTGTAAAATTTTACTAGAGAGTAAAATAAGCACTAAACTTTGAGCGAAACCAACGTACGTTGCCCAAAGCAATGCAACTAAACATCAAACTTGATTATGTGAGGGAAGCTTTCCATTATGGGAACATGCAGATGGTGTATGGGCATGTATGAATATGTTTGCGCAAGGGGGAGGGGGGTCCCGGGACAAGGGAGGGGGCCTGACTACCCAGAGGCAGATCTAGTGATAGATTGGCCTGGGAGAACTGCGATGCAGATCTACTCATCAAGATTGATGTTCTGCCATTCCTCTTTTAAGTGCAATTAAATTGGCTCCTGTGTTAAAAAGCCCGGCCGATAACATGGCCGAGGATGAGATTACGCTACATTTCCCTTGCGCTTCTCTCCACCTGCGTATAAACGCCGCTCTGGCCTCCGTAGGAGGTTTCCTGGCATGCCTGATGCACAACTGTTCATGGAGCGACGAGTTTTTTCCACCGAGCCTGCAAAGTAGTTTATAGATCCGTGCACTCTGAAAGTTGTAATCACTTTCTGGTTGTTGCCGTAACAAAGAATTGATTAGTTGTGCATTAGTGCATGTTAATGTGTAATAATGTACAGTGATTACTGAGAGAGGAAGAAAGTGAGTTAAATGTCTTTATGAGCAGGTTAAATCAACAAGCGAGGGACTTGACTGCCTGTATTTTCGGAGGTTCAATCTCAGCACTCCTATTTGAAATGTTCGTTATTATTAAATGAATGATCCATTTATATTTTTGTAGACCCTCAAAATAAGGAGAGAAGACACCAATGGATAATTAACTTACAAGACGAACAGGGAGGACTGTATAAATATACTCGAAATAAGACAATTACAACCTAAAGAGTCAACCTAAAGATCCTCCCCTGAGCCCTTCATTTATGTTAAATCTCCTAGGTTACAGAAAGTGCAGGTCAACCCTGTGAAGATCTAAGAACAGCAACATCATTGGCCAATAGTAACTATGATTCACACTGTGCATAAAATATAAACAAACATGAGCAATTACAGTAAAAAATAACAATATGCATATTCAATCACCTTTGAAGGTGAAAAAAGAAACTAGCAGAATAAACTCAATGATCTTAATTATTATTATTACAGTATTCGGGGCAGATGTAACATAAATAACTAAATAATTAAATTCAATTATACAAAATCAAAAAATGTTACATTTAAATTAATCAAAAATTTGAAATTTTAGAGACCCCTTGCTACATCGCGTATATCACTGTTGACTTCTTTCCATATTTTAAAATAAATTGATTTGGTCTTTTTTGTCATTAATATCATTGTGAAATGCATTGTGTTCAGCGGGGACAAATTAGGGAGGGGGCTCTGGGTTGGGTGGGTGTGACTGTCTGTGTGTCAGTGGTAGGCTCCCAAGAAAAAAAACTGGGAGGCAATAGCGACTGCTAGCTTTTAGAAGCTGGTTACATTGAAAATAAATAATAAATATCAAATAAATTGGACAGTGGTAATAGTCACAAGAGCACAAGAAAATGGTGATCACCATTATCGGGTTCCAAGAGCGACTTGGGCGGTGTCAGGGAGAAGGCGGGAGCATTTTTTTTTTCTTTTTTTTCTGGGGGGTTTCCTGGTTTTAAGTCATTAGGTGACCATGCTCCCCAATTCCAACCCCCGATGCCGAGGCAATGGGTACCAGTGTCGTAAGTCGTATGTATGAAACGCCTGGGGCTCGAACCTGTGTCTTCCCAGTCCCAGGGCGGGTGCCCAACCCCAAGGCCCCTGAGCTGGTCTGGCAAGAGTGGTGCTGCTGGTCCGACAAACTGCTAAAGGCTAGGCTAACAACTCTCTGAAGCCAACCCCACGTCGATTAGCCAAGAAATGGATGATCTGGAGCCACATTTCGTGGGAAAACGCTACATTTGGGACAGTATTATTTTAATTAATGCTGAAATCTGCCTCCACTCGAGGACATTGATGCTAGCGCGCAGCCTGCTGCTCTCTAAATTGTTTTCTTCAATGAAGAGAGAAGTTTTCAATTTTCGTTTTATTTTTGTATGATGGCAATAAAACCATTCATTCAACTGCTATTATGTGTGGTGTGTTGTTATTTTTGGGTCTATTATTATTTTTTCATACTTGTTTTTGTTGCAGTCATATACTCTCAGATAGTAATGAAGTTTATTATTTGGGAGCTTTTATGAAGGTGCAACGCTACTTCGCAAATTTTGACTTTTTGTGGGTGGTTCTGGTCCACATTAACCGCAACAACAAAGGGATCGCTGTATTTTAAAATGCTATTTTTGGGGCATTTAAATTGTGATTAATTTGAAAATGTAAAATTAAACATAAACACAAATACTGTGATCCTACTGAAAGACGAAATAGACAGCATTTGGCATATGGTACGAGTGAGGAGAGCTTCTGTTGAATTCAATGCTTGCCTGTCTGCACACTTTATTACACTCAGAGGTGGGTAGAGTAGACAAAAATTTACTCAAGTACAAGTACTGTTACTTCAGAAGAATATTACTCAAGGAGAAGTAAAAATTAGTCATTCAAATAATTACTTGAGTAAAAGTAAAAAGTACTTTTTGAAAAAACACACAAGTACTGAGTAACTGTAGCAGCGTCTTAAGTATATATACATATTTTTAAACAACCATTCAATCAGATCAAACCATATGAAATCCAAAATCCTGAAAAGTCGCTGTTGTTCCTGCTCCTGGCTATGTTCAACATGCGTAAACATACTTGGAAAATATGACTTAGGGACATATAAATTGAAGCCAAGACACCTTTACTATAAATCTTATATATTAACCATTTTAGCTACATTCTAGATTCACAACTGCAGATGTACAGGTGAAAAATCTCTTTTACTGCCTTTCATTGTGAAGTAAAACAGTACATTTTGTGCATGAAGCTTTTCCACAACCAGAAGGCCATTAAAATGATAAATATCAGTAAACATTTTGGTATTTTTATGTCACTTATATGTTTCACCCTTGCATGTTTGTTAAATTTTATTTTATCGTATTATGGATTATTTGTACAGTTTGGTTACAATTTTAATGCAACATTACTGTGAATTTTTTTTTGTATGGATGTATAGATTAAAAAAAATAATAATACAATTAAATAAAAACATGTAAGACTGCTAGAGTATTTTTTTATTTGAAATGGTGTTTGTCAACTGACATATGAAGGAAATTATCACCAACAGCTAAAGGGTCGTGCCCATAACTTCAAAATGTTCTACTAGCTGACACAATCTTCTGGCTATAATCTCCATTTCAGTCTTAGTCAAGCTCCTTTTTTTGCATGTGCAAGTATGTGACTTTCTCAGATGCGTTCAAATAATCTCTTCATTTTTCATCTTTTTGGGCGTTTGGGTTGACATATTGACTGTATGTTAAACAGACCTGTTCTTACTTTCACCATTTTCATCCTAGAATAAAAGCAAACCACAAGCACACACGTGAAATCACTCTCCTCATCAACATCCTCCCTGCCTCCTTTCTTCCAGCCTAATGCGCTCCATCACCGTAAGAATAATAGTAAACTTAAGATAAAACTAGTTGGAAAACATGTATAACTGTCACAAGCCAGAAATGGAGACAGGACCCAATAGCGTTCGATTTTACTCAGTTTTATTGAGAAATAGAGCAGTGCTTGCTTCCACGATCCGATGATGATGGCAGGAACGCGGAAGTGGCACTTCCGTGTCGAGCGAGGATAGTTGTAGGCAGAGGAAAAGCTGGTCGATAGCCGGGACAGGGAAGCAAGGGCGGTAACGAGTCCAGAAAATAAGTTCGGCAACAGGTGTCAGGCAGGAGAAAATAGGGCAGGAGAATGTCGGATAGTGCAGAGCTTGCCTAGCTGAAAGCATAGGTTTGCAGAACGACGCTGGTAACAGGGAGCCGGGGGGTTTAAAAAGTGGCAGGGAGCCAATCAGCAACCAGGGCTGTTGGCGCCAGCGGGGCAGCCACAGGTGCCCCGAATCAGTAATCATGACAATCTCATGACGATCTCTTTCAATTTAGTTGGGCATTGTGAACACATACTTAACCCTCTTATTATCATGGGGGTGCCGGTGGCCTTGTTTTACAAATGGTATTTAAATGACCGTAGAGATGATGGGCTTTCTAGTGATATAAGAATAAATTAAATTCAATTAAAGTAGTTCTCACAAGGCAGTAGCGATTTTCCCCAGTGTCTCACTGGCACCCACGTGTGGCAACGGACTAATCACAGGCAAGAAATGACACAGACAAGGCAAAATAAGTTGCGCAGTTTTAAAACATATTTTGTCATCTGTAACTAGTGGTAAGGTCTCTGGCCCGGCTCCAAAACGGAGGGCTACACTGAATACGTTGGAAGGGTGATTTCCGCTCTCTCTGACAGCCGTTCATTGTCAGAAACGGCAAATATCACGTTTTCAAAGTAATCAGGGTATTGTGCATGCTGTGCACTTAAGAGTTGAAATGCACACCTCGCCTCAAGCTGTTTTTCGAGCTTTCATACACGCAGGCCGGGTCGGGTTGAGCTGGATTTTTTGGGCCCGATCTTACCTCTAATAAAAAACAAAAAAACATTTAAATTATTTGAACATTAATTTCTTAGTTTTGATTAGCAAAGGGGGCAATGAATTGGGGTCATGTATGAATTGGGTCTCTCTCTCCAGGAATTGCTTCACCTACTACGACACAGGCCGAAAAAATGCCTGGTCATGGTGAACAATAGTTGACCTTATATGGACAACTGAGAGAGCAAAACTCAAAAACTTTGTTTGTATATATTTATAATGGTTCATGTTTCTTGTTTATGTTTCTTACAATGTGTTTATGTTTCGTTACAGTCTCTAGTATAATATCGTCCTGAAAAATCTGACTTTGTTTTCTGTTTTGTTTTTCATTTTAACTGTTATTGAAAGTTTTAGTTGTTCTGAAAAAACACGCCAAAAGTAATCACTGAAAACTCGATTTCTGACTCTTTCATGGAGAAAATAACAAAAACGTTCCAATGGGCTTTTATGATACTTTGAAAAAAAACGAAACGGACAACTTTTTAAGGACACCTCATATGACGCACCCCACCTTTAAGGAGTTAATAGGACCCTCAGCTATTTTTTTCTTAGCGTTATTGGCCATAGCAAAAGCCTTCGACCCAGCAAAAACGCGTCCGCAACCCACTTTTGGGTCCTGATCCACCAGTTAAAAAACAACGGCCTAAACTATATTTTCAATATCACATCATTCCAGCCCTCCATTTGTGGCATAATATTTTGAGTCGGACCTTCCTTCCGTTTGATTTTGACACCCCTTTGGTTTATTATGTCCTCAATTTCCTGCTAAATGAAACACTTGCAATCATTCAAATAAAATGTCGATCATTGCCCAATCCATCTCTTGCGTGTCGGTTGGCGACTTGCCGCGAGCGTCGCCAACCTCTGTCAGTGTCAAGTATTTAACCTTGTGTCAAGAGTGGCGCAGGGCATATTTGGGCCCAAGTGATGGATGGGTCTTGGTGGAATTGTTCCACGCAAACATATTATGCACGTCGACTGAGGGAGGTGCGACACGCGGGTGTCAGGGATTCCGCCCAAACTTCTAATGTTCGGCTGGATAGTGTCAATGGTGCGCTCCATGTCAACACGTTTGGGCCTAAATGAGCAGTGCTATGACCCTGCTATCAAAAAGTCAGTGAAAAATAACCGCATGTGCGGTGCCTTCTCAAGGTTTCTCCATTTTCCTTATGCTGAGGTTTTGTGAGATTTCCCAGAGAATGAATCGGGTGCTTCAGGTGCAGTGTCCATGCAGGCGGGAGTAGTTGCCTGTTGGACCACGCAACTGCTACGTTAAAAACGTCAATCAACACCTGTGGAGGGTACATTAATGGAAGGATGAAACCAAATTCCTGTGTTTCTGCCAAAAGAGTGTGGAGAATGGTAAACTGTAGCCCATACAATGTATAACATTGATTAGATAGGGGTGGCCAACCCGGTCCTCGAGAGCCGCATGTCCTGGAGGTTTTTAAATTTGTTTGCTTCAATTAGAGGCAAGATCAGGCTTAAATAAATCATCCCGGCCACACTCAAGTCGCGGTTATAAAATCCCGAACCTGCCCAAACCTGACGGCTAAACTTGATTTTATAACTGAGCTCGAAAAAAACCTGAAGCTTTAATTTAGTCGCGCGTACTTTAGCTTCAAACTGTGCGTTTTGGCTAAACTACACCGCATGGGGTTTTCTTGGGGCCGTGTCCCTTATATAACGTGTGCACTGCAAGTGCAGCTCCGAAATGAACACTTTGGCGCTGCAGTGCTCACTTTGACGAGATGCAGTGATTAAAGGTGAAAATGAAACTGAACAAAATTGGCACCGAAAAAAAATCATATTCTGCGGGTTACAAGCTTTTGGCCGAAAAGCAGTAGGAAAGTTTTTAAAGCTTGTAAGGTGTTGGGGAAAAGCGGAAATCACGTCTGACGTGAGTGAGGTAAAGGGAAGAAGCGGCGATTCTTTTACCCCCACGAGGATGAAAATGTATTTGGATTAAGTGAGTTGGACCTAGAAAAGGCAAAGAGAAGCTCGGCAGGCCCTACGTAATGATTGACATTTAAGCCCGAATTTCGTGTAAAACTAAAAAAAAGTATCTGGGAATGCTATAAAAGCCATTATTTTTTCACATTCAAGACTGTACAAGTGCCAGATGTATCTCTTGAGATAATCTTAGATAATCTAGTTTTTAGCCTGTTAGGAGCAGGCTAGCTGTAGAGAATAAATCAAGCTAAATTTAACCTACTTTCTGCACACCCTTCTCACTATTTTCACCTCTGACCCATTCTGTCTCCTTTACTTTAAATTAGGGTATTTTACTAATAGTAAAGTACTGTATTTTTTGGATTATAAGGCCAGCTAAAAATCCCAAACTGCCAAGAATCTGATTCTGAAAGTACGCCTTTTACACTGTAAAAGACGGAGGATATAATTAGAAATGAATAGTTACGATTAAATGATACTGTATACGGTAACTTATCTGCCTTTAAAAAACATATCAAGTGGTCTTCAATGGCCCTCTTGCGGGTAACAAGTTAATTGTTTGTTGCTAAAAGGAAATAATAGAGAAGCGCAGGACTTTGACAGAAGCTCAGTCGCCAGCTTTCGAACACTCGTTGCAAATCCTCTTTTTCTGTTGCTTTGGACAATACTTGCCAGTAAGTATGACACATATTTTGAATACTTGAATGAAGATTTTTGTTTATAGTAATTGTACAAAACTACACACTCTTGTTTGAATTGTTTTCGGCCTTTGAAAAACATAGAGTGGTGTTCAAGTGACCTGTTAATTATTTGTTGCCAAGATACATTTGTGGTGAAACCAGATGTCATCATGTTCGCTTACTATATTTTCACGACCAAAAGACGCACATGAGTCCCACATTCTCTTCAAACTGTGCTGTGCACCCTGTCTCTCATGCAGAGCGATAGTTGTAATCCAGCTAGGTGGCCTACGGGTTGGGCGCCCGCTCGCGGGCTTCGGAGGTCACTGGTTCGAGCCTTGGCTCATATACAGTAGTGTATCTAGCAATTTGAAATGTATTGTGCTACCGTATCCTGAACAGAGTTGACCCCCAAATACGAATAAAAACTTCACTTTCCCTCCATTGAATGCTTTCCGTGTTTTCGTTCACATCTGCCAGAGTATTGAAGATTAATGCAGCAGAGGAAGCTGCAAAACGAACTCCGACAAGTTTTATACGTGTGTTTTACTTTGTAATCAACACTCAAATAAACCCCAACCAAACTTGTCTGTGTTTTGCGAAAAACAGTGGGAGTAGGCGGGAGCACAAGTCAATGTATCCACCCAAAACAAACTTTGACTTTTGACTAAATCTGTTAAAAGAAATTAATCAATTAAATTGACTCCGTGGAAAGTCATTAGAGCGCAAAGAAAGGGTGATCACCATCGGATGCTCTGTTGATTGTTATCAGGTCCGGAAGGAATAGAGACAGCATCATGAGAGAAAGCAATAGTGGTCATGCAGGTCCGGCCTACTGCTACAAGCCAACACCTGCCAAGCCTATATGACCAATGCCAGATCCATTACCAATAACTCGGGACGGTTGCATCCTTTTAATTATCAGAAAGGCCTGGTACATTTTGAGGATACCCGATGATAGCGAGCAGCTAGCCAGCCGCTCTTTTAATTACTTTCTTACACTAAAAGGACAAGTCCTCCAATTTTTTTGTAGTTTTGCATAATCACAATAAAGACCATTCATTTACCTACATTTCTGTGTCATGTGTTTTTACTTTTAGATTTGTATTTGTTATTTTGTAACAGTCGTACACTCTCAGTTGCTAAGGACATCATTTCAAGGTAATTTTGACCCTTGGGGGATTTTATGCTACTTTGTGCATTTTGACATTTCGCATGGGCTCTGGCCTCCATTAACCGCAATAACCGAGGTAATACTGTCTATTTTTTATGCAATTATCTTTAACTAGAGGAAAATAGAAAACTTCCCATGTCGCACCAGACAATGTCTCATCTCTCACTATAACAGTTGAGTGAGGGATTGAAAGATCAAAATATTTTGTGTTTGCTTGTCAACTTTGTGTGTTATGATTTCCCATCTTATTCTCTCGATCTCCCCCTCGTGCCATCATGGCCGTATGGCTCAGGGCAGAGACGGCATCAGTGCATGACTGATCACTCGTCAATAACATGAGTTCATGCAGCATCATTAGTCATTGGTGCTGCGTCCTGTCACTCCACACAGCTGCTCGCAATCTCTCTCTATCTCTTTCTCTCTATGTCTCTCTCTCTACCTCTCTCTCTCCCTTTTTCTTGCTTCCTTGTCTTTTACTTACTGGACCGAAGCTGGACACATGCCATTTTTAGCAACCCAAAGTCAAAATAACTTAGGAAGGATAAGAGTTTCTTGTGCCTAACGTAGGCGATAGGTTGAGCTACCTGCCGTGTGTTCTTCTCTTTTGTCTTTTTGGAAGGGGGTTCTCATAACGTGTCATCAGCTATGGCTCAGAGGGTCAGATTAACAAGGGGATCTGGCTCCCTCTTTGCAGTCGTACCCTCGCAGAGCACAATGACAAGAGCCATCCATCACTTGTGACTGGAACTGGGTGGGGGTCAGTGGGGGTGGAGGCAACAAGCCTGGATGACGTAGAGTTATGGAAGACAGGATGGAGCTGGTTAAACTTTAACCAGATCCCTTCCTACACTCGGAAGGTCACATTCTGGGAGCGGGCGACGTTCTGGTGTTTCATCAAACCAGGTCCGTGACCCGCCGCCCACTCGGGCCCCTTTAACCCACTCACAAATAAGCTATGGTGTCACCATAGTGTGGGAGGAAAGCTGCTCTAAAGTCTTCTAACGATGGACCACGGTGGTTCTGGATTTTCATGCCAAGTTAGATCCAAACTGAACAGACCTTTGTGGTACAAGTCAGTAGGTCAGGGTATCATAATTCATTTCCTTATTTGATATCATTTCAGAAGCACAATTTTATTTGTATTAAATGTTTTTAGTTTTATACAATTTTTTTCATTATCATAAAATTTAGATCAATACAGAGTTACTGAATAACAATAATCTTCCATTGTTGACTACACTACTTCATAGCAAATCACGAAAACAAATGCATTTTCTAAAACTATGAAAATAATTTGAAATAAATCAAACAATATTTTTTTTGTATTGGAAATATTGATTGCTACATATACATTGTTACTCATTTTAAACAGTCTCATTCATACCACATTTGTATAATAAAGTTAATTAGGATCGCTACTTTGATTTTTGCATTTCTTTTTAAAGTGACACAGTCTAACAACCCCCTTATACCTAAAAATGGCAGTGTTAAATGGTACTAGGACAATTATCTTTTTTCTGAATCTTGTTTTCAGCTAAATACCCAAATACCATTTGAAAAAAATGTTTTCCTTTATAGTGAAGATCTTTCATGCAAAACAATGTGGAAGCATTATCTTGTCAAATTTCTGTTTTTCTGACAATATACAGTACACATAACACAATATTGTCTGACTTTCAGGACTGTAAATCCATAGTTTAATATGTAGAAAGACTTAAAGTGCAACGGGTAGAGACTTGCATCAATAGAAAGATTTATTATAACATTTTTTCGAAGAATACATTTCATGAAAATAAATGAAGATACACAAACAATAATAATCTTTTCAATGTGTATAAAATATAGCAAATTGATCCATTCTTCTTTGATTTTTTAATCATATTTTGAAAATGAAACTCAATTTGATATTTATTTCAAAACACTTTTTGAAAGCCCAGAGAATTTAAAAAAAAAGGAGGATATAGACCCATACCAAGCAAAGATGAGGGGAATGAAGGGAGTCAAATTTTAAAATCTGGAAGCTAATAGATATATTAAAACAGTATTTCATGCTCCTATTGTCCTTAATATAAAAAAAAATTGCACTGTCTTTGTTGATTTATTTTGACTGTGTGATTATTATTATTATTATTATTATTATTATTATTATTATATAGGAGATTACAGTGATCTCTCCTTAATTGTGGGGGTTAAATTCCAAAGGGAGCCAGTGATGGACAAAATTCATTAAGTAAAAAATTTAATTTTTCCCATAATCAAACACTCTATTATACAGTGAAATAAAAGAAGAAACCCTTTTTACTGGCCCAAACAAACAAAAACAAGTACTGTACTGTTTTAATTTAAATATTTTTTTACAAATAACTACTGTGCCGTCAAATGATGATAAGCGGGGCTACTGTTTAGCCACTCAAAATGCAGAACACAATACTCGACTCAAATCTGTGAAATAGCGAAAATGTGGAAATAAAAACCCCGTTATAGCGAGGGATTACTGGACCTGAAATCAACCTAATTGTTCAATATTGGGAAAGAAAAGAATGATTAAGTTATACTATTTGTGACGTGAGCATCTCAGATATGCTAGGCTGCTCTTATCTTGGAAAAGGCCAGCATTTGGTCCAACCTGACCCTGGTGCAGGACTAAGCCACCACTTTGTTTTCACCCTCAAAAAAAAAATCCTACTTTTACGCGTCTATAAGTACATGAAGAAACTTCTTATTCGTACACCTCATGCAAACATTCAGCCAAACTGCTTTACGTGCATTTGCCTCACTTCTGCCCCTCTATACACCGTGTCAACACTTTTACAAAGCCAGTGGATCAATAGCAATAGCCAAGCTTGTGAGTGCAGAAGGGGTTAGTCTTGGGAATGTCATGGTTATGGCATGAAAAATGATGGCTGGCCTTTTGATAGTCATTTAATACACAGTTGCACGCTTTGATAGAATTTGGCAAAGCCCTCTCCCCAGTGAGTTAACAATGCGTCGGCAGAATCATATTTCCATGGCGGGCCATTCAATCTTTGGCCCTGCACCGTTGAAAAACTGCAGTGACAAATGGGATGTGATTGCGCGCTGGGTGGCTGCGAGTGACGTCAGGTGCTGAGCAGGTTGGAGGTGTTAACCCAATGTGTTCCTGTTCACTGGTCCAATCAACTCTATTGATTGAGTCTATGATTGATAGACCTTTCTTTTATGAGGCGAATGGGAGCGGAAGAGGGTTGATGTGAAGGGAAAATGCAACATACAGTTGGGTCAAGAATGCTTCACAAACTACACACGTGCACCTGACACCAAAAGCAAAATGCAGATCGCCAGATTTTATCATGTGACTAAAACTGACTAACAAAACACACATCATAATAAAAAAGCAACGGAAACTGCATTTTAGTTTGAAGCCTGAGCAGATCAATATACGTAATGCACAGGGTTGGGTAGGGTTACTTTAACTTGATTACTTTCAATTACTTTTGGATTACTCCAATAACAAATATGCTAATAAAAGACAAAAGAAACTGAATACTGATAAAATTATGACTCACAACACGTGGTAAGCTTTCTCTCCTGGCTTTGATCTCTTTGATCTCTAGCAAAACTAACATAAAATGCGACAGAAACAAAATGAAAAAAATAAATCCAAAAAGCTTGCCAACATCATTTTTGCCGTTCCATATATTCCGTTACTCCCCAAGCCTGCACAAAATTTAGTCATTTTATTCATATTTAGTTTCTTTTGTCTTTTATTAGCATATTTGGTATTGGAGTAATCCAAAAGTAATTGAAAGTAATCAAGTTAAAGTAACTCTACCCAACCCCTGCATCAATCAGTTTTTTTATCCAAAATATTTTTGACCCAAGTGTTTTTAGAGTGTCAAGTGTGTCTGGGCAGAATAGTGTTTAAAATCATATTGCAACCAGTGCTTCTCGACAACATGCCTTTGAAGCATGCCCGTAAGTGGCAGTTTGATTGAATTAAATCTGATAAGATGACTTGGCTGTCCACGCATAATTAATAATGCAGTGGTGTCTGCCCATTTGACACAAGGAGAGTGAACGTGCGACTGCAGGTAATGTATGGTTGGAGATGGGGACTCCAAAAAAGTGGGTTCTGCTGGGGGGAAGCAATTAAGTGGTCCTGGCTAGTAGTGAAAATAGGTGAGAGGTTCGGTCTGAGCAGGACGGGAGTGGAGGAGATGTCCATTTGTTCAAAGCTAAAAATCAGTTATGTGTCGGGTCACGTTTTCTCTGCCGAAGCGTTTAGGTGCTTCTGACAGCCGTGACTTTCTCTCCTTCAACCGTGCAGCAAATGACATTACTGAAATTGTGTTTTCGCTTTTTCCCGGGTCCAAGACTCTTGGGAAAATAGTGGGGTCGTGACAGGACGATGGCTGACAAAAGAAACCACACAACACGCTTTACATTTTGATTACAAAAAATAGAAATAAATAAATAAAAGATGGATGAATACCTATACATTGCCTTCTTATATCTACTTGTCTAATCAGCTGCAACAAAAATAGCTCTGATCCGAATGTGCTGCTATTATCCCAAGTAACGGTTTTGTAAAACATTTCCTACTTTCTTGTCTCTTTTGGCACAGACGTTTAAATATTTCAGCAGCAGAAATTAACTGAGGCCTCGTGGGACCAATCCCATACTCGATTGCCCGGGTCTTGCTTTTATGACGTAGAGATTCTTAGTCTTTCTCCCCACCACCCTCTACCTTAAGGATCACATCACCCTAACCTTCACTAACAAGGACCCAGGGAGCACCTTAACCAGTGTTCCTTTGTAAAATACAATTACAAGCTAAAGGCAGAATTTTGTGTTGGTATACGTGTGTTATTTCCCCTTTTACAACTCTTCATTATTCTTTAATGAGCCTTTGAATATTAACCGGATTTGTCAAAGCCGAGTGTTGACTCCCATGAGCATGGGCTTGGGGCCCAAGCTTTCGGAGCAACAGAAAAAAGAGGGGACTGGATTTTGAAGGTGTGTTGTGATGGATCAAATGTCATTATTGTCAATTACAATTGCAATTGGTCACGATATGTAGAACAACCAATAAGATGGTAGTCTTAGTACACTGCTTAAAGCTGAAGCACGTATTACTCTATGGTGAAACAAATTAAACTGGGTTTTACTCTAAGCATGGTTGACTGACAACAAACTGCAGCGCTCAATCAGATTGGTCGACATGGAAGTGGTCAGACTCATTGATTATTATTCATCGATGGTAATTTCAGCTTTGACAGATCACCACCACCCATCCTGCTCTTTCTGCCTACTTCAGTAAACCCTTTTTTGCACCAAAACAAAGTAATATCTAGAATCAATACATTCTTCATCTTCATCATGGTTCCACATCACTTTGTCTTTTTTATTAATGTGGTTAACACAAAACAAGGTCTCCCGTTACTAGTGATTTTTTTTCTACATGTGTTTTTTTTTTAGTTTTCAATAAAGTTTGGTATGAAAAACTAAACCCTTTGAGCCAACCACAATAAGCAGCACAAATTAGCAGAGATGCTCTGTTGAAAACACATTCCTTTTCAACATATTCTCCTCTGACATGTAGCTACCTTATGTTTCCTTATAGTCTGCAATACAGTCACTCCTTTCCAAGAGGGATATCCCCACCTGACATGGCGAGTAAGGATAATACCCAGATATACTTTTTTGTCGTCGATTTAAAATACAAGAGATTAATTGATGACCAATTGATGGAAACGTTGACGCTTTCCAGGAAAAGATAATATGGTCAGAAATCTACCCAAATGTGCATTGTCTTACCTGCCACACACCTGCATGATTAATGTATTTGTGTACCCAAACCTCACTTGTGACATTTGGCAATTACTCACAGTAAAACCTAAAAGAAGCTACCTGTCTTGACCTTGATGTAGGCCTGGAGCATTGCTGGGGCCCTGCTCTATGACCAGAGTGCCTCCCTCTATGTTTCTGTGTTGCTCACAGTGGCTCAGGAGGTAAGGCGCCCGTCTGGGGATCAAGAGATCGCAGTTCGAATCCCGGCTCCTCCGTGTTACACGTTGAAGTGTCCTTGGGTAAGACACTGAACCCCTAATACCCCCAATATGCAGGTTAGCGCCTTACATGGCTGCACGGCCGCTATTGGGAAATGTGAAGCACACTGTAAAGCGCTTTGGGAAGTCTTGACTTGAAAAGCGCTATATAAATGCAGATCATTTCATTTCATTTCATTTATCTTGGATTAAGAAGACTCAGCCCTGGCTGAGATTCTCAAATTAGATGCTTGACGTCATGAGTGACCCCTAAAACGGGATGGCCCAAGGGAGCCTGGACATAGTCCCAACTGTTTTACTTGTTTTTCCAGAGAGGATGTTTATGGCTACTTAGAGAAAATTGATTCGATTGTGCCAGGAACACACGTGTGAAAACTCTTGGCGTTTTTATTGGCAATTTGTCCCTAGAGTCAAAGCGGAAATATTTATGCCCACAGCAGGAGTCAGGAAAGTTTTTCGGAGTGTAAATATGAATAATATGCGTGCCTGCATGGCATGTATAGCGCAGGTCTTGGTGAGCAATGAACCGATGGGGCACTTTAACCGGTGTCAGCCATCAAGTATTAATACAAAATGACTCAAAGTGCATAATGGACACACTGGCAAAAAAAAGGAACACGGGCATTCTGTGAAATTTGTATTAACAGTCAGGCCACGCATATTCAGAAGCTTTTTGACAAGGGAATGTTAAATGTCAAAGCTCAAGTTTTAATGCAACAAACTTTTGGATAAACAGCCCTTGACTAATTTTTTTTTGAGGGGTGCAGTAAGGACATTGGTGGTGACTGCACAGACTGCAACTATTTTACTTAAAACATCCCTAGATTTAAAAAAAAAAAACTAGCAAGAGGAAAAGTGAGAAACCTTCAGAAAAGGACACATAGAAGAATATCCCCCTTCCAGGATAACAAGGCTACAATAAATGTTCTGTGAGCATTGGCAACCAATAGACAAAACATAGTCAACATCAACAATAAACAAAAGTAACAACCGAAAGTGTGCAAAGGTCCAAGACAGCAAAATCCAATATCTGTTCATTTGTTGATGTGAACCAGTCATAACAGGAGTGCTCAATTTTCGATGATGAGTTAATATCTCCAGAGTCTGAAAATATTCTGAAATTTCGATTTTTTTCACAAAGAACATAGAGGGATAGTGCGGGAAACGACAGCAATTGGGTTATGCAAATGTCAGAATTACCGATTGATCTGTAATCCATTTATTTTGATGCGCACCCGTGAGTGCGGCGGTGACACTGGCGGCTGCCTCGCCATCCCAGCGCGGCCGGAAAAATCAAATTCGTCCATCCGTCCTTTCTCTCAGCGCTCATCCATCAGCCTCATTGCATCACTGCTGACAAAACTGGTGTGTGTGATCGCATCACTGTTGACCTCAACACCTACACCCATCTTTGCGCGCAAAAACGATGGACAGCAAAGGACGAAGACTCAAATCTGTTTGAGTTCATGGATTTTTAGAAACATTATCACCGACCGATGTATTCTTAACTCCTGATTCCACTTTTTACAAACAAATTGGTCTGTTGTTTTTTTCACGATGGAGTGTGTGAAATTACTCGCTTGTGTGTGCAGAATGGATCTGCTGAAACCAGAGTGCATGTTAATGCATGTTGAGACAATGCAAGAGAGTTATTCACTCGTCCCCACAGGCCGAGCATTCTGCTCCTCCCTCTCAGGTAATGGAAGCAATGTGTCCATAATCCCAGTGAATGACTAATAAACGAAAGTAGCGCCCTGGGCTCGTTCCCCCGGCAATATTACGGCACTGTATTAAGCGGAGTGCCTGGGTAATACTGACAATTTCTTTCCTGAAACATGCTCGGCATGCAGCGCCTTAATTCATCTTCCTCGCATATCAACGACAATCTTGATGAGGGGAGATTGTTATCATCAACGTGTGAGGGCCCGGTCACACAGCCTTTCACGGGCGTATCGAGGCAGAATCACGGCCAGAAATTTCTGCCTGTGAAGCAGACGCTGTTGGACGCTTTGAGATCGCCATACAGACGAGATACAGCCGTGCTTTACACGCGGTCGGAAATTCACACGCGGATGGCCGCGCGAAAAAGTTTTGCGCTGCTCAAAACTTTAGACCACGTGTAACCGCGGGCGGCACACGTGGTACACACGAGGTAATGACGCGGTACAGACACGGAACGACGTGCTACGGCCGCGGCCAGGGCGTGGTTACACGCGGGTAGGACGCGAAATTTTAGCGGGTAATCGTGGGTGGAGCACGGTCATAGAAGGTTTGTTCTGCACCTGTATCGCGGTGTTATCACGTGAATTAGCGTGTGTAACGCGTGTGACGGTCAAACGCCTTTCTCCGCGTATATACAGCGCGATTTGCCGAGCACACGTCAGTTGTGCTCGAGACGTCAAGGGGTGAACATGGATCCCCGTCACCGTAGTGACCTCGTCTTAATCCATTTTTATTTCTTGACATTTCTTTTCATTTCATAACAAGATAATAAAATAAAAATGAAAAACTATTACAATAATAACATATTGGCTTCTTCGGTGCCATAGCTTGAAATCTTGATTTTCACGGGACTGTGTCTTGAGCGGTTATGA
Source organism: Urocampus carinirostris (assembly GCF_059441175.1). NCBI lineage: Eukaryota > Metazoa > Chordata > Actinopteri > Syngnathiformes > Syngnathidae > Urocampus > Urocampus carinirostris. The sequence continues at coordinate 58,377,020 of NC_142351.1, read as the reverse complement.
TTTCTACAGCCCGGCTCGGCAGCTTTTATACCCGTGGTCCACACGCGGAAATGACGCGGAAATGACGCGATGAGGAAGCGGAACAGTCGCCGGCGTCTGTTTTTGCGGGCATACCACCGATGAACAGCGGGTTGGCCATTTTTGCGCATTTTCCATCGCGGTCAACCACTGGCAAAAAAAAAATCGCAAAATTTTACCCGCGATACAGACGCAAACAGCTGTGTGACCGGGCTCTGACCAGTTTATGAGGGCAAAACTGTCACAGTCCTGCTGTCAGGTTTGATTTTCTCCTTTCTCCCTCTCACTCGTCCTTTAAGTTACAACCCACACCCGGTGACACTTGTCCTGATTACTCCCCTATCTCACCTCTCTCTCTCTCTCTCTCTCTCTCTCTCTCTCTCTCTCTCTCTCTCTCTCTCTCTCTCTCTCTCTCTCTCTCTCTCTCTCTCTCTCTCTCTCTCTCTCTCTCTCCTATTCAAACTCTCTGTATCCTAAGCTCTGTGCTACTTCTCTTTTGCCATGTTACAAGCCTTCTTGTCATAGTTTTGTTTGGTTTTTAGTAAACCAAAGTCTTGCCTCCTTCCCTGACCACGACTGCTGCCTTTGGAGATCGACATAGTGATGCCCCGATGGCTGATTCTGCATGAGCTGAACCCTGCTTGTAGTAAAAATGGCCACACAAACCTGAGTAATCTTGACAGAAACAGGGTATGGAAACAATTGAAGCCTCACTTAACGTCTTTATACTAGGGATTTCATCGTCAACGCCATTGGGTGGAGATTGGAAACAGCCCTGTCCCCTGCATACACCAACAGCCGTTTAATTCTCTTCTCCAAGTTTTCTAGGACGTGTTATCAGATCAAGTGACCATTCAAGAAAGTGACTACGAACAGAGTCTAATTGCGATTACAAAGACGAGCGCATATTTTCCACTGCGAATTAGGGCTGCGTTGCGGTGAATGTGGTGTAAGCCCTATACATCTAGACGACAGCATCAGGACACTTTTGTGATTCCAATACTGTAGCGCAGGGGTAGGCAGACTACAGCCCGCGGGCAACATGCTGCGCATCAGGATTTTTCCTCCGGCATGCCTAAGAAAAATGGTCAAAACATAATGGCAATATATATTTTCAGGTGGTAGGATAAGTTTATGGCAGACATGTCAGAACACCACTTAGAAACAAGTATTGAATGAATGCTTTCGCCGAAACATTAAATGAATACCACAAGTAAAAACTTCAAATTTTTAGATAAGCAAAGGGTGGATTTATTACAACTAATGTATAATGTTATATCAAAGTGAGGATGAAAATTACTGTAGTCATGACTACATATCCATTAACACATTTAAAATCTGAGCTCACTGGCTTTGCTCTGAGCTTTAGTCTTAAGATTAAAACAGTTGTTCTTCTTTAAAAATAATGAAAAAAATATAACCAATGTTGGGGCAGTCATTTTTGTAGTGCCTCATAAATTGAGAATGTGCTACATGGCACCGCCTTTCCTCTGCCCACTCACTGCCCACTCTCACCCTGGCACCGTCATTCAGATTGATTTGGGTCTCCGGACTGCAAACTTGGCTGGCCCCAACTGTTCATCAGGCCCAATCACGGCTAAATGGTTTAAAAGCATTGATTTGCCTGAATTACAACAGACCGCTCGACTGTCTCCGCGGGAGTGGGAGTTGGTAAACCCGGGGGAAGGCAAAGGGGGAGGGGAGCGAACCTCACCTCTACATATCAAAAGACTTGGCTCCTCTTTTGGTTGATCCCGTTGCTCACCCATACGCCGCTACAGGCTCCTCCCGCCTCCCCTCATAATCTCCATCCCATCGATTTGCCCCATAAAAGGTGTTTAATTCAATCAAGAGGAAAGAGAGTGCCTGTTTTCTGGGGTGCCTGTCGATAGCTGCATAATCAGTCTGAGTGGACTGGAACCGCCCCACCCAGACAAACCACACACACACTCACTCACTCGTAAGCTTCTTCTTACTTTCTGTGCTGTTGGGCAGAGCTCACCACAGTGAGCTTTGATGTGATCGAGTTGTGATAGTGTCATCAGTTTAACCCTTCTCTTGTTTTGGGGTCTCTACCGACCCATTTTGGATTTTATAGGAATACAAACACCACCTACATTTGTGTATTGCCTCAAAGTTCCTTGACTTTGTCAGTAAAATCTAATGCTACAATTTAGATCTTAACACATACTTGCATACACATGTTCTTGCACACAGTCCAATTTTGTCATTTTTGGGGGGAACGAGTAATCAATCTTGGTCCTTCTTTGCTGTCATTTGTTAGTTCTTGCAAATGTATATTTTGTGTTTACTTGTTGCGCTTTTAATTTTGTATTTGTATTAGAGTTCTATCCCGGAGAAAAGATTTTTAACCTTGTTCTTGCAGTAGGTATTTATGGGTAGAAACCGACCCTAACACTAAGGATGTTAAATTAGTCAAATATCCATCCATCTGTTCTCTGCACCAAATATCCTCACAAGGGTGGCAGGGGTCACTAAAATATTTAGATGAAAAAAAGTACAAGAATAATTAGCAGATGTGTTGTCATACTCCTAAGTGAAAGTCAGGTAACAAAAGTACATTTTATTTATTTAAATTATTTTGAGGTTAAAACAACATTTTTTACTATTGAAAATAAAGGATGTATTGGGTAAGGATTACAAGGTAACCAAGAAATAATGGATGATGTATCATTGTTTTTGGTGTATTTTCAAGCTGAATTAAACTATGGGTTGCCACCGATTGGCCATTATGGGGCGTGTTACCTGAAAATTAAGAAGAGGAGTGCTAAAACATTTTTTGTCAAAAGACAACTGGGGGGGGAGCCACTGCTTAAACAGGCACATCATTTTACTCATTTTGGTATAACTTTAAACTTTTTAAGTTACAAAAAATGTGTGTTTTTTTAAGCTCTTCTTTGATTGTTTTTCTTTCACGAATGTCATGATCACTGATGCAAGGCACCTTAGCCTCCTCCTTTGGCGCCAGCTGCCTCGGACGTTGATTGGCTCCCTGTCACAATTTATACCCCCGTCTTCCTGTCACTGGTTGTCAGTCCGTCTGCGTACCTCAGCTTACGCTAGGCAAGCTTTTCGACCCTGACTCTCTACTGTTCTGGCTTCCGACTGTTTCCCGGGCCCCAACCCATTTTCTGATCTCGACCACGATTTTGCTCCCCCTTCCCGGCTACTAACCTGTTTTTTTCCGGTCTCGACACTGACATCGCTCGCCACGGAAATACCACTTCTGAGCAACCTGCTCCCCGCGACCAGCAATCTACGGATCGTGTGCACTATCCTTTCCCTTTTTCCAAAATAAAACTAAGAGAAACGCATGCAAGTGGGTCCTGTCTCCGTTCTGGTCCTGACAACGAAGTTTTTTTAGGGGTTTATTTCATTTTTGAGTGTTTTTTTTTTTCGTTTTTTTTTCTTATTTATTTACATTTTCATCTTTTTTTAAATTAAAATCCACTTTTGAGTATCATTATTATATATTAACATTTTGTCTACCAGTAGAGTAAGAAAAAATAATTATAAGGTAAACTATTTATTTTAAGCAATTTTTTTAAGAATTTTAAACTTTTTTGCTGAAGCTTGACTTTTACTATGAAGAAATTTTAATTGATACATTATTAATAAATAAAAAGGTGTTTATAAAATTGTAATTTCTGCAGGTCACTCCCAGTTAATGCAGAACTGAAAAACAAATAAACAATCAAATAAATAAACAGGGCTTGTTCTAAAGGTTTTAAGCTTCATGACCTGTACTCCTGACTCGCCGAGGAACTCAAGTTATTTACGTTTCATCTTCCTATTTGGGTCTGTTCCAATACTCAATGATTTCTTTTGCATTTAATATTTATATCATATTTAGCATTACTTTTCAGCCTGAACAGGAAAATGAAAAAAAAAATGGAATCCTTTTTATGCTATAATTGTGTTTTAATATGGAGCAAAAATGAAAGTTTTGCCTCGCAAACCACTATGCAAAAACCTTTAGTTTAAGCGTAGGAATAGAGGTAAACTTAAATGATGTTGACGTATTTCAAATAATGTTGGCTTAAAATGTTGGAATGCAATTTTTTTTCAGAGATGAATTCGCTTTTCATTCAAGATCGACTTTTGCCAACCGTACACACATTTATGCTCTTAAACATCATGTACCTTTAATAGACAACTTGAGTAGTCATTTGCTATTCATTTAGACACATGCATTGTCTCTTGATGTGTTAAGTCTTGTGGAAGCCGTGACACATGTCACGGCATGTCTGAAACTTTCTGCTTTAACTTTTACATCTTTTGCTCGTGATAATTGATTTGTAAGTTCTGTAGTTTTTCATATTTTCTGTGTGATATTTTTTGGGGAAAAAATAAAATAAAATAAAACAATATCTTCCTAGGCAAAGTTTACTGTGTGGCTTTTGGATCATTAGTACTTATCATGTCCCATCGTAGATTCTGTGTACGAGTTCCTTGCAAATATTATTTTGGCCTTATTCATTTCAAGGTTACACTACCCAAAAAATAAATAAATACAAATTTGGGGGGAAAAACATTTCTTATTAACTGGACCTTTGCACATTATAATCACTCAAGGTAGACAGGTAAGATTGAACATGATAAAAATGCCAAACTTTTCATTGCCATTGAATTTGTCTCCCATAATCCCAGGTCCCTCATGCAGTGAAGTATTAAGAATACGGAAATTATTTCAATCCCCGTGTGTAGGCCGTGTAACATACCATTACAGTGTTCATGAAAATTGTGGAGATGCTCCAGAGCGGGAGCACATGACACGTAACCACCAGACGATCAAGTCAACGGAAGAATAAAAGCTCGAATTCATCAAAATTGCAATAGGCTCTGCCGCCCAGTAAATTAAACAATATTTCATAATCACTCTGACAATAAGACAAGAGACAGCAATTTGAGCTAAGAGCTCCTTTGTGCACACACCCAAAGACGCAATTATCAGAGCGGACATGCTCTGGAGACCTGAGTACCTGCCCAATCAACTGTCCGACAACAGACACCCGGCTAGCCTTCATTTATCTTGTCTATGTGTGTGTTTGTGTGTGAGAAGCTAATTACTACTATGAAGCATCCCACATACAGACATTGTGGCGCTGTCCAGGGAAACTGCTGCTAGGTAATTAGCTTTCCATTATTACAGCACACGCAAGCACGCACACATGCATGAAACAAACAAAAAAACGTGAACAAATAGAGTAGGAGGTTGAGGAGTTGTGTACTTATTCACTTAACTTGAAGCAGTTTTTACCGATTATTTAGTTTTGTTTTAATTTTACTTCCTCAAAATCATCTTACGCTACTTAAAACAACAAAATTAAAAATGGCACGAGTAAAAAAAACTACTTTTGCAGAAGAAAAAACATCAGGTATTCGATATTTTTTTGTTTTGATTGTATTATGAACGTTACTTAAAAATAAACAAAATAAAAAATAAACATTACATAACAATTAAAATATATCATATTAAAAAAATATAGGAATCTATAATATCATAGCAGATATCTGTCATTTTCCTTATGAGAAAATTTGGATCATTTTAAGTATTTCATTTTATGAGAAAACACACGTTGAATTGACAAATTCTTAATATTTTTGTTTTAATTTGACCATGAATCTAACTTTTTGAACTAAATCAGATCATATTTGTTCTTTATACCTGAGCATACTATTCTATTTTTATCTTCAAAATAAAGTTGTGTTTCTATTTTAACATTAGGAAAAAAATAAGAACCCCCCATCTTCTATGTCAGACAATGTTGATCTTTTTGCCAGATTCTATGAGAAAACTTTTTAAATGTAATCTTTTCAAATTAAATCTAATGATATGTATACGTTGTGTTTCCTTAAAATATGCAGTTTTAATTGTTTTGTTTTTTTTCAAAATAGGGATTTTGTTGTGCAGCACGGCGGCACAGTGGTTAGCGCGCGTGCGACACAGTTCTGAGGTTATGAGATCAAACCTCCCTGTGTGGAGTTTGCATGTTCTCCTCGTGCTTGCGTGGGTTTCCTCCGGGCACTCTGGTTTCCTCCCACATTCCAAAAACATCCTTGTCAGGTTAATTGGCCGGTCCAAATTGTCCCTAGGTGTCAATGAGCGAGCGAATTGTCTGTCCCTGAGTGCCCTGCGACTGGCTGGCAACCAGTTCAGGGTGTCCCCTGCCCACTGCCCGATGATTGCTGGGATGGGCTCCAGCACCCCCGCGACCCTACTGAGGATAAGCGCTCCAGATAATGGATGGATGTTTCTTTTTTAATAATAATCTTATCTTTCTTCTTTCATATCAGACTATTTTTTATTGATTTAAGTATTTATCTTATTTTATGATAAGCACTATATGAAAAAATACCCAATTTTATGCCGCAAAGAAAAAAAGATTACCCAATTTGCAAAAAACAAAAACAAAAATCGGTTTTAAGTGTAAACGTGTAGTGTTTTCATATATTAACTAATTTAAAAATCCCTGTGTGTGTGGCTTCCAGGGTCTGTGAAATGGCTGAACTGATTTTCGTGAAAATGTACACAGTAGTACTTCAGACCTCTGGTCGTGTCTTTAGCTATGTCTTCTGTCAATAAAATACAGACAACATCGATAAACATCGGTGGAGCAGCTCTGGAGCTGCATTGTCATACTGCCCTTGGAACTCCCTAATCAGTGGCTCCCTCGTGCTTTTTAAAAAAACACAAAAATGTTGCTCAAGTAAAATGACCGGCAATGAAAGCCCAGCAACGCCGGGCCATTATGCTTTTTCAAAAAAACTAAAAATCAAAATACTTAAAATAACCAAAACTATCTTATCAAGTGCATGGTGTTTTGTTTTGCCCATGTTAAATAGTTATATTTACAGCTTTGGCATAACACGTGAAAAGGTATGCACCACCTGATAATCAAAAAAAACATTCTTACTTTAAGCATTTTTTTCTCCTTTTTTCTAAAATTCCCCCAAAATGTTGTTCTTTCCCGCCTAAAATGCCAAGTAAAGTTGTGGCCGCGATCAATTATTCCTGGTCGACAATTGCTGAGTGCAGGGTCTGACAAAGCCCTTTTTTAATGTCGCTTCGTGATGCTGAATTATGCCGTTGTGAGACACTTAAGATAAACTGCTATGTCTTAGCCACGATCCATTATCCCCAGTCAACTATTGTTGGGAACAGAGGCAGAGAGAGCAATATTTTATCATGCATGGCAGCTCTTTTTTTTCTTCAATTATTTCCACCTCAAATGAACAGTACCTGTGCGTTCCGCGATTCATTAAATCCTGTAAACTACAGCTGCAAGAGGAGTCCGGCAGGGCGCATGATAAATATGGCTACTTTGCAATTTTGCATTTAAAAAAAATAAAAAAATCCCATCAACCTTGATAAAGGAGGGATTTCAGTACATTATTTTTGGGCAATGTACTTGTCGCACACCTCTGCAAGTCAATCCTGAAGTCTGGGTCATCTTTGAAGAGCAGGGTGACGCTTTACACCGGAAAACAACGGCAGACAGATGACAAAGCTGCTGTTTCTGAATCAAGTGAGAAGGAGTCCCCTGCTACTGATAACCATGGAAACCAGTACTATTGCTTTAATGTGGGAGAGTAAAAGCTTACTGAAAAAATAGCCCCTAGGCTGTACTTGCCCAAGACACACCACAGGAAGTGGTGGCCTAACGACCCTGGCGGCAAAGGGATCCATAAACTGTGAGCCATTACTTGAATATGAACAAACCTACCAAAAGCTACAACATAAATTTAGATCATCACTAGATGACAGTAAAAATTACATTATTATTATTTTTAGCAAAACACATGTTCCTTTTTATTAGATCCAATTTCAACCCTAAAAAAAGTCTCCACTCTGTGTCATATTATGAGGAGGAAGTTTCAGGCAGTACGAAAGTAGAACATCTTCCAATAACGCAGAGCAGACCCGAACAGTCAAACAGCTCGCCTCCATTCCAGCTGTTGTCTGGGAACATCTAATCGAGTCAAAATCCTCGACTGCCGTCCAGAAGCGTTCCCCTAAAGCAGTTAAAAACTTCCCCCCACTTGGTCACGGCATCATCATTTTCCGGCGAGCATCCATCTTCGGACCGCGATTAATTCTCTTCGTTTCCGGGCGCAGGCCATAAATCCTGGCACACTTAATTAATTTCAGGGCCGACGCGGGGCTCCTGTAAAGCCGGGGATTGTTCTTGCAAAAGCCAGAATTAATTACGCTATTTTACAAGCATCTCATTGAAAGCTGTGTTTCATCTTTCATAATTACATCTCCAACAACAACGGGGGCGAAAAAAGGAGTCTCGTTATGGATCCGGCGCCACATCTAACTCTAATAAGTCAACGCCTTTGTGGTAATTTTCGCCAGGAGGGGAATTGCAAGGCGTTCGGCGAACGGCGTTGATGAAGTTACAAGCGATTATTGTCACGTTGAAGCTGTGCCCATCATTTGTCTTGACGAAGCTCAGCGGGCCTCGTGTTGTCCGCCTACGCTAAACGTAAAACAGATGCTCTGGGTCAAGCGTCATAACAGATGAAAATGATCACACAACGCCGCTAAGCAGTTTGCGACTTTCTAATTTAGGATCAAAGGTCACGACGGGTTACGAGACCCATGTTAACAGTCACCTACGCGGGCGGCTATTTAACCTTCTGCCCACACAGCCATCAAGCAATGGCAAGCTGGATTTGTCGTAACCGGCAAGCGATGAAATGGCATTGTCATTGCCATCTGATCAATGGAACCACAGCATAGGGGTAGAATGGCAGTGTCATTTTATGAAATTAACTACAGTCATGTCTTTTGGAAAACTAGCCATAAATATATATAACTTAACATACACCAAAGTCTGGACACTCCTGATCATTTTACAGACTTTTGGGCACTCTTGTTGTTTATTTTCATTTTATTTTTTTTATCACATCAAGCCATAATTATTAAGGGTGGGCGATAGTGGGAAATTTTGCATCAATTGGATCCAAGTATCAAGTGAAACCGTTCTGATACGTTTGGAAAAGATCTGATTATTGAATAATTCAAACCTCCCCCTTATTTTATATTCACGATGAACACAACAAAACGATTTTAGGAACTAAAATGTTTAATATTTTTATTAATAAACTACAATTCAAATTTCGACCGTGGAAAAAAATAAGTAGAACTTTTCCTATTACCGTCAAGAACCAGAACAGGATCAGGACCCAATCGCGTGACGTACTCATACAAGCCTTTTATTTTACGGGAAATGAGGAGTCATGCACATTAGGCAGCAGGTCTGGCGTGGGAAGACTGGAAACCAGAGACCAACGAACCCAATTCCAATTGTCGAAGTTAATATCAGACAGATGGGGTTGATACTGGACAGAAAGGGACAGACAGGATTGACAATGAATTGGGATATCGGTAATTAACAGGAGAAACTAGACGGGAATGAATACTGGAGAATACAGCACCAAAATAGACAGAAAACAAAACTGGAGCCCGAAATTAAACAGGACAAAAATAAACTGGAACAATACCGGAGTGAAGATACCAACAGGAAAACAGGACAAAGTCAGAACCCACGTCTTGAGGGGCAGAAGTTTTTTTGATGGGCTGACAAAAATGCAAGAGAGCGCTGAGCTTAACTTAGAAAGAAAGCCAATCTCTCAACGAGTTGCAGCTGGCGCCACACGGGTGGGGCCAATTGGGCACCATGGCAACCGTGACAAACACGGGCGCGGCCCATTAGGCGCTATGGCAACCATGACAATTACAACTGTTTCTGAACAAAAGCCAAGAGAGCCAACCAAAAAAGCAGCAATGTAACATAAATACAAATATAACAATGGCGCCATGTCAACTTTACCCTACAATTCACAATATTTTGTGCAAAATTGTGTATATTAAGCCATTAAGAGTTTTCCTTTTGGGACTCTCAGTTGAAAATGTGTCAAAAGCAATCTATTCAACTGTTTTAGTTCAAAAGCTGCATGGGTTCTCCGTTTCACACAGCAGATCACACACACAATTCGATCACCCAAAGACTGCTTTGACTAAAGCTCGCCGTCGCAACTTTACCATACCAAAACACTCCAAAGTGAATTAGAGGCCAAGGCTAGCAATAACGTCCGCCTCACTGACCCGAGCGTGCTCCCGTGTCGCTTCTGATCAGGGGTGTCATACTCCTTTCACTCTCCGTCGAGCTCCTCCCACCGGGGGCAAAAGTGAGAACCCCGAGTCTTTTGACAGCGACCTTGAACATGAGTTTGTCCAAGCGCCTCGATTCCTGGCCCGTACGTGAGCGTTATCTATTCTTTCGCTCCTTTTGGGTCGAGGCCATCAGCGATCAGTGGAGGTTAAAAGTTACAAATCACCCTTCACCTTGATACAAGCCTCGACCCGCCTTTTCGTCCTACACATACTGACTGCCCCACCCGGGGGCGTACTGTGGCCCGGACGCGTGTTGAAGGTCCGTCGGGGATCAGACAGCAATTACTTCTCTGCTTTAATTGCTGGGATCATTTTAGCAGGCTGACAGAGATGGATCACTTGGCAAGACCTACTTGGTTTTGAAACAAGCTTTAGGGAGAAAGATGCTTCATCTTCAAAAAGGTTGGCAACACCTGCTCTCAAGCATTGGGTAATTGGAGTATACATTTGGTATGTTTTTTTGATATGTGGGCTGTGAAATAGTCAACGAACGGTCCTATAGTGTAGTGCAGGGGTGGCGAACACGCGGCTCTAGAGCCAATAAGAATACAGCTCTTTGCCTCATCATATTTTCTATATCCTGTGGCTCTTTGCCTCGTTTCATGTTTAGTTTTTTTCCCCTCTTAAAACACACTTGAATCCAATAACAAATAATAAATAATATTTTTAAATTAATTTGGCAGATTTGTTGTTTTTATGCTGCTCGAGACACATAACTGACTGCCAATCACCTGCGTAGGTTACGTCTAATGCCGGTCAGTGCGTGGTGTGGCTCTTTGACTCTCACAGTTAATAATTTCGGCTCTTTGTGTCAAACTTGTTCGCCACCCCTGGTATAGTGGATCGAATCGATTCAGCTCGAATGAGTGGTTCATTTTCAACGGCCACGATGCAGTTTCTTTTTTGGTACATGTGTTACAATTACTTCATCAATATTGTACTGAGTCCATCCCAATCCAAGATACATCACACTGGGGAAAAAATTGATTCAATACGTGTCTTGGTATATTTTGATGTTGGAAGGTTTTTTGAAACCTTTTTAAAACCAAACCGATTTCCTGGTTCAAGCTGTTTTTTAAAATATATACATTTAACTGTACTTTTAATGTACTCAATGGTTCTGTAAATATGGAGAACGTTTGTGTAGTGTTAGTTTGTGGTTTTTTTGGTGTGTTTGATGTACGCAGAGTCAGACCAGGAGGCTACTCTTTCTACAGGTAACCAGGGAAATCAGTGCTACATGTTTATGTAGGGGGAAAACCCCCCACCCCTAAAAAACGGTCTGGAGGGGGATGGGTGCCGCCAGGCTGTACTTGCCCAAGACACGCTAGATAATAGACAACAAAAACTCACTGTTGTGACCAGCTTGGTCGTCGCCCAGGTCAAAAAGGACTGTTAACTACCAACTCGGAGGTGATAAGTGTGTCATTGGTCAGAAGATTGCATTGTAGGAACACCTTTACCACTGCCACATGGAACGTCCACACCTTGAGCTATCAAGGAAAGTTGAAAATAACTCATAGACTGACGGCTCTTTTATTCCATTCTTTAAATGAAAACGTGAACTGCACTTGTGTCACCATCATCGCTCATGTATTGCTGTGAGCCCTGGCCGACAGAGTGCACTTTTGTTGGGCTTGGCGTTTTTTTTTTTTTTTGTCATTTGTTTCCACCTAAAATTAACTTCACATGGGCGGCCAACAATCTACTATACCCAAACCCACATTTTTGCAAGTGGAGACCATCAGAAGGCACTTTTTATCTTGGAAGGTGTGCCATTCCGACCCGCCTAAAATTAAATGCACAGGTGTGGCCGACTTTTATTATCACCGGTCGATTATTGCTGAGAGCGGGGGCAGCGGCATAGCTTTTTTTGCGGGAGGGTTAAGGCCACTGAAACTTGCCATTGTGGCTAGACTATAATGAACTGCACTATTTACGCCGCAAACCATTATCCTCAGTCGAGTACTGCTTGAAGTAAGGGGGCAAGAGAAAAAAATTGGGTTATATGTGGCAGCACTTTTTTCCGTTCTTTACGGCAAAAATGAACAGCAACCTTGCTGCCGCAATTCACTATCCCCTGTCGACCATTGCTTCGAGCGAGGGTCAGCAGAGTGCATCTTAAAGGTGCCTGGGGGTGGAAGGGGCGCTCCGTGTGCAGGAGTTTTTGCGGAGTTTCGCATATTTCAGGAGCTTCTGGTCACCGTTAACCTCTACTATACTCAAGGCTAAATACCAAGACATTTTGGGGAAAAACTGCTAAGGTTCTGACAGCAAGTACATGTGAGCATACTTGTGTACTACATAAAAACATAGATTCCTGTACATTTCCAAATGTGGAAAAAAGGCTGGAGCAAAATGTGAATATTTTTAATTCAATTTTGACTCTACATTCACAGTATTGTGTCCCGCTCCTGTACATGCAGTAGGACCTTCATCTCAATTCATGTAAAGCATCCATCCATCCATTATCTGCATCGCTTTTCCTCAGTAGGGTTGCGTGGGTGCTGGAGCCCATCCGAGTTATCTTCGGGCAGTGAGCAGGCGACACCCTGAACTGATTTCAAACCAGTCACAGGGCACACAGAGACAGAAAACTCACTCGCTCATTCATACAAAGGGACAATTTGGACCAACCGATGAACCTGACACGCACGTTTTTGGAATGTGGGAGGAAACCGTAGTACCCGAAGGAAACCCACGCAAGCACGTGGAGAACATGCAAACTCCACACCGGAAGGTTCAATCTCATGACCTCAGAACTGTGCCGCACACGCGCTAAACACTGAGCTGCCGTGCTGCAGAATGTAAAACACTCTTAACTAAATTTATGGAATCAAATAAATGGATAATTAATTTTACCCCACAAATCTTCACAATTTTTAATTTCTGCTATGATCCTCCAATACATTTGTGTTCATAACACAACTACATTTTGTACGGTATAAGGATGGTACAACGGAAATGTGAAGCTCTGCCTGCTTTTCCTAATTTTCTGCATGTGTGTGCAGGGGGAAAGGGCAGCGCAAACTGGAGGAGGCATATTAGTGTAACCTACTGTGAAGCCTAACAAGCAGCACAAGTGTGCCACCATAACTCAGGTGCAGTAAAACTGTCATTGGAATTAAGAGGCCCCCATTATAGGTGCCCGTGCCAGTGCCTCAATGCAAAATATCAGTCTCTTCCCTGGGGCCGGCAGCACTAGATAATTTTAGCTACTTAGTGAATCATCGTCATGGCATGGCTGAGGTTATGTTTGTAGACTTTATCATACGTTGGCAAACTGGCTTCATCTTCTTCGCTGCTTTTGGAGGTCAGGCTTGAACTTCCTTGCAACAATGAAATCATAAAGAAGTGATTGCGAGGAAATGATGGATGGAAATATATTAGCGAGCTGTCCAACCTGAATTATGGGTTTGTCTGTAGATAATCCTTATTTGTCTTCTTCTGGCATTAAGATAAAATCCATCAGAAAGGACAAACAAGCGGGAGAATATGGAAAGGGGTTTTGGGGAGGGGGCACAATAAGCCTTTTACCTCTTTTAGGAATAAAAACACACTTGAAGTCAAAACCAAGCTTACCTTTTCAGATGTGAAAAATGAAACTATAAAGGCGACAATAATAAAAATAGCAGTATGAGTGGACAGGCCCGAGCAGTCCATTACTCAAATCGCTTGGGGCGGTGTAGTAAAAATGTGCTGCTGACTGCAAAAACATGCATCACCGCCAGCCCCAAACAAATGGGCTGTCGCCTACGTCTTTACCTACAATTGTTCAAACATTGTCGAAAAGAGCAGTGGCCTGTCCTAACAAACTTTGGAGGGACGGTCGACTGTTTGAAAAAGACACTGCATGAACGGCAGGGCAAACTGTAATTGGGTTGGATGAGTCTTGGGCAATAGAACAATATATTTGTGTTTTACGATTATTCAAAAACATTCAACAATTCATCGAGTGATCGAAATGTTTTCTGTTAGAATCTGTCTTTCCTAGAGTTTTATGCCATTATGTCCTTGGGCAATATTGGCAGCGATGGTTGGAAGGAGCATAAGCAGTAGTTAACCCTCACTACGGTCCCATGTATTATTAAGATACTTTAAAGTACTGTATTCCCTCGCTAATTCACGCTTCACACTATTCTAAAAATATTCTGTGATCCATTATCCCTGATAGCATATTGCTGAGAGAAAAGCCTCGTGGGGCACATTTTTGTCAGGCCTGCACTCCCGCAGCCCTGATCCATTACAGATTTAAGCGTATCACAGGGTGCTCTGGACCCCATTAATGAAGGATTACGTTATTCCTTCTGTGAAATGCTATCAAGATTAAGCGGAAATTTAGGGTGCACCAATGTACAACCCAGACTGGGTATTAACACAAATGTCAATGGGTCAACTTGTTAAAATGAAAGACCGATCTAATATTATTTTGCCGAGGTATGGTGTATGTATGGTTAGGGCATCGGCGGCACAGTTCTGAAGTCATGGGCTTAAATCCAGCTACCAGTCTTCCTGTGCAAAGTTTGCTTTTTCTTCATGTGCTTGCGTGGGTTTCCGCCCACATTTCAAAAACATGCATGTCAAATTGTCCCTAGGTATGAATGAGTGAATGAGTAGTCTGTCCCTGTGTGCCCTGTGACTGGTTGGCAACCAGTTCAGGGTGTCCCCTGGCCACTGTCTGAGGATGGCTGGGATGGGCTCCAGCACCCCCGCGACCCTACTGAGGATAAGCTGTGCGGAAAATGAATGGATGAAAATGTCACTCATTGTTTTGTCCTGCAGGAATGGCTTACTTGACAAAATTAATTTAGATGCTTCAAAACTTTGTGTATAGTGATCTTAATGGATAATAAATGACCGGCACACATCTCAACAAATCAAAAGGATGTCAAAATATCATTTGGAAAAGTGTATATTTCTCGGGTTAAAGATTGGGCGAAAACCCTCTAATTCTTCTCTTCTTTTGTTGACTTAGAAAAGATGCTGGATTATTGTCCTGCTGTAGAATCCATGTTTGCTTTTTAAATAAAAATATGGACAAATATGATCCTTCCGTACTGTGGATTCAACTAGCTGAAGGGTAAAAATGATACAATATTACAACACCGTGCAAAAATATGAGAATTATTTATTTAAGCAACAGTTGAGTACAGCTAATGATTGGAGCTCTATTTATTTATCAATCCAGACGGAGAGGGATGTAAACACTGAAGACAAGACAGAAGGTGGGAAGGAGGGAGAATACCCTCCCATGTCGTATTGGCTTTTGGATTGAGAGTCCCTGGTAGGCCACGATTAAAACATTCTGTGTTGGATATTATTCTAATGCAGTTGCATGTTTTGTTCACTTATCTCACTTTTTCAAATTCTTTACAGTGTCGTTGGCCCCCTGCGGAGCCGGCGGCTGCGCCCTTCGCTGGCGTCATGGCTCTACTTCACAGCTCGACGCAGATCGTATGTCGGCGCGATGCAGATGGGCTTAATAACACAAGGCCACTTTCCAACAGCATCCATTTCCAGCGCTGTCGTTAGCCACGGTGGGCCCGCTAATGACAAGTAGTTTACAATATGGCGCCGAGCTCTAATCTGCCTCCTGTCGTCACGTTACAGCCTGTAGCTCTTTAATCCTCGTCCGTATGAAAGACGGCGCGTTGACGTGAAAGGGATTTTTTTTCTTGTAATAATGACGCTTAAGTGTGCGTAATGAAGAGAGCATCAAAATCATTAGCTGGAGGCTAAATGATTATCAAAAACCATCACGATGAGATGATGCTACACATTTCTTGTCAAATGTAAAAAAGTAAGAAACGGAAGTAACACGTTGTGCACACGTATATATTTTGGCTGTGTCCCAATATACAAATTTACTGGGACAAATAACGGTTTGTTTTAAAGAAATTGTGCAACGCACGATACCCAAAACATTCAAGGTGCTCTATTTGGGGAATCTAACGGAAGAAATATTAAAGAAAAAAGATGAATACCTGGTAAAAAAAAATCTTCTAACAGCAAGCAAAACAGCAATAACAAGATTATGGTATAAATATACCCTCTCACAGTGGAGCAATAGATGTCCACTGTGAAGGAATATTTTGTAATTAAGAGAGCCCCATTTCAAATAAGAATACAAGAGACCCAATTCATGGACAAATTGGACAAAAATCGATTTTTTTCCCCCTCTTTTCTTTGTATGTTAGAACAAAACACAAAAAGAAACACAATACAAATTAAACTACAAAACAATACAGTGTATATCAGAAATTGTCAGACTGCTGTCTCAATTGTGGGGTGGGGCTTAATATTCCTAAATCTTTCTCGAGGTTAACAAAAGCTCGTTACTCTCCTTTGGAGAACACACACCGTTTTTAAGTGAAGCCCAGGTATGCAGCTAATATTAAAAAATGAAATTATACATTTTAGGAAACTTGACAAGATGTCTCCAGGAATGAATGGCATTGATGTATGCATGTGTATATTGACAAACGTGAGGAAATAAAGATTTTTTTACATGAAAAGATTCCACTGGGAGCGATATGGACACCATCCATCATGCTTGTACAAACAGGGAAAATAATAGTTTCTGCAATGTGTGGCAATGGCATGAGCACACACACAATAGTATATCTCTGTGAGCACTCTATTGGCATAATGCAGTTCCTAGCACCTTAGCTTAACTGTAACCATCACGACTTATTCCCTGTCCCTTAATCCTAAAGCCAAACATGGTGCAATTCAGACTTATACTATGAAACGTATTGAAGTTAAAGATTGGAGAAAAAGGTTCTTTAGTTGGTGTGGGATGTGATAAAAACACACCTTTGTTTATGGTTGAGTTAAAATCTAAATTGTGTTGTTCAAATTAAAATCTTTGATTCCTCTCAACTGTCACAACCAGAACAGGAGGAGGACCTAGATGTAACGTTTTCACACAAGCTTTATTTTACGGGAATGGTCCAGTCATGCGCGTGAACACAAACGCCAGTGATTTGGCGATCGCTGGGAGGAAGAAGACAGAAGTCCGGTGTGGAAAAAAAGGAAGCCAGAGGCCGACGAGATCGATACCAGATACACGAGCAGATACCGGACAGACGGGGTCGATACCAGACAGGACGGGACAGCCAGGATTGATACCAGATACTGGACACTGGAGTCAGATATCAAACAGGACGAGATAGACGGGATCGATACTGGACAGGATTCAAAAGCAGGATACCGGACAGAGTCAAAACAAACGTCGTGCGGGTGCAGAGGTTCGTTGATGGACTGACAAGGAGTGAGTGAGAGCACTGAGCTTAAATGAGGGGGGGAAGCCAATCAGGCAACGATCCGCAGCTCGCACCAAATGGGCGGTGCCAAGTGAGGGCAATGGGCAACCGTGACATCAACATGTGTGAGCAAACTGTTTGACTGGACAATGAGTTTATTTACAACCAATGTGACAAAATATCTGAATGTAATCTATTGCTCTTGTCAGTGAAATTTTCCATTTTATTTTTTTGAGGACTTTTGAGGTGAATTACAGGTCAATGTGCACCTTGTTATCCGGGCCTAATGGCACCAGACAGCGCCACCCGGGGGTTTGCGACAGAATGGATACAGTTTCAGGTGCAATATCACGGTTGTATATAGTTTTTAATTTAGAGATGAATACTTTACTTTTTTTTTTTTTATATTTCATACTACCTTCTTTAGCAACACAATTATATTAAAGGTGGCTTTGATTTCTGATTCTGGTCAATATTGAACAATCAAATGTAAATGTTTTTCTGCATGAACACTAAGACGGAACCATCCATTTTGTTGTGCATTGCTTCCCATTCCCAGTCTCTTTAGAAGACATCCATCTTCATATCCACTAAGTTTAATCCATAAAAACCAAACATTTTATGGAATGAGAAACAGCTGATTCTCTTTAAAAGTTCATTTAAATAAACATAAATGTGTGAATAAATATTGGTTTACCAGTGTGTTGGGGATGCATTGGGGGCATCTTGGTTGCATGTTGCTCCAGATGGATGACTTGCACCGGGAGTGTATTTATTTTGTAAGAAGGCGACATGAGGAGATTTGTTATTCGCAGGCAATGCTGTGTTTTTCACATTGCTCCACATCCCCGGAACCATATTTCATCCGCGCACCCTCAATCCCCAAACAGATTTATTTACAGAAACCACCACCCCCTCCAACACACTCCACAAACGCATGCATACAAGAAGCCGAGTTTAAACCATGGAATCTTACACACTATCATGGATGACAGACTATATAGCAGTTTCCACTTATCTCCTGTATATTTTTATTTATTTATATTCTACAAAGTTTTCTCTTTATACCTGACATTAGCATCTCCCCCCTCATTGTTTTTAAACAGGATGCGAGAAATTAGTATTCGAACTGTCTTCACTGTCGTTGATAGCTACGTAGTGAAGGTTTACGTTTGCGACATTAGACATGACCAGAGGTGGGTCGAGTAGCCAAAAATTGTACTCATGTAAAAGTACTGTTACTTCAGAATAATTTTACTTAATTAGAAGTCAAAGTAGTCATACAAATACTTACTTGATTACAAGTAAAAAAGTACTCGGTCAAAAAATTACTCAAGTACTGAGTAACTGTAGCAACGTCATATTTATTGATTTTCTTAAACAACAATTCAATCATATAATCATCAAAGTCCATTCAATCAACAATACATTTAATTTAAAAGTAAAATTAAGTAAGGTAAATTCAAGTGCTCCTCTTCTGTGTTTTTGTATTTGGGTTTGCTAAGTAACATTTTCGATCCGTTTATTCCGTAAACAAATTTACCCCCGCTCAAGTTGAATATTATCGCATGACGAAGCTGCTATGTTTGATTGGTTAAACATGGTAGAGCCTGCTGGAGGTCTCCGTCATAATAAAGACAGATGCGTACTTACGTGGAGCGGATTTATTATGTAACGAAGTAACGACTTCAATGTTGCCTAAGTATCGTTTTTTTCCTTTGTATTTACTCAAGTAAAAGTTAAAGTATAGGGATTTAAAAAGTCCAAAATATCCAAAACGTACTCAAGTTAATGTAACGGAGTAATAACACGAACCAGGACAGGAAGCAGAACCCAATCGCGTAACGTTATTCACAGTTTATTGGGGAGAAGAGGAATGACCGCACACTCGATCCGGGGATCGTTGGTCGCGGAAGTAGATTGATCGGAACGAGGAAGTGGTCAAAATCAAACAGAATGGGGCGAGAACAAAACAGGAGCAAAACACAAGCAAAAACAGAGATTCACAGGGCTTGGCAAAATAAGAGCAAAAAACACAGGCAAAATGGAGATTCATAGGGCTTGATGTATCACAACAGAGTTTAGCAGGAGTTTCGCAGACGCTCCGACCCCAGGTGACTCACAGACAGCGTTTAAGTAGTCAGGGAGCAATCTGTCAACGCGTTTCAGCTGGTGTCCATGGGCGGGGCCAATTGGGCACTGTGGCATCCATGACAAGTAAATGTACTCCATTTCTACCCACCTCTGGACATGAAACTCCAGGATAAACATGCAATAAAAAACCCAAGTGAAAAATTTGATTTTAAAAAGTGTTATGATACAAAACATTTTCAAGGTACTGCTTGGAGACTGGCCAAAGTTGCAAGAATCAAGACAATGGTGCTATGAAAAGTCGTGCACTGACTTTTAGCAGCAACTTTTTTCAAAATAAGTCAATAAATTAGATATGAATACTCATTTTTCTAGGTAAACTACCTCAATATCTGGAATTTAGTTCTTAATTTTCCTCCTGGTTGGACGGGTTGATGTCTGTCAGCTTAAAGGCTATATCACTCACAGTTTTTCTTTAATGTGGCATGATGAGCATATAAAAATAACTCAATATTGTTTGTACTGTGCAGTTTTGTGCTTGGGTGCATTTACTATATACTATACATGCTAGTGTTTTCCTCTATGTGTTTCTGTACTGCAGTGGTTTGCACATTTGCCTGACATGCGAAAGGTTCCCCGTTCGAGACAAGGTGGAAAAATATGTTAGGCTGGAGAGGGATGGGCGCCACCAGGCTCCACTTGCCCAAGCCACACCACAGGAAAGGGTGCCCTGCAAAACTCGTGGTTAGGGGATCCAACCAACCCACCTACCAACCAGAACACTGGAATAGCTGTTTTCTGTGCTGCAACATCAACATTTTTGAAAATCTAGGCGAGTCATTACATAAACCACAAATACAATGATTCATGATCAAGCGTGACATATTTAGGTTTTAATCCCCCACGGTGTATTTCTGATTTTATATAAAGTATTTATTTTTCAGTTTTAACTTTAACAGTAAAATCAAGATAACACAAAACATTATGCGACATCACCAGGAAATAATGAGAATGCGTTTTTAAACCGAGGAGTATATTTTTTAATCTTTTTCTTTACTGCCACGACTTCACTAAGTGGTCCACAGGTGTCTGCCCTTTTGACAGAAGCTCTTCTTTTTCTACATTCATACAGTGTGCTATATTTGAAAATGGAGACAAATATATAGAGCATGGCTCCAATTTCACATTGCATCTTCATCTCTAGCCAGGACTTTGGCGACCTATCTGCACTCGACTTTATGAAGTTACCAACCTGGAAAGGAGACCAAAAAGAGAAAGGAAACATTAGGACAAATTAGAATAGAATAGGTAAGAGAGAGGGCTTTAGGAAAAAACAGAATTTGAGTCAAAAGTCAATGTGTAGTGCGGGGGCCCCAGTTGAAAAATGCCAGCCTTACAAATGAACCACCTACACAAATGTCCATGCATGCATGTGTGTGCATGTACCTGGCCTTTGTATGAGGATGCGGAGGGATACCCCGGGACGTGTACGGCCGCAGTCTCTCTCAATCTGCGTGAGTAATGACACTGACTGCCAAGGGCCGATGATTTCCAATCTGTAACTGTTTGCACGAAATGCTCCTGTACCAGGAAACACACATGTGAGAAAATTTATAAGAACGGAAACAAGTTGAGGGGATGGACTGCCAGCACACCTAAGTTCATATAATATAACTTCAAATCATTGATCAATGGTAGGTTGGCAAGTAGGTCAGTTGGTAGGTAGGTAGGTAGGTAGGTAGGTAGGTAGGTAGGTAGGTAGGTAGGTAGGTAGGTAGGTAGGTAGGTAAGTAGGTAGGTAGGTAGGTAGGTAGGTAGGTAGGTAGGTAGGTAGGTAGGTAGGTAGGTAGGTAGGTAGGTAGGTAGGTAGGTAGGTAGGTAGGTAGGTTGAGTTGATTTGGTTTGGGAATGGATGGTTACGTAAGTAGCTTGGTTTCATTTGAATTTTTATGTAGTTGGTAGGTTGGTTGCTGTCTGGTTGAATGAACGCTAGCTAGCTAGAAAGACAGACTATTAGGCAGACAGAAAGACAGACAGATGGATAGATGGATAGATAGATAGATAGATAGATAGATAGATAGATAGATAGATAGATAGATAGATAGATAGATAGATAGATAGATAGATAGATAGATAGATAGATAGATAGATAGATAGATAGATAGATAGATAGATAGATAGATAGATAGATAGATAGATAGATAGATAGATAGATAGATAGATAGATAGATAGATAGATAGATAGATAGATAGATAGATAGATAGATAGATAGATAGATAGATAGATAGATAGGAGGATGAATTATAAAGACAGATATGCATATATATATAGATGATACAACCATAATAAAAATAATAATATTATAGCGATGAATACATGGATATATAGATGTATATATCGTTGAATAGGTGGATGTATAGATGTATACACAGTACCTTGGGATCAAAATTGGCTTTCTTTCTTTCTTGCTTGCTTGCTTTTTCTTCTTATTTCCTTTTGTTCTTCCTTCTTTTTTTCATCTATCTATTTAATGGAATCCTGTGCATTTTTATTTTTTTATTTTTGCAACTTATTCCATAAATATCTCTTGGGAAATTTGAAAGATAATACTTATAACCAGCATGATGTTCAGCTTAAGGAAGAATATTCGTCATTTTTATTTTCAATGTGGCCTATATGTCCAAATACGTGTTTTTGTAGTTGTATCCTGCTTTATACGTTCAAGTCCATCATAGAACAGTTGAAATACAACACATATAGACGAGATGTCAAATAGTTACGGGGGTAGGCCTGAGGCCGTGTTTCAGGAAACAATCAGCCGGTAAATGAAACTACCTTTCGCATGACATGATGTAAGTGAAGACAAGAGGAGCTCCTGCGGCTTTAGAGTAGGCCGGGTGTGGTCCGGCGGTCAGGCAAATGGCCGGATGACCCGAGCTGTGCTGAGTCATGTCCCAGGCGAGGGATAGAGCTGCCTCTGCCGGGCTCCGGGACGTGCACTTAACCTGCAGTCATTACTGGAAACATCGCTGAAGCGACGTGGAACTGGGGAAAGGCGGCTGGAAGATTTCCAGATTGCTCGGAGACTCTTGAGGCCCAGGACGACTACTGGGATTGGGATTTACGTTTGGAAATCGGTAATCAACCTGATTCCGATTCATTAGGTAAAAAGGATCATGTCTGTTAGGAACAGATTTCTGACAGGGAGGAGCTTCATTTCAATGTATCATTACATAAATAAATGTTGTGGTCCTCGTTGAAGAGCAATGGTTCAATATATTGCTAATGAATACTTCATAATTGATAAGTCTTTTCAAAAATCAAATACCCTATTTTCCAGACAACATGGTGCACCCCAAAAAAACACAAATTGGACAGTTATTTAATTGTACACACTATAATACGGTGTGCCTTATATAAGGACAAAATTAAAAATGTGTTAGCTTAATTGTGCAATCAGCGATCAATCGATAAATTTTTTCGCTGACCTCAATTGCATATTAATGGTAGCAACAACGTTAGAATTGGGTAGCAATAGTAAGGTATTTTTTTATTTATAATTTTTAAAATTTGTATATTTTAGATATTTCACTTTGCCATTCTCTTTATTCAGTTTAAGACAACCAAATTACTTCCCACAATGCCCCTTTCCTCATTTAGTTTGGAATCTCGTGCACTCCGCAATGACTTTGCAATTTGGTTGTAGAACAGATCAGTTACTTTTATCATTTTTTTGTGCAAAAAAAAGACATTTCATAAACGAAGCTTGCTATGCATTCAACATATTCCAACGTAGAATATTAATTTATTAGGTATAACAAGTGTTTAGCAGAGTTAAAGACACAAAGAGGTTTTCAATTGCCAATAATGAAGGTAAAACATTTTTTACGTAAATTCCAAAATACAAATTCTGATCCCATTACAAGAATATTTTTAGAATTTCTGAGTTTGACTTTTTTCATTCGACCTAAGAAAAATTGACGGACTATTTTTCCAGAAGAAATTAAATTTGTCTTGATTTATCATTTCTAAGCATTTTGGGAAGGGAAAGGCATTGCATGTTTTCAAAACAATTTGCAATGCTTAATTTAAGCTGAAAAAAATCAAACAAATTTAATCACTTTTATTTTTCTCATTGTTTTAACATATCTAGCACCGTGATCAAATATAGTGTGATAATGAGATAAGACCGAATGCCGTTTCATCAAGATTCTGTACTTATGGTGATTACCTGCAGTAAATCCTCAGCTTTCTGGACTGTGTACTTTAATGAAGGACATTTAGATTCAGCTTTGATTTTTGAATTCCGGAGATAGAATAAGAGCTTGCTCTGTCCACTCCACGCATCGGCCCGGTATTGCAGTACCTCTGGGAACAGTGCGTTCGCAATGATCGCAGCAAGGCTTTGGGGCTAGGACCTAAGCTTGGCCTTTTGGCTGAGAGTAAGTGTCCCGGCTCCTAGGCTTTGTAGAGTATTATGAACTGACCATACCGGATAATGGATAATGAATAACGAAGATAGAACAATAACCCTTAAAAATCACCCCCTTAAAAAATCGAGTGGGTGGGACTGCTATACTGAGACATGTACAGCAAATTCATGATTGACGGGAATTTATCGGAAGCAATCGAGATCAATTGCTGTGTACATCAAGGTTGCCCTTTGTCCCCCCTTCTCTATATTCTTTGAATTGAACCTCTGGCACAAATTTTAAGAAAAGATAGATTTGTCGAAGGGATCAATATCCCAGGAAGTGGGGGACAAATTACCAAGTGTGTTTTGTACATGGATGATTTTAATATTTTATGTACTGACCTCGTATCCGTTAGAAGAGCCCTTGACTTGACCGACCTGTATGGGTCAAGGCTCAATAGAGAAAAATCACAAGCGAAGTTTTATGGACCGTGGACAGAGACAGAAAAGGCAGGACTCCCACTGACGGTGTTAAAGACAGACCAGAAAATTCTAGCGATAAAATTCAATGCGGATGGAGGAGGCGAGACCAGCTGGGACAATGTGACAAGGAAAGTCAAGCAAAGACTTGTTTTTTGGACACTAAGAAAACTGACAATAGAGGGGAAGGTCCTAATCATCAAAGCGATCATCCTCCCACTGCTTTTATCAATCAGTTCAGTTTTTATGCCCAAAATAAAACATGCTTTTACAACTGGACTGAGCCATCTTTCACTTCATCTGGGGCTCAAAGTGGTAAAGGATAAAAAGAGATACAATGAAAAAGAAAAAGGAAAAAGGGGGGAAAGGAGTGCCTGACCTCCAGCTTTTCCTGGGGAGCAAATATGTCTCCCTCCACTTCCAAAACGCTATGGGCCCACCCATTAACCCGAAAAGTCAAGCGATGACCTGGTTCTGGATGGGCTCGTACTTGCGGAAGCTAAAGCTTGTACCAAACAATTATTTGATTCCAGTTTCCTTTAACTTGCCACCAACACATCTCTTTATTCGGGGCTTTTTAAAGAAATTGGATTTAGAAACACAAGAATGTCACACTTTACAAAACCACAGGGCCCTTATTGCTATTGTGCAAGTGTGAGCAACAGTGAGTCCTGTGCGGGGGCTTGCGTTTGGCAAACCTACAACGGTTTGGAGCAACGTGAATCATCCTGCCCTCCCAAACAGACTACGGGACCTGTCATGGATGGTGGCTCATGAGGTTCTCCCAGTCAGAGCCGTAATGCACCACCGAGGAATGTCAGCGACTTCGATATGCCCTCGACCTGGCTGTGGCGCCCATGAGTCGGTGAGGCACCTTTTTTGTGAATGCAGCGCTGCCGAGGACCTGTGGGCAATGGCCTACCACCTAGGAAAATTCCCGGACTTGCCAGCAAGGGAGGTCCCTGATGCACAGTACGTGCTTTACGGGGTGAGTCGGTCGAAAAGGTCACAGAACGACTTTGCCAAGGACTGGCTCAATTTCGCCGCCATCAAAGACGCCATGTGGACCCCCAGAAACCTGCTGGTAAGGAGGTGCAGGCAGATCCCCCCCTTGGCTGTGCTCCGAATGGCTGCAGATACCATACAATCTGCGAGCGGCAAGCCTAGGATGCAGCCATAACCACCCGGAGGGGGGAACCGGAGCTCCACTATGGGGGTCCCAGCAGCAACGGCCTGGTTGTGAAAGGTAGAAGTAAGAAGGGAGAGGACCCATCCCGGGCAGAGGACTGGAGGATGCTGCTTGGGAGGGTGGGATGAAATCCCACTTGAGAAGACAGAGCTAGACCCTTACACAATAGTATTGTCCTTTACACATTAGTTAACTGCTGTTAAAAGTGTCGATAAAAAATGTTCAAACCTCATATTGTTAGAACATGATATAAGGAAATTGTGAATGTTAAAGTGTCGATAATAACTCATATTGTTGGGATATGATATAACGAAATTGCTTAATTGATGTTAAATATGTCAGGAAAAATTATTAAAACGTCATATTGTCAGATACAACAAAATTGTGAATATGCTTGATTGCTGTTGAGATTGTCGAGAGGGGTTGTTCGAACCTCACATTGTTTGTTTGCTGCTGTTGGTGTCGATAGATTTGTTCAGGCCGAAAAACAATCGCGGGACTTTGGCCTGGACAAATCTATTGACACTGTTCGGGCCTCACGTTGTTTGTTTGCTGTTATTAGTGTCAATAAATTTGTTCAAACCAAAAACTCTTACTCAATGACCCGACATTCAACCTTTAAAACAAGCTGCATTCATAATCAGGCGAAGAAAATCCTAAATAAGGAAGGGGCACGCTATTTTAAGTACATAAATACCGGTATATAAGCCTACATGGAATACAAGCGAGCCCCTAAAACTGCTGTACAATATACAAATACTAAAAGAAGTTAAAAAAAATAATTAATTTAAAGCTATAAAAAAAGGCATACAATGAAAATTAATATACAGGTAAAAGCTAAAAATACAAAATTTTGAGTGTACCACCAGCAGCGCTTCAATGGCACTCGTACTCTAATTTGGTATTTCGCAATTATTTCCTTCTTCTACTCAGTCGGTGTGTCAGTTTTCCCACTTTTCCTTCCTCTTATTAAAAACTTTCTTAGGACTTGTCTTTATGTTTTTATGGGCAGATAAATGAAATAAAACCAACAAAATCACAATCAGATGTTATGAGACGGTGCCGATTGGCTGAACTGGAAGAAGAGATCATGCAAGGCATTATCTCTATCTACTGTTAAGAAATGTAATTGACTCTCTGTTTTTTCTTCTTAGCACTATTTGCAACGGCCTGTGAACCACTTAAAATTGGTCAGCTACCCACTTTTGGGTCCTTTTTCACCAGTTGAGAAACAAAAATCTAGTGGATAAGATCCAGCACACTCCCATTGCATCTAGTTTCACTGGTCGGCGCGTGTGAGTGTGAATGGGTAAACGTGAAGCACATTGTAAAGCGCTTTGGAAGGTCATTGACTTGAAAAGCGCTATATAAATGCAGACCATTTACCATTTAATCGTGAACAACGCTCTGGGTAGATTCCTGTGCCACCAATGGCGGGAATGTGATTTGTTAAATGCTTGAATCTAAAAGTACACATTTGGAGGCAGGGCAACCAGGGAGAATCATTAAAAGGAAGCTGGAAGACAATTTGAGCTATTTAGCAATATTGATGGACAAAATATAATCAACATCACATGATTCAGATGTCAGTTCTAAGGTTAAGGATTCAAATCCAGCTACCAGCCTTGCTGTGCGGAGTTTGCCCGTTTTCCCCGTGCTTGCGTGGGTTTTCTTCAGGCACTACGATTTTCTCCCACATTCCAAAAACATGCATGTCAAGTTAATTGGTCGGTCTGAATTGTCCCTAGGTATGAATGAGCAAGAGAGTTGTATGTCATCGTGCGCCCTGCGACGGGCTGGCAACCGGGTCAGGGTGTCCCCTACCTTCTGAGATAGACTCCAGCACTGAAGAAAAGCAGTGCAGAAAATGGATGGATGATTCAAATATTTTTAGGCCAGCACAGATTGCCTTTCAGGCCCTCACAGTCCACCATTGCTAACCAAGAGAAGAAAAGTAAAGCGTGATGAGCAGCAAAAAAGAAGGGCACCGCGACGGGAACGGGGTCCGACCGCGACCCGTAAGAAGCGAGCGGCTGCTTCGTATCATTAATCTTGAGGGGATAGGTGTCATCTGATGGCGGCGACACAAAGAGCACTCGGAGAGCGGCTCACTGACCCGCACCCAATTGGCTGAGAAAGGCCCACCAGGCTTTAATAGACTTTTGCTGATCCGACACTTGTTTGCTTCGAGCCACAAAGAGACGATTGCGCCGGCTGACAGGGGCCTGCAGGCCCGGGGACTCCCCTCCTGCACCGTGATAAATGACCCGGGGTGGGCAGGGCAACGGCCGGAGGGGGGAGCTGACCCTCGCACAAGAATTTTTTCGGGGTCTCCGTTTTTCATAAAAATCCTATGTGCTCCGCACGGCTTGTACCAACGACTGGAATCTGTCAATACAAAATACAATGGAGGAAATTCAAATATAGTCTAGTGATGATTAAAATGAAGGCCCATTTTAAAGGGACAGTGAGTATTACTAAGTATCGCTGTATTGTGTGGTGCAACCGAAAACAAGTGCTAAAATGCACAAGGAAGAATACAATCTTCCTGCTCGTATTCAGAGAAAAAAAAGTAAATGAGACCACTAAAAAAAAAAAGAAATT
The DNA here is from genome assembly GCF_059441175.1 of Urocampus carinirostris. Classification (NCBI taxonomy): domain Eukaryota; kingdom Metazoa; phylum Chordata; class Actinopteri; order Syngnathiformes; family Syngnathidae; genus Urocampus; species Urocampus carinirostris. The sequence goes on along the minus strand of NC_142351.1, from coordinate 58,348,751 downwards.
CAACACATTGACATAAGATTGTGATAAAACAACACACACACACACAAAAAAACATACTAACATTGCATTTGAAATTCAAAGCGCCATTAAGAAAACGCAAATACTGTGTTCTCACACAAGTCTAGGTCAAGTAACTTGGTAATGTTTCCACAACGTTAAACCAGAAATAAATAAATAAATCCATTTAGTGGCCACCTATCAAGTGATCAGAGTAGCATTGGCTAGTGTTTATTGTCCTTGATAATAACATTGTGGACATTAAAACAATCAGCACTAAATGTTTAAGTCCTCACTGAAATTTAATGTTTATGCATCATTGATGCAACTTCATGAAAACTGTGGTTCTATGTTATATTTATCGCTGTTAGCAGTTCCCTCAATTTCTTGTTAGGATCTCAATGCTTTGCATATATTTATATTTCCACAAAATAAACTCCTGGAAATAAAAAAAACGCTATATAAAGTATTGCAATGTGCATTAGCTCTTGCAGATTAATTGTCACTTTTACTTCTTGTATTATGTAGCCAAACTCAATGTCACCTTCATTTCTTGTTATTTAAATTGTCAAAAATCTTACAGATTACCCTGACCTCCCTACCTGTTATATAATTTTCAGAATCCGACATTATTTGTGACGCTAATCAAACATACAATGAGGTTGATGCTCCCATTTAAGACGTTTGCAATGAATCAACACACCACCGGGGGCACCCTGGCGCAAGGAATCAACACGCGCATGCAACTCTTAAATAACACTGATGGGCATTTGCTGAGTTGATGGGGAAGACTTTGAGCAAACGTTGGTATGAAATAAAAAAGGTGCAGTATCTTCACTGTTTAATCGAAACTGGGTCTATATTAAAGAGTTTGAAGTCATTTGCGCGGCGTGTGCGCGGACACGAGTGTATGCGGCTTACCTCCCAGCCACACGCTCGTCTGGCCCTGTTTACACATGCAGACAGTGGCTTAATAATGCATGTTTTCAGCGACCAAGTCGATCCGTCTGCAGTAAACAAGAATGCCTGAGTAAGTGCACGCTCTTAATGGCCAATTAAAACGCACGCCGCCGTCTGCGCTTCGGGAAACTCAACTTCTTTTTTTTACGAGATGCAATAAATGCAATCTGGTTATCACGGTCGTTTATATTTTGAACAATAAAAAGAAGAATAATTACAGTGCTATAGAAAAAGAATCCCACATGTTTTCATCATGCAGCCTTGAAATACTCCTTCAAAATTGAAGCGACCAGACGCACTCAAAACGTGTTTAAAATTAAACTAAGGAGAGAGAGAGAGAAATACCTGTCGGGTTTGTGTCCCAAAATCACTTTACATGGCATGGATTCGGACCCAAGTCCTGGCTGGGTTCTCTCCCCCGTTATAGATGCAGCGACGCGCGGCGTGCAGAACAAGGTGAAAAGCGAGACGTCGATTGCAAGCTGCAACTGCTGAATGCAACAATTTAAGGCAGATTTTATTCCTTGCTCCCAGAATCTGTAGGATGCTTCTCATTAGGGGAGGCGAATAAGCAAACATCGACACTTTTTTCACCCCCTGCCACAGTCCATAAGCGCACATCACTTAATAGATCATTAACCTCCAATGTGATGCTGACACTAACGTTTTTCTTTTTCTTTTTTGTTTATTATCATCTCTTTCCTCCATTATTAGCCACCGTCAGTCTTGTTTAAATACCAGCGCCCGGACTGTGATCCGGCCAGGGAGGGATTCTGGACCACCTAACAGGGCCGGTTCGGCCTAGATCGGCCCGGCCTGGCCGCGTAGGAAAACTTGCAGGAGCTGCTCGTTTTTGCTCGGATGTGCACCTCTTTATTTGTACTTTTATATATATTTTTTTAGATGAAACGTTCGCCTAAAGATGTCCATTATTAATTTAATTTACATCGACTTATTTTCAGGCAAATTAATAAGTCTATTTTTGTTAATACTACTTATTTTTTATTCTATTAGCATTTATTTATTATCTTAAACTATTGTGTTTCATAATGAAAATGTTACATAATTAGGGCGGCACTTAAATTTGTTGTGCTTGTTTCATGATACAATGACAAAAATGCAATTCAATTCACTTTAAATTAGTTCTATTCTATTCTATTCTATTCTATTCTATTCTATTCTATTCTATTCTATTCTATTCTATTCTATTCTATTCTATTCTATTCTAAAACCTTACAAATAATATTTTTACTTTCCAAAAATTATCAATCATTCTTAACGGATTAAAAATTAGCCACGCTTCTATATAAGGGAATTCTACCGAGTCATTCCACGTGGTTACACTGTTTCAATTGCATACATAATTTATAAAACATTTCCATATATTCTAATAATATCCGATGTCACCCTCAATAAGAGGTGCGTGTGTGATTTAATTATTGCCTGTGACAAATAATCATTGTAGTTATTACCATTTAATTTGATTTACAACAAATACATTTTATAGGAAATTGACACATTGACAACAAAAACATCAGCAGATATTTGAAAAACAGAATGACGATTGATTTATCGGGTTCAGGTGTTCAAAATATCAGATTAAGGCCCTATATAAGAGAATTCCGAAACTCAAAAAATTAAATCGAGATATGCGTTTCTTTTTTTACCACAGACTGGTTGAGATTTTTTTCAGGGGTGCGTGATCACCGCTGTCACAACTGATGTGACATCAAGGTGGACCAAAACTTCTTATACAGAATTCTATAAAGTGTGAAAGTATTCCAAGGACATTTTAAACCAAATTGCCCGCTTCGCGTCTTCGCAGTTTTTTCGGCAGTTGGCCAATATGGCCGCAAGAGGGCATTCTTGAATCTGATCTGGATGATCACATGGGAGACGCAAAATAGAACACTCACACGGAGTCAATTTTGATTGAATATAAACAAAAAGATGTATATAAATGACCAAAAAAAAGCCAATTTAAAAAAATAAATAAACAACAATAATAGCTGCGTACGAGTTGACTGCAAGTACAAAATCACAGTACTTTTTTAGAGTTGCGTACTACGTCCAAATTTTAGACTGGTTGCATCTGTGGTCCCAAATTGAGCCTAGGTTTTGTGCTTGTTTAAATCTTGGCAGACTCGGCTGAGCAGAGGATCAAAAGGTGATACATGAGAAAACGGGTTGCGCCTTGGTGCGGTACCATGCACCATACGAGCGCGCCCAGTCAGCTGACTGCCTGTTGGTCGCTCCTCCCGCTCTCTTTCCTCTATTTCAAGTGCGGGTAGAGCTCCCATTGGTGGGAAGGGGCGCGTCAGGTCCCGCCTATGAGCCACGTCACTGCAAACTATAAGCATAAAGCGCAGGCGGGCTGCGAGCGCATTCGCTAGATACCAGAGCGCAAAAGAGGGAGAGGCGTAAAAACTCTGCGGTGCAGAGCTGGAGGGAAGAAAATTATAAAAACAAACAAACAAGAAAAAGGAAAAAAAAGACGCTGCATTTTTCATCGAAAGGCACACGCCCTATTTAACTTTTTTTGCTTGTGTTCCTTTGATGTTTCCTGGAGAAAACGAGGACTTACCAGCAAGTTTCAACGTGGACTGGTGCCTGTCGTGGCGAGCAAACTTGCTTTTTGTTTCCAGTTCTTGTCTCGTTTGAGAGTTGCTGGGACTTCCAAATGACCTCTTGCCAGGCTGCAGAAATCTACGCGATGCCAAGAGTAAGCAGAGCTTAATCTAAAACTCCATACCTCTCCTACGCCACTTCCCACCTACACTTACACCTACACCACCCCCACCCCCAACCCCCCCTCAAGGTGTTTCATGCTACAGCAAGTCAGTGCGCTGCGCTGGATGAACAGAAAGAACTATTGCATGAAACAAGAAGGGAGAGAAGAGACCCTGCTCCCCAAATCCGTTTTGGCGACGCTCGCCGGCTCCTTCGCCTACCTGCAAAAGACTCGCGACGGCGGCATGAGTGCGGAGCTGGGCATGGGCCCGGAGCTGCCGAGCAGCCCCTTAGCCCTGGAATATGTCAACGATTTCGACCTGATGAAGTTTGACGTCAAAAAAGAAGGCTTGGCCGGCCTAGAACGCGCCGGTGTGCGTCAGTGCAACCGCCTCCAGCCGCAGGGCTCTGTGTCCTCCACGCCAATCAGCACGCCCTGCAGCTCGGTCCCTTCTTCACCCAGCTTCAGCCCCACGGAGCAGAAGAACCACCTTGAGGAGTTGTATTGGTTACCGGGTGGAGGTGGTGGAGGGGGCGGTTACCACCAGCAGATGGACCCTCAAACCCTCAGCCTGACCCCAGAGGATGCAGTGGAGGCCCTGATAGGAGCGGGAACCCACGGCCATGCGCCACCCCCGCACGTCCAACAACTGCAGCAGCAGCAAGGAGCCTTCGAGGGCTACAGGGGCCCGCACCACCACCACGGCCACCCACAACATCATCACCCGTACGCAAACCCCATGCAGGGTCACCACGCTGACGAGTTGGCCGCGGGTCACCCAGGAGCGCACGGCCACGCGCACGGCCAGCACCATCATCACAGCAGCAGCGCCAGTCAGGACCCCGACAGTCCGTCCCCGGTGTCCCCAGAAGTACACCACCACCGCCACCACCACCATCATCACCTCCACCCGCACCACCACACGCACAGCCACTTGGGCACCTCAGCGGCCGCGGCGCACCACGGTTCAGCCGGCGTTGGCGGCGGGCTGAGCGTGGAGGACCGCTTCTCGGACGACCAGCTGGTGTCCATGTCGGTGCGCGAGCTCAACAGACACCTGCGCGGCTTCACCAAGGATGAGGTCATCCGCCTGAAGCAGAAGCGCAGGACCCTGAAGAACCGCGGCTACGCACAGTCGTGCAGGTTCAAGCGCGTGCAGCAAAAACACGTCCTGGAGAACGAGAAGACGCAGTTGATGAATCAAGTGGAGCAGCTTAAGGCGGAGATCGGCCGGCTGGCCAGGGAGCGGGACGCCTACAAACTTAAATGCGAGAAGCTGGCCGGGTCGGGTTCGGGGCCCAGTGGGGGAGGCGGTTTCCGTGAGGCGGGATCCACAAGCGACAACCCATCCTCGCCGGAGTTCTTCATGTGAGGCTTTTTTTTTTTCAGAATGTGAGTCTGAACACAGACGACCCGAACCAGAAACAGTTTGGGCCGCCTCGAAGATAAACTACCACCTATTACATGTTATTCGTGTTTATATCCATCTTGAAATTCCCTCCTCATAAATAAATAAATCAAGATGAACTTTGGCCCTCATACGTGAACCGCAGAAAGGGGCCTGGTGTCCAGAACACTCTTCAACATGAAAAAAAAATCCCCAAACAAGCAAGACTCCACTTTATGCAAGCGTGTCGAGGAGGACGTTTTATGCAACATCTCATTGATTTCTTGCCTGCTTGTTTATTAAATTCCCATATATAAAGACACCAAACACGCATTAAATATTATTAATCCTGCATGCTGGACATGTATGGTAATAATATCTATTTTGTACTTTTCTTCATTTCGTGATATGAATAAGAGCATGCCGTTGATCTACGCTTTTTTTTTTGGGGGGGGGGGGGGGGATTTTTGTTATGACGGGGACAGAACAGCAGGACTGTCCGTGTAGCATCATATCATATAGTGTCTTATGCTCGCGGCTGTGGGGAGGAAGGAGAGGGGGAAGGTGACATTTGGGGCTTGTAAATATTACGCTATCGCAAAAGAGCACACGATCGAGAAGGCTGGTCTGTACTTCTGTTCTTTTGAGTTTAGTTTCTCATTTATACATATTTTTTGTACCTTTTATTATCGTTTCTCATTTGCGGGACTGAGAGAGGCGTGCACTTTCGTTCTGTGTTTGTTTGCCGTGAGAAAACAAATCAAACAAACTTTGCGGCGAGTGCACTTTTGGATGATGATTTTTGGGCATGTTGTTATTGAGGTTATTGTCATTATTATTAGTTTTCATTTTGACATTTGCACTGATCCCCTCCAGAAAAACAAGATGATGCTTCAGGAATTAATTAAAAAAACAAAAAGGCAACGTTATTATTACTATTATTTTCTTTTTGCAAAATTACAACCAAACCCAGTGTGAAAATTTGGAAAGTAAATACAACATTTCACGTGATATGTGTAGGACCTTTCTCTGAGGTAAGTACTCAATCGATAAACATAATAATAACAACAATAATAATAAATGACGGCCTGTAAGCCTCGTCAACGCATTTCTTAATGACGTTGTGCGAAGTTTTTCTGATTTTTTTTTCTGCAGGTCAGCAAAAAAGGGGGATACCAGACGGGCAAATGTTCGAAATGAAAACATCTATTATGCCATGACGTGTTGATTTCATTCTGTCATGTTATTATTTGATTATTCTGGTTCTGCTGGCCAGATGCATAGTTCCATAAAGATCGTGTTTTATTTTTATTGATTTAAATTAACAGACTGTGCAGATATGGAAGCTAGCGCATGCGTGGTGCTTGCATTTAAGAGCGTGTTTGCCGACATGTCGTGCAATTCCTCAATCTTTTTTCCCCCTGTTTTAATTTTTCAACTGTGTTGAAATCCACCTGAAACTGCAGCAGCGGGTTGTTGTTTTGTTTTCAGCGTTTTGTCATGTCGGGGTTCAATTTTCACTCCTGTTTATATGCATAATATAGTTCAACTCTTTAATTGGAAATGTTTCAATCAGACTGGTTTCTGTTTTGTCTTATTTTTGGGGTTCGTTTTTTGGGGGGAAGAAATTGTTTCCTATTTTGCTTATTAAAGTCATTGAAATGGCAATAATAACATCTCAGACTTTTTACTTGTAAATGCACTTAATTTTCTGGTACATTTTGTTGTATTATTGTCTTTTGCACATCAACATTATAAGGCATTTACTTATCCATAAATGCTATCCGAACGGGGCACACTGACTTCTTTTTATTTACAATATTTAGGTGCACATTGAGCTTCGGTTTAATTGTAACTTGTGCGCAAACTTGCCGAGATGTTGACCTTGCAACACAAGAATAGTAATACCAAAACCTCCAATTTACATAAAATAGGGGAATCTTTTGCAGGGTCATGCATGGCTTTGAATACACTTAATGGCTCAATGCGAGCTAGATGAAAAAAAAAGGCAAAGACCCAAAAGGTCCAATACGCGATCACCTGCTGTTAAGATAACCGTCACGCATGCTCAGCGGTCATATTATTGCTGATTGCATTTATGAATGACATACAGGTATGCACACTTTTTTCACGCGCGAATGCAGCGTGTGTGCGTATTGCGAGTGGATGAAATGTTAATTATGGCGCATGCAGGGAGCTTGACGCACAAGTCGAGATGCGCCTTTTCTGGTGTCAGAGTGTTATCTGGCTGTTGTCTGCACATTCTCAAGGACAGAGATGAGGCCACGGGAGGAGAGCGGCTCGAGTTGACTTTTTTCCTCCCGGGTGCTGCTTTTGCAGTCTGCAAAAGCGCGACGGGTGGATTTCTGCCTACATCCATGGGTGAGTGACCAACACTCTAATTTTCCCTGAGGCATCATCTTTGAAGGAGAAAATGTTGAGATACATATTCAATTAGAATTAGGATTGAATTATCATTACAATGTAGTGAATATTGTTTATAACGAGTTGGGACGTGACACAGGATAAACATGTAACAGAAGACAAAAAAGAGAAAAATAAATGAAAACGTTGAGCAACTGAAAAGAGAAAAGCAAAAATGCAATTGTGCAATCACATCAGCAGTAACACACGTTCAAGAACAATGTTGATAAATAAAATATGAATATACATTAAATTAGAATTTTCATTATATGAACGAGTGAACAGTGTTTGTAATAACTTTAGACGTGGCATTACAGAATAAAAATCTAATAAAAGTCTAAAAAGAAAAAAAATAATCATGAAAACGTAGTGTTTGGAGAATGGCTCAAGTTTTAAGTGCTTAGCTATAGTGCAATGATAAATACTTTAGCAGCAAACTATGTTCAAGAACAGAGTCGGGAATTCAAAAATAAATACACATCATTCATTGGCGATATTTATATCTATACATATTTTTTTCCCACAATTGTTTGTGTTTTTTTAGGGTGGTGACAGCACTGGTGAGGAAACTCTTCATTTGAGGATTAAGGATCCATACAAAAAATATTGAAAATTAGGCTATTTGAGGTATACTTAAAAGTAAAATAAACAAAATAAAACAAACACATACAAAATAACAGATTTCAATTTGAATATTTATTGTGTCCGACCGATGATCAATACACACGCTAAGACTCACAAATCTTATATTCTTTATTTCAAAGCATCGGGTACTTGTACCAGTGTCTGATACCAAGGAGGGAACTTACAGATTTCATCTCATTAGCTGCACCGCTTATCCTCAGTAGGGTCGCGGACTTACAGATTTGTTTTACAAATTCATAAAAGATTTTGGACAAGTGTCGATTTTTAGCAATTCAAAAGTTGGATACCCTCATTGAAAAGAGATGTAACCCTAATATACAGGGAGTCTCCAAAAAATGTATACACACTCTGACTTTTAATAACCAATAGACTTTTTTTTCATTTGAGATTTGATTTTGGAGCAAGAATGGCAGATAGTGGGCTTACACTTGTGAAAATAAAAATTAAAAAACTAAAACATCTCAGAAATGTGAAAATAAAGCTGAAGTGCAAAGATGTGTTGGGGAATCTGTGAGTGGAACACTCTGCACTTCAGCTTTATTTCCACATTTCTAGAATCTTTTTTTGTACAAGTGTAAGCCCCGTATCTGCCATTCTTACTCCGAAATCAAATCTGTAATAGCAAAAATAATCTATTGGTTGTTTCATGTGAATATATTTTAGGACACCATGTATTTTCATGTAGTGAAACTGTTGAAGAACAAAGAAGAACAAAGATGATGAGGGACTTAGAACAGATGAGAGCGCACATCTGGACCTGGATCACGCAGCAGAGCCAAGGATACTTTGACCCGGCGTTCCGTAATGATTTTGGTCTCCGGTCACACTTTCACGCCCCCTGCAGAGATCTTATCTGCTGTCTGCTTCCTTATCCTCACTTCAGCACCAGCAACACGGCTAACGCCGTTTCATATTCTCCCAATTATGAGGTCACCTATACTTTTCAAGACCCAAGGGATGTTTACTTCATCACAGGGTTCTTCACTCAATTACAAACATCATGATTTCGTTTGAATTTATTGTTATTAGAAACATGTTCCCTATTAAACACTCATTCCAAGTCCACATGTAGCAGGGGTAATTATTGATTAAAATTCTTCCTGCGAAAACTCAAAATAGTAGTCCTGCTCTTCCCTACAAGGTCCAAAGAACATTACGGGAATTCTGTTTGCTGCTTCCAAATCCCAACAGGTTCCTTAGAAATAGCTGTGAAGTAGTCAATTTTTACATAATTCACCCATTCACACATTAGCGCACCAGATTTAAAGTATTTGGTAAGACTTCCCTGAATAAAACACATAACCACTCCCACGCTGACCACTCTATTGTGCAGATCTGCCAGCTTTTATAATTGTTCTCCTTCAGTCCCTGCATACTTTTTACAACCTGCATTCAATCATGTGTTTTGACGAGCTTCAATGCCTGACTACAATGCTTGCTAACAGTTTTCTTAAATGTATGTTTTTGTTAAAGTTAGTCATTATAAAGACTCTTTGGTGGCTGTATTACATAAGTAAAATACAGATATTAAGTTATAAACTACATCGTGGTCGCAGCTGCACATACCTCACGAGGCTGAAAGTTGGTCGAACAGAACCTCCCACACGGTAGGCGTGGTTTATTATTCGTCAGTGAAAACAGGAAAAGGAACACATATGAGCACGACTTCACAATAAAAGAATACAAAAGATGTAATTACACTCATTATTGAAACGTTACTTTATGTGTGTGTGTGTGTGTGTGTGAGAAAGATTGTTTTTATATTTAGGAATATAAAAACAAGTTATTTTCATTAGACTGAATTATGAGAAATGCATATTCCCAAAACGGCCAACTTTACAGTTATGTTTGAAGTGACTGTTGACATCCTTCTGAAGGATGCACTCCGTAAATTTTATAATGGATAAAGTCAGGCTCTTGTTGTAACAACTCTACTGAAGCGTGAGATTTCTAATGTGAAATAAACATGTTTGACTGACGTGCTAGTACATTCATATCATTTTAAAAATTCATTTCAAAATAGCTTCTCGGCACTCCATCCTTCTGCACAATTCATTTTTTTTAGATCCTGATATCTCTTTTCTCATCTGACCAACTGCTGATTTTATATATAATGTATCCTCTTCATCTCACTCTTACCAATGTACAGTATTTTCCAGATCATAAGTAATACTTTTTTTCATATGCTGGCTGGTACCGCAACGTCCACAACTGTCTGCCTAATTGCCCGCCTGTTTACCCATCTATCACTCCATCCTACCTACCTACCTACCTACCTACCTACCTACCTACCTACCTACCTACCTACCTACCTACCTACCTACCTACCTACCTACCTACCTACCTACCTACCTACCTACCTACCTACCCACCTACCCACCTACCCACCTACCTACCCGAACCACCCACCCAAAACATGTTCCAAGCACTGAATTAACATCTCATGTAAAGGAGACTTTGTTTTGCTCTTTGCCTACTTGCCTGTCGCCTGCTCCTCAGGAGTAAATAATTAAATGGATCCATTAATAAATCAAGCGCATGGGGGTGGGCAATGTGGAAAGAGGCGATGGAGGGATCAGCGTCTTTACAATTGCCGAGCTGTGATTTTCAGGGCCGCCAACTGGCTTCCTATCGCTCTTTGCTCACTCCCACTCGGCACTGTAACCTCTGAGTTCAGCGCAAGGCCTTCCATATCGACGTGTACACTTCCTCATCTATCACTTCCTGGTAAGATGGTCGAAGGAGTTAGTGGGGGCGCTTTATTACTTCGAGCTTACCGGAACTTTACAGTAAAGGCCTTGGTCAAGTGCACTTGGCGTTTTTACTCTTACATGACATCACTGGCCAGTTTCATGGAGAAGAGAGAAGAATTAAACAAAGAATTCAGAATTTTAACAGAATCTGTTTTCACATTTTAATTAGTTTAATTGGATTACTCAAACAAGTAGACTCCCGTGAACTAAATCTAGTCTTGCTGTCAGATGTGTTTTGAATATCCATCCATCCATCCATCCATCTATCCATCCATTCATCGGTCTGAATATCCAGGGTCGGGTTGTGGGGGCAGCCTCCTCCAGGTCCACAGACACTTTGTCAGCCGATGGAATCATTTAGTCTTTCAAATGTGTCTTTGTTCATCCCTTGAGTCTGCTACCAGTGGAACATGCCCAGAACACCTCTCTATGGAGGTGCTCAGGATGCATTCGAACCAGTTACCCAAACTACCTGAACTGGCTCTCAACGCGAAGGTCAGCAACTCCACTCGGATGACCAACCTTTTTGTTGTTCCTCTTTTCACTCCTTACCTTCATCTTGTTCTTTTTCCACCTTTTTTCCTCTTCCCCCTACTTCTCCATCTGCAGGTTTTTCTTTATTATTATTATTTTTATTGTTCACTTGCTTCTTTTTCTTCCTCTTTCGCCTTATTTTGTTTTGCTCTTCTTCGCTTGCCTTCCCCCTTATCTTTCTTCTTCCTCTTATTCTTCTTGTTAATATTCCTCTTTTGCTCTCTCATTTTGTTTCTCTTCCTCTTATTTTGTTCTTCTTTCCGTGGTTCTCATGCTTCCCTTTCATCTTTCTCTTTCCTTTCTTTTCTCTCTTCTTGTTCTTATTTCTGTTTTTCTTCTTTTTCCTCTTCTTCCTTTATGCCTTCTCATTCTTACTCGTCTTTTTGTTCTTTTACCACATCCTCCTCATTTTCTCCTTATTTTCCTCCCCCTTTAAAAAGTGTTCTTCTTATTTTCTCTCTCTATGGGCCTCCTTCTATATTTTACAGCCTGATCTCTATTTAGATTTCCTCGTTTGGAGTTGCCACAACGTTCCCCGCTGCCAACATCTGTAAGCGGTTTGTAGGCAAGAGACACGATGGAAAAATATATATAAAAAAGGAAAAAAAAGAGAGAGAAAGGGAAATAGCAGCAGTGTACTCTACTACTGAGCTGAGACGCAAAAGAGGTTGCAGTGGGATAAAAAAAATGTTCTGGGATCAGAGGCGAGGAGCCAGGCCAGGCTTTGAATTAACAAGCTTGGAAGTGATGTTTGTTATGTGCAAAGAGATACATGACAGGCTCATATAAAGTCCTGGTATTATTTAATTTTCAGGCACTCTGATATTGTGTAAGAGAAATGTACAAGTCATACTTGATAATACTTGCTGAGATGGTGTTGGGGTGGTGCGGGTCAGGGTTGCATTGTTGGGACCCCGCAGTTTAAGGTTTTACTGAGGATTGACCTTCATCACGTGTCGGGTTTTAGGCAGATTGGACTTGAGCTGCAGTACTTTTAAAGAGATTATGTTATTGTAAGAGATTAGATGAAGTAGATACATTGAAGGAGCTAATGAAGTGGGCAGTCCCACCCCCGCCGCAGCTGCATGCCGGCTTAATGCATTGCTCACTGTCCTGTAGATAATTCATGCTACAATGCTATTATTGTGCTTGCAGAGGCCAGTCTACAGGACTGTCTCAGAAAATTAGAAAATTGTGATAAAGTTCTTTATTTTCTGTAATGCAATTAAAAAAACAAAAATGTCATTCATTCTGGATTCATTACACATCAACTGAACTATTTCAAGCCTTTTATTATTTTAATATTGCTGAATTTGGCTTACAGCTTAAGAAAACTCAAAAATCCTATCTCAAAATATTAGAATATCATGAAAAAGTATACAAGTAGGCTATTCAACTAATCACCTGAATCATCTAATTAACTTGAAACACCTTGCGTGGGTTTCCTGAGCCTTAAAAACACTCAGCTTGGTTCAGTAAACTAAATCACAAGTATGGGGAAGACTGCTGATCTGACTGCTGTCCAGAGGACCATCATTGATACCCTCCATCAGGAGGGTAAGACACAAAAAGAAATTTCTCAAAGAGCAGGCTGTTCACAGAGTGCAGTTTCAAAGCATATCCACAAAAAGTCTGTTGGAAGGGAAAAATGTGGCCGGAAACGCTGCACAACCAAGAGAGATGACCGCAGCCTTAACAAAATTGTGAAGAAGAGCAGCTTCCAGAATTTGGGGGAGCTTCAAAGACAGTGGGCTGAAGCTGGAGTCCAGGTATCAAAAGCCACAGTTCACAGACGTGTCCGGGAAATGGGCTACAATAGCCGTATTCCCATGGTCAAGCCACTTCTGAACTCAAGACAACGGAAGAAGCGTCTGACTTGGGCTATGGAGAAGAAGCACTGGACAGTTGCAGAGTCGTCCAAAGTCCTCTTTTCAGACGAAAGCAAGTTTTACATTTCATTTGGAAGTCAAGGCGCCAGAGTCTGGAGAAAGGCTAGAGAGGAGCAAAATCCAAGTTGCTTGAAATCCAGTGTGAAGTTCCCACAGTCAGCAATGGTTTGGGGAGCCATGTCAGCTGTTGGTGTTGGTCCACTGTGTTTCATCAAGTCCAGAGTAAATGCAACTGTGTACCAAGAGATTTTAGAGCACTACATGCTTCCATCTGCTGAAAAGCTCTATGGAGATGAGGATTTCATTTTCCAGCATGATCTGGCACCTGCCCACAGTGCCAAAACCACCAGTAACTGGTGCACTGATCATGGCATCACTGTCCTTGATTGGCCTGCTAATTCACCTGACCTGAACCCCATCGAGAATTTGTGGGGTATAGTTAAGAAGAAGATGAAAGACACCAGACCTACCAATGCAAATGAGCTGAAGGCCGCTATCGAAGCATCCTAGGCATCAATAACACCTCAGCAATGCCACAGGCTGATTGCCTCCATGCCACGCCGGATTGATGCAGTAATCCGTGCAAAAGGATTCCCAACCAAGTACTGAGTGCATCAATGGACATTTTCAAATGTTTGATTTAGTTTTGCTGTTATAAAATTATTTTTTTACTTGGTCTGAGGAAGTATTCTAATATTTTGAGATAGGATTTTTGAGTTTTCTTAAGCTGTAAGCCAAAATCAGCAATATTCAAATAATAAAAGGCTTGAAATAGTTCAGTTAATGTGTAATGAATCCAGAATGTATGACATTTTTGTTTTTTTAATTGCATTACAGAAAATAAAGAACTTTATCACAATATTTTAATTTTCTGAGACAGTCCTGTAAATACATAAAAGTACTCGAGTTCAGTGTAAATAACTCCTATGATACGGGTAAAAATACTGAAGTCACTTTCTTGCTAAGATGAAACCACAACGAGCAACTTAACTTAAATGCAAATAAAGGTAAAAAGTAAAACAAAAAAACATTTTCTAATATTGAACAGACACTTTAGGGTGTCATTGGTTGTTTTCTTAACCTGGAATACAGTTTAACAGAACATCAGGTGAACACAATGCATGTACAAATTGTTTTTACGATTAATCATCATTTAATATTTAAATGAATAATGTTTGATTAATGTATGATTTCTCTGTTTGGTAATTGGTAACAGAGTAGGAAGATCTTGGAGCATTGTGGTAAATTTTCAGATAAAGGGCTTGTTTTCTTAAGCAGGTCAATTTTTAAAGTTAACTAAAGATACTTTAGTTTGAAAAGTAATCAATACATTTATTAACAATTGACTGGGTTACGGTTGTGGCCCCCACCAGATCATTTTGTAAAAATAAATTGTTATGAATGATAACATATTTTCTAAAGTTTGATTTGATTCTGTAGTACCTGAGATAATACCTTTATTTAAATTAATTATACATTTGATTCATGTGCTTGCGTGAGTTTTCATGTAACTTATTTGCTCCCAAACGGCTGCACCGATTTTTGTGAAAATTGACTGAGTTGTACTTTAGGCCTTCACAGGGGTCCTTAGCTATGTTTCACGTCAAGGGATAATAGATACCCCAAAAATTGATAAACATCTGCTTTTGTGTAGCTTGCTTTCTCATGGTCTGTAACATGCTTTGGCTCCCAAATTGTGAACTGCAGCTCCTGAACACCGGCCACTCCAACAGCCAAATACAATCTTAAATGATCTGGGCCATTTCGAGCCATTTTGCCCGTTTTTCATAAATAATAAAGTGTTTAGACATACTAGCCAACGGAATGCCAGGAAGTTAATCAGCTTGGCCAAACATTTACATTCAATAAATAATACATGAATAATTACATTCACTTGATAAAGTGAAGTACAGTTAACTGTAAAAAAAATGAACTACTCACAATAAAAAAAAGGTTATATCGGCTATTGCCTTTCAGTATTTTTAGGGAATAGATTGCATCATGCAAAGGTTTGGTTGGCACGCATATGTCTGCCATTTATTGCGAGTGAAGGGGAGAGTCAGGGGATGTGTGTGCACGGTAGGGTCTCATTAGGTAATGAGGGTGATTACGTTGCATTAGGTAGTGGAGAAGCGAGGCGGCAGCCACCGGGAGAGTAAGCAGAGGAGAAACATGTGTCTGTGATTTGCTGCACTGGCGCTTACCGTTTCATTGGGACAAGCTGCCGCCGTGTATCTACCGGCGTGAGGTCTGTACTCCTCTGCTTGTTTGCACAGTCTTCGCTGTCAGACAGAAGGCGGAACAGAAGTATTGTTTGGATGTCGGCAAGACCATCTCGAGCTAGACAGTGGAAGTGTTTTTGTCTGCAACTAAAAGAGACTGATCACACTTCGATTAGATAAAAGATGAAGGAAGACCATTGCTTGAGCAGAAAAAGTAACGATGGCTAATAGTTATTTATTGATGTATTCATTCATTCAAATCTTCAGGGTTGAAAAATGTAAATCAACCCTAAAGGGTGTGGGAACCAAAGAACAGCAAAATGAGTGACAAATAGTGACAATAATGCAACCATGCCCAGCTCTCAATAACAGTCAAAATAATGCACAACAGTGTGAAGTAATAGTCAAAATAACCCAACCTTGGCATCTTGGAAAAACAGAATCACATGCTTTATTGTGCGCAAGCAGAATATAAACACATGATTAAATAAACATTTAATGTGTATCTGATGACGCCTAATATTGGTTAGAAAAATAAACACCCATTGATTAGCCACACGATAATATTCGTTAATTCAACACTTCTTGCTAGAAAGATTCAAAGCATTTTTGTTCCTCAATATGATATATTTGGATATGTTTTAAACAAGCAGTAGCCCAACTTTGTCTTGTCTACTCACTACCCCTCCATAATGTGCTCAAGCCACGGGAGAGCTTGGCCATGATCTGTCGTAGAGCTTAAGTTGCCTTGTATTGGTTTAACCCACAGTTGTTTTTAAGCTCCCATGTTGCCACTCTTGAGTAACTTGAATAACTTGACTAAATAACTGAATAACACCTGAGTATGGTTGTTTGGTAAAATTTCCTCTATATGCATAAAAATTTGTATATTCAATGTTATGTTTTGTAGCACTTGTTTACAAGTGGCATATTTTCACATAATGAACACACACATAATCAATTTCATATGAATGAATGAATGAATGAATGAAAACTTTTATTTCGAACATAAAAAAAAAACAGGACAAAAACAATGAGTCAACAACAGAATAATGTCACATAACATGTTCGAAAAGGGGTAGTCAGAAGCAGATGCTTATTTTTCCTACCCCTTTATCTTCCTTGTTAAATACATTTTATAGATAGCTCCTCTTGTGTCCAATACAACAAAATCTCATGGATATACTTATTACATGAGTCAGATATCAATAATTATAATAGTTACAATAATCACATATTTTATACACTAATCTTCGCAATATCATCCCTCAACGTCAAAATGCGCATAATGTCACTGCGGCACCAGTGATAATAACAATAAAAATAAACACAATACTTATAATAACAGTTCTGATATAATAATAGCAACAATAACAACAAGTTAACCATAGTTTGAAATGCAGTATTTCCAATCTCCCTCATATCCCATTTTCTTCATCCCTGTATTTCGCCAGTAATGCTTTTTTGTATTTAAATTTGAACACATGGATAGTTGGACATTGTTTGATCTCATTTTGCAAATTATTCCAAAGTCTGACTCCACACACAGACACACACATACTTTTCCTGGTGGTTCTCACCTTTGGGATTTTGAATTCACCACAGCCCCTCAAGTTATAATTTCCCTCTTTCCGAGTGAATAAATTTTGTATGTTTTCTGGCACTATGTTTTTGTTGACCTTAAATAACAGTTGTGAAGTGAAAATTTGTATTAAATCGTCCAATTTTAATAATTTGGACTGCATGAATAAAATGTTGATATGATCCCGATATCCTACCCTGTGTATGGTTCTTATTGCACGTTTTTGAAGGATAAAAAGGGGCTGTAGTGAACTTTTGTAATTATTGCCCTAGACTTCTGCACAATATATTAAATATGGCAGAACGAGATAACAATATAATAAATACAATGCATTATAATTTAAAAGAAATTTGGCTTTATTAATTATTGAAATGCTTTTAGATACCTTAGTTTGTATGTGTCTGATGTGTGTTTTCCAACTTAATTTATTGTCTATTATGACCCCTAAAAACTTAATTTTTGATACATTGTCTATTGCGACACTATCCATTTTTACTTCTAAATCTTGATTTGCCTTAAGATTACCAAAGAATATTACTTTGGTTTTATTTAAATTTAAAGATAATTTATTTATATCCATCCATACTTTTAGGTTAATTAGTTCACGATTAATACAGGTTACCAAATCAATATAGTTATCATTTGAATAGAAAATGTTAGTGTCGTCTGCAAATATTACTAATTTCAATAGTTTTGAAACGTTAAACATATCGTTAATATATAAATTAAATAACTTTGGTCCCAGGATAGAACCCTGTGGTACTCCACAACAGATGTCCAAATAGTCAGATGAAAACTCTCCCATTTTTACATATTGCTTCCTTCCCGTCAAATAACTTTGAATCCATTGCAAAGCCACTCCCCTGATGCCATATCTTTCCAGTTTTTTTAATAGTATATTATGATTAATGGTATCAAATGCTTTTTTAAGTCAACAAGTATCTCTTCTTTTCTATACTATGGGTGATTTCTTCTACTGCATCAATAATTGCCATTGTTGCTGATCTGTTTGCTCTAAAACCATATTGACTTTCATTAATCAATTTATGTTTATCTACAAATTGTTCTAGTCTATTATTGTAAAGTCTCTCTTTAATATTTTAGAGAACTGAGGAAGCAGAGATACCGGTCTATAGTTTGTAAAATTGTGCTTGTTTCCATTTTTGTATATTGGTATAACTTTTGCTATTTTCATTTGAATTGGAAATGTGCCTGTTAGAAATGATAGATTACAGATGTAGGTCAATGGTTTCACAATGCTATTTATAATTTGCTTAACTAGTACCATATCGATGTCAAAACAATCCATAGACGTTTTGTTTTTACAGTTGTTAACCTCGTCTAAGATTTCTGATTCCGTAACCCCAGATAAAAACATGGTCTTGGAGTTCATTTTTATCAGTGACTCAAATTGTTTACCACCTCACTCTGGGATATTTGCACCGAGCTCTGGTCCAACATTTACAAAATAACTATTGAAATTCTCCACAACTTGATTTAAATGATAATTTTCACTGTTCTTATCAATAAAATAGTTTGGATATGCATTGCTTACATTCTTTCATTTTATTATACTATTTAATATATCCCAAATACCTTTGATATTACTTTTGTTATGATGTAATAAATTGGTATAGTATAATTTCTTGCTTGCTCCTACTATTCCTGTCATTTTGTTTTTATACGTTTTATATCGGAATTTGGCTTCCTCAGTTCAAATTTTCTATATAAGGTTTTTTTTTTCTTACAAGCATTATGTAAACCCTTAGTTATCCATGGATGGTTTACAGATTCATTCTGAATATTAGTTTGTCTCATTGGGCAATTTTTGTTATACTTGTTGGTGAATATTTCCAAAAATATGTCAAACGCACGATCCACATCATCTGTACCATATATAGCAGTCCAGTTTTGTTTAACTAAGTCATCATATAGTAATATAATAGTCTCTTCAGTTCTAACTCGTTTGTAAACATAATCCTTAATTGATTCTTGTCTAGTAACCTTTTCATTATACACTGTAAACACTGGTAGGTGATCAGAAATATCACAAACCAGTAATCCGCTGACATTTGTAAATTCCATATTATTTGTAAATATATTGTCAATGAGTGTTGCACTGTGTGAAGTGAATCTACTAGGTCTTAATATAGTTGAGTACAAACTCATACTGTACATCATATTAATATACAGTAGTCATCAATGTTTTTATGTTTGTTTGTATTCATTAGATCAATGTTGAAATCTCCACAAATGAATAGTGTTTTGGCGCTTATTGTTGAATATGTTTTTTCAGCCCAGTTTGTGAAGGTTTCCAGATTTGAGCCCGGTGATCTATATACACAACTGACAATAATATTTTTCCATTTATAATTTCTATTGTAATACATTCAAGTAAATTGTCAATGAAAAAAGACATGTTTTGTAATATTTTCGATTTTAATCTTGTGTGCACATATATAGCTACTCCACCTCCTATTTTTTTTGTTCTATTTACATAGTTCAAATTATAGTTGTTTAATTAAAAATATACACCCCTTTCCTCACAGAACCACGTTTCAGAAACTGCAATAACACTAAACGGGTTCTCAAATTGCTGTAAATATTCAGTGATGTCATCAAAATTTGCGTACATGCTTCTACAGTTAAAGTGTATTATTGAGAATTTGTTTTCAGATTTAACAAAAGTATTATATTCATTTCCAGTATAATTTTTGCAATTGTCTGAGCTAGCTGATAGGAATTGGTGGCCAGGATCGAAGTCATCTAATCTTGAATTATTGGAGTCTGTGTGATCAACAATGCTCAGTTCTGGTAGATCATGGCGTAAAATATTATGATGGATTTTTTTTATTGTGATCTGTAATAAAGGTGTCCATATTGTCAGTCCAGGATGCCATTGTTACACTTCAGGCAAATCTGTCCTGCTCCTACATTTCTCGGACCCAAAGTATTTTTGCTTCTTCTGGAGTGCCGTTTAACTTTATATATATTTTACAGTTTGAAGTCCAAGTTCCTTGTATCTTGTTCGTTTTCCTCAAAAATCGAGCCTGTCTTGCAATGTCAGAGTTTTTTTTGCTTAAGTGTTCATTTAAATAAACATTTGTCCCTTTTAGTTTTTTTCCTTGCTTAAGGATTTCATGTTTCCGTTTTCTGTTGACAAATCTCACGATGGTCGCCTTAAGTCGGTTCTCACCTCTTGTTAATTGATGGCATGCTTCTATGTCCTCAGCATTGATGAACATGCCTTTTTTGCTCATAAAAGCAATGACCTGTTGCTCAGCAGAATCTTCATCAGCATCCGTTGCAATATTTTTATTTGCCACAGCCTTGGCATAGGTCCGAGGTTTAATGTCCAGACCAGTGATAATAATGTAATTTATCCTGGTGTACTGTTCCAGATCTGCTACGCGTCCTTCTAGCGCAATAATCCTCAGGTCTTTCTTCACGTTTTCGTTTTTTAGGTCTTTGATTTCATCCATTAAACTCAAGATTGTGTCTTGTTGTTTAGTGACTATATCCATTTTGTCCATTAAAAAGCCGAGTCAATTTTTTATTTCCTCGAGTTCTTTATCTCTGCTCGGCATCTTGAAAACTTCACGTTTCTCTTACGTCACCGTCCGCTGATTGCCTCACCCGAGGTGTGTTCAGGAGAGTGAGTGATTGCTATCGCGAGCTATCGCTAGCTTCTGAACGGCCAGTGATTATTGAGCGCTCGCGTGCCCGAGTAATCACGGGAGACCGCTTACTTTGATTTCCAACATGGCGTCGACAGTGCAGAAGATGGAGGATCTCACCCTGACGAGTGCTGTTGGCGATGTAGTATATCGTCTTACATTGCCTGGTAATGTTTGTGAACAATGCAAGACAGGTATGACCCTTCCACTGCGTTTAGGATAACCTTAACTGTGTCAATATGCGAACTGTCGCTCATATCAGCCAACTCGCTCAAAGCAAGCTGTAGAACGAAATCCATTGTACTGTCGTCGGCCATTTTGGATCAGTAAGGCAATCACAGTGAGCGATTACAAAACGTTCAGCAGTGCGCGGCAAGCGATTATCAAGAGACTACATGTCTGATCACTCTCCTGAACACGCCTCTGATCGCCCTCTGACTCTCAAGTTGTTATTTCGCCGGACTTAGTTCCCCCGGCTTTTGGTCGCTTTGCAAAGCAGCGCCGCCATGTTTGTCAGCGTCAACATTGGCCGATCTCGGAGAGCAGGCGAATCGGCCTCCTTCCTGCACTGATTATAGAAAGAAATCCGCCGAGTCAACGACAACGTCAACTCCGTGCTTGATTTTCTTTTCGAAACCCACAGACGCCAAATTCGTGGCATTCAAGTGGCCATAGCACATTAGCGGCTACGCTAGCTTCACTCGCGGTGCGGTGCGTTCACGTGCGTCCGTCAAACATCACATCAAGTCATATGAAAAGAATACTGTTTTTATTTTTTCTCCAAACATAGTATGCAGTTAAAAAAAGGCTATCAGTATTGGGCTCAAGAGGCAGGATTTTATTGGTTATTGGTAGGAAAAAACAGTTATTGTGCATGCCTAACACAAAGTCCGACAGGGTTTCCCTTCTTCTCGAGTCATGAGGTATTTTTACCCGACACAAAGTGCTGACCTAGACTCAGGTAATTACACCCCTGTCGGGCTTTGGCACAAACGTGTCAGGGCAGCGTTGAGTGCACCTTACACCCCGGCGACAGATAAACCACAATTATCTGCCCATTATCAACCCAGCACAATTAGAGCAGGGTTGCAGGGGCCTGCTTTGGACAACCCGAGGAGAGCCCTTCCAAAGTTGCTATTCAAAAGCCTGTAATACGCAAATAAAAAAAAGGTTTGACTAGTACACAGTGAGTGAGAAAAGAGAAAAGACATCAAGGTGCCAAACTGTGGGATTATGGTCAAGTGGGGGTGGCATTTCCTGGCTATGGATTCAATCCAGTAATCCCTAAGAGGTTTAGGCATGCTCCAATCACTTGTAACACAATCATGTTGAACGAGCATGAATGCATCTTTCTTGCCTTTGAATTCAAGTAACCGAAACACAAAGTTGCTACCGCGACCCTGAAACTGTTGACTTCGAAAAACATACTTAGTCTTGATTGAGGTGTCAAACACTGCTTGACCACTGTACTGGATGTAATCATGAAGGTATACAAGTTGGAAAACAGCCAACAAGCATTTGGCGTATGTAGGTTCGAGTTCAATCAAGTTTACCTCCTTCCCCTTGGTGTAGTTCAGTGTTTCTCAAATAGTGGGCAAGGTTCCCTCAAAGGAGGGCACGGGCACATTTGCCTTTGGGGATTTTTTAATAAACTTTCCCACAATAAAGTGCAATTGCATATATAGTACAGTACGTTTTCAGCGATAGACTGTTTAGTTTACTTTTAGACTCCACGCAGTGAATTAAATGTACGGTGTGGAATATTTGACTGTTAGATGGCACTATATTGTCTAATCTGACCGCACACCAGTCCTAAATGAGCACACTGTAGTAGCAGGATGCCAGACAAACTTGACAGTGACTAATAGGTATGTATTCCCCTAATTACAAAAAATAAACATATCCCTCATTTCCCTTCTTTATTGCAGTTAATGGGGACTAGAAGGCCCCACAATGCCTGTAAAGTAGCCACCCTCCTCCTCCGTTTTAACATAAACCTTTTCAGCCTCTGCTTGCAGCACTTATCAACTAGGGATAAAGGATAGCAGACGTACAGATGCTGTTCATTTTCAGCAGAAAGAATGCAAATAAGACGCCGCCATACATGACACAAACTGCTTTCTCAGTCCCTACTCTCAACAATAGGCGACTAAGTATAATAGTTTACTACCAAAACAGTAAAGTCCACAATAGCACACCTCAGCTGCCGGAACCCCCCAAAAAAAGTGCTCTGCCAGCCCTTGCTCTCAGCAATGGTGAACCTTGGATAATGGATCCCAACCAAAATCATGCATTTATTTTTAGATGGGCCAGAATGGCACTGCATCCAACAAAAGCTTCCCTGCTTGCAGCATAATGAGATTGGGGATAACGGATTGCAGATGCACAAGTGCATTTAATTCTATAATAAAAGCAAAACGAGGAGCCGCCTGGCCCTACAAAATTGCACTCCTCTGGTACTTGCGTAAAGTAAAATGCAATTTAGATCATTTGAGAAATGTTAAATCAACTGTGTTAAACACCGTAATAATGTGGACATTATTGTGAGCGGGGAATATCTTTTGAATGCCACTTTTATAGTCTTATTAATTAGAATGTTTTTGAGATATTAATCAATCCATTATTTTTTACAACAAACCTACATGACTACAGGCACAATTTTGGTCAAGTGAATTTGAATCCAGTGCATTACAAATTTAGCCTAAGTCATTGTGACAGTGCTCACAGTATGCCTACAATGTTACAAACTCATGCACAGATATAGCGCCTGGATTTGAACTCTTTGAAATAGTCGAGCCCGTGAACATGAGCTTTTCAGACTCAGGGAACCTTGAGTCTGTGTTGTCTTTACTTTGTTTTGAATCTATGTATCGTCTCTCTTGTTAAATGCATGTTTTATGGAAACTATGTATTGCGCGGTGGAGGGAAATGGTTGCGGTGAGACCGAAGTCCTTGACAGAGGCGGGAGGAAAAGCAAAGAAAAAGACAGTGGAGGAAGAAAAAAAACGACTTGAATTGAAATCATGAGTCTATTATGCCTTCCATATTTTGTCCACATGTGTGCACTGGCATGTAGAATCTGAAAGAAGAAAACAGCTGAGGTGCAGTGTGTTGCTGGTGCACTGGTGGGAATGTGCCACTGCAGGTTAATTCTCCTTTTCACGCTTGCCTTGACGAACACAGAGCCTCTAATTGATGCTAAACAAACTGCTGACCCACACTGGGGATAAAAGTCTGTCCCTGATGCACAAATGGTCAAACACGCTTCAAAAGTTTTCTAGCTGCCCTCAAACTCACTTCAAAGGCTGTAAAGACAGAGGGAGGTAAATATTATTCTTTTGAGCATTCAAGCTTATTTAAAAATATGCATACATGTTAAAGGTTTGAATTGCATGATTTTGATTTTCCACTATAAACTCTTACTGGGTATGTTTAAATTGGTAGTGGAATATTGGATCTGTGGCGCAAATTAAAAAAAAAAAAAAACACATTACGGGCTTGATTTGGTACATTCCAAAAAGAACCCAGGATAGGCAAAATCAGTATAGTAATCTTAACTTTTATAATTATTTATAATTAAATACTCCGATATAAATTGAGATCAAAGAACACATCCTTTTAAAGGCCCAGGCATTTGTTTAACAAGTAAATGTGATCTATAGTGTACCTCCAAACATTTTAAAAAACATATATTTTTACCAATACTGTCTACAACAACAAATATCTTAATGCTAGCAATACAATATATCATCACGATCAAGGGTGGGCCAAATATGCAGGAAAGCTGGAACTGATGCCCAGGTAGAGAAGAAACAGAGGGACTGTTTCATCAGAACGCAGAACACAATGCAATATGCAAATGAGTGAAGCAGCAAAACCATGAAAAGTGAGGGTTTACTGTACTAAATATTCAGCAGTCAGTGTCATGTGGTGACATACATGTCTGTTGAGTCACATTCAGGGCTCCATATAGACAAAGCTACTCTTAGCTTATTTTTCATTTCATTGGCAACATTTAACAAGTTTTGATAAAAAAAAAACAATTTTTTTCTCCCATAACAATACAAAAACTGTAGCATAGAAAAAATACTTTTTATAATATAATTTTCTTACCTTTACTTATAAACAAAGTGCATGAGTTATTCCTTTTGAATAAAATAATTTATAACTAGCTTGCTGAAGTACTCCCTGTTCTTTTTTCCAGTTTAACACGAGGCAGGTAGTTTTCCCCTTCCGACCTCGTGGGGGCAATGGTGAGGCAAGTGATTCTAGTTGGCCGCTCACTCTTGGTACCGTAAATACTGGACTTCAGAGTGCATTTGATCAAAATCCACATGCTCAGATTTTAGAGCCAAACTCGATTTTGTCATTAAATAGCATTTAAAATGAAATATTTCAAATCCATTTCTTACGTGTTATCATTGACACACTCCTGCCACCAACCACGTGGGAAATTTATCATAGACACCTTTGGCTGCAGAACCTCGACGGCATTGTAGGCCTGCACATGTCATGGCTTACTGCGTAGTTGTCAGTTCTGCTCCGAGTTGTTCATATCACATGTTTTTGGATCATGCCGCCATGACAAAGACGAGCACATATTTACTACTGCACTAAAAGAAAACGTGAATGAAGATGCTATATTTCTAGACGACAGCAACCATACTTTAGAGAATTGTGCCAGATTGAAACACAGACATGTCTTTTTCCGTTGTTTTAATTGGTGGTTGCCACAGTAATGGACCAAATTGCATTTGGTTTTTACTGTCCCTTTAAGATTAAATGACACTGACCTGAGTTTGAAGCTGCTCATACATGTGTGAGGAGTGGAGCTCTTTTCGTTGATATTTTCTAAATTTGATTGTTTAAATTCAAGACTTGACTTAAGGATGAAAAAAAAGAACACAAACATGTGGTAAATATTCAAAAAAAGTACTGTCAAACCTCCCTTTTTTATGAATAATGTTGGAAAAAACATGGATTCATTCTCTCTCACAGGGCTCATCAATGTTTCCAGACATCACCGCAATGTTTAGTATTCAGAGATGTTGTGGAAAAGAGCAGATCGACGTTTTCCTCTGTGCCACCACACAAAAAATGACACCGTACTTAAAGCTGCAGTGATAAAAATGCAGCAAAAAAAAAATGGCATTTAGTACGAAATTTACATTGTTGGAATGGTTAATGTGAAAATTCAGCGATTTTGTGAAAGCAGATCCCAAAGTTGTGAAGTTAAACGACAAAGACTTTTAACACTGAATAGAAATAACAATGCAATGTATTTTTAATTTGATATTTTCATGTTGACAGGTGTAGCACAGCCTCACTTGCCTCCCCTGACTGCACCTCACTTTCATCAGTGTATTTTTGAGACTTTTTGGCCGTTATTCATGTATCTTTAGGTAACCACAGAACAACTCAAACTGCAGTCTTTGGGCTTCAGCTTAACCATCCTCACTTTAAGGTTAAGTTGTAAACTTCCTTGTCTCGCACATATATGAAGCATTCTTGCATACAGCATCACCGTGTGGTATGCTGGGAGCACGTCCGTCAACCTGAAGCCCAAAGGTGGGTGCTACATGTCCCTCAAAATTAGGACGAACAGGCTCAGAGACAGCTTCATCCACAGCATACAAAAGTATTGAAACATACCATATCTTTCGACAACTTTGAGGATTTTTATCTTATTGCAATATTAAAATGTGAAAAAAATAATAGATGTATATATATATATATATATATATTATCATAACTTAGGCCAGTTTTTGTAGGAACTAAGTTGTATTTTTTTGGTTTCTTTTGCATATCTATCCTTATAGTATTTAGAATTTTTTTTACTTCAACGTCTTTATTACATGTTCTACTCTGCTGTGTCTGATCTCTTTGCATACAATGTTTCTCAACGTTGATATCAATGACAATAAAGACAATTGTATTACTAATGGTAATTCAAATACCAATTCTCATATAAACATATACACACGCAAACACGCAGACAAGTGTTGCTAAGAAAATATGCTATTGTGCAGGCCACACTTCATCACCAATGGATAATGTGCTGCTCGGAAGGCAAGTTCTTGCACGCCCAACAGACAGAAACTGAGAGGAGGGTGGAAAGAAGCTCCAATCTAAATTATTTTCCACGGATCACCCTTTGCCTCTCCTCTTCCGCCTCTGCGTTGACTCCGCCCCATCCCTCCACTGAGGAATCCGGCCCCTCCGTTGGGATGGGAACGCTTTGAAGGCGGTCCAGAATTGTGGTGCTCTGCCTGCTCGCCTCCTCCCCTTCGCCACCTTCGCACGGGCCCTCGGGGGTGCTGGCGGTGATCCGGTGCTCCAGATCCTGGCACAGGCCGATAGTTGCCACATACAACGACGGACGGAGAAGGAATGTAATTTTAAACCGATTTCATGTCCTTGCTTTTTTTTGTATATTCACACCTCCTCCCCAATTCCATGCCACTTCCCCCTCCCTTGGCTCAGGTTTCTCCCTCCATCCCAGGGGCAAAGTCATCAAACTGGTTCCTTTGGCACACCGGAAGAACACAGGCAACCACACAGGGAAGCCAGCACAAGGTTTTCATTCAACAGAGGGCCTTTCTCTCTTGCAGGGCCTCACCAGTCAGGGTCCCAAGACGAGCCAGTGACAGACAAAAACACAAAAACGGAGAAAAAGGACAATCAAGAGAAGTGATGCAGAAAACTAAGCATTCCTTCGGTTCACTTGCCCTTTTAAGCAGAGGGGGATTGCTCCTGGCTGTTAGATTTCCTAGCCTTAAGCTGGCAAGCCTTTGTTTATGTGTGTATATGTTTTTTTGTTTGGTTTTATTACTAACGATTTGATAACTCATTGATAGGTTTACCGTTTTGTAGACACTGGAAATAGGCAGATAAAAAAACAATGAATTTTGAACTTACAAGCAGAACAGTACTGTACAAAAAACCTTGCCTGAACCATTACTCTTGGCTAAATCTCCAAGGTTAAGGAAATCTCTAAAGGGTGTGGAAATAAACAAAAAACAGCCACATTATTGGCTGGTATTCACAATAATGTAAACACGGTATAATAACAGAAATAATAAATAACATCCATCGATTATCCATTATCTGCACCGCTTATTCTCAGTAGGGTCGCGGGGGTGCTGGAGCCCATCCCAGATGTGGGCAGGGGACACCCTGAACCAGCCATAATAAATGTAATAAATAACAGTGATCTATATTTTTCAAAAGAATGACTCCAATAATTTCTTCTGCGTGATTCTGATATTAGAAACAGAAACGAACAAAATAAATCTCAAATGATAAAATCAAAGTATTCTCCAATTATTTCTGCCTCTTTGCTGTGGTGTACATTTTCCATCTGTGGAAGTCTATAGGAATGCTTCTTTTGGGTTCCCATAGCTCCTGCTAATGGGTAAGGCTTGGGGAGGACCCCGGATACAAGTGGCCGAAATGAGTTTCCTCCGCAGGGTGGCTGGGTTCTCCCTTAGAGATAAGGTGAGAAGCTCAGTTATCCGGGAGGGACTCGGTGTAGAGCCACTGCTCCTCCGAGTTGAGAGGAGCCAGTTGAGGTGGCTCGGGCATCTAATAAGGATGCCTCCTGGACGCCTCCCTCGGGAGGTGTTCCGGGCATGTCCCACCGGCAGGAGGCCCTGGGGGGCGACCCAGGACACATGGAGAGACTTTGGCCCAATCCCATTCCTCTCACTTGCCCCTGAGAACCCTCCAGTGAGGTCCCTCCATAGGGAAGGGCCCTTGGTGAGTGGAGTGCAAAGTGGAGATTGTCCCCTAAGATATTGGACGACACTTGCAAGGTTCCACCCCAGTCCAGTAGATGGCCATAATACGAATTGGCTGTAGACCTCAGTAACGTATTGGTCTACGTCACATGTAAACAACTCGAGTCTCAACCTGTGGTGTGGCAGTTGGAGAGTTTGTGCAACGTTAAAAATGCCCGCTACAGCTGTGTTATTACCGATTGCATGAAAGCTCATCATCTTTTCTGTGTCTCCAATCAACGGAGGAGAAATGTCCTATACTGAAGACAGCTTCGGCGCTATGTAGCGCTGATTCATCTTTACAAGGTACGTACAATCATTAAAAAAAATGACCCGTTCGGTCAAATACAGTAAGGGTTAACGTACAACGCACGTTCACATAATACTCTATGTCTGTGTAGACATAAATGGCAATCTACTTATTAGTATCTTAATGCCATTTTATGACATGTAGTAGGGGTCTTTAAGGTGTGACATGATGAAAAGTAAACAAACACAAGAACAGTCCACCTGGCTCTTAAGCTGACATAATATCTTCACCAAACTTCCCTGTATGACCCAAAAACCTTAGTTCATAAGGAATTTAATTCAAAAGAGTTGTCATTGGATATATAAAAGGTAATTTCAGCATTTTATCATGATGCTTACATCACAGTAAAAGCTGTCTTTTTCTTTTCTATGCCTACATTCATGTCTAAATTGTTTATGTTATCTATTGTGTTCCAGAGTGGCCGTCCCATAAGCGTGGACAGGTTGGACAGGAATGTTCCCATCCTGTGCTTATGATTCGATGTGGAGTCAGAACTCATTCAGGACTTAAGGTTGAGCAAGAAGGTCATGTGGGCCCTGCAGGAGCTGCTAAAGAGGGAAGAGGGCCATGGCTGGAGGTCCTGATCTACGTGAACTGGCTGGCCCACAGTCTGTCCTACCGTGTGGTGTCACGGGTCTTCAGGGTTCCCAGGTCCACCGTACACAGAATTGTCCACAGTTAATATGGAATAAATTGCTCAAAAGCCATGTTTTAGACTCTGGAAGTCAGACCCACATTTGCATCCTGTGCTTTTCTGCATTACTATTCAATAAACATCTTTATTTTGAGTAACACCTTGGTGGTGAGCTACTGTGTGTGAACTATGTGACTGTTGGACAGAAAACAACTACAAATCACTCCAGCTTAAATAATAGTTTACTTTCAGGAAAACAAACTCACATTGAGTACATAATAATAAATAATAATAGTAAATAAATAATGTGTCACAAATTGTAACAAAAATATACCAATACTTCCATAAAGCTGGAAAACACAAACTGGAACTTCATTGAGTTCTTAATGAAATAAAATATTTTCCTTTTATAAAACAAAGGGAAACATTGTTTCTGGAAATATATATATATATATATATATATATATATATATATATATATATATATATATATATATATATATATATATATATATATATATATATACATATACATATACATATACATATATATATATATATATATATATATATATATATATATATGGGCGGCGCAGTGGTTATCACACGTGCGGCACAGTTCATGTCATGGGAACCTCCTGCGTGGGTTCAAATCCAGCTCTAGACTTCCTGTGCGGAGTTTGTATGTTCTCCCCGTGCTTGCGTGGGTTTCCTCCGGGCACTCCGGTTTCCTCCCACATTCCAAAAACATGCATTTCAGGTGAATTGGCCGGTCCAAATTGTCCCTAGGTGTGAATAAGCGAGTGAGTTGTCTGTCCCCGTGTGCCCTGCGATTGGCTGGCAACCAGTTCAGAGTGTCCCCTGCCCACTGCCCGGAGATGGCTGGGACGGGCTCCAGCCCTCGCGACCCTAATATTTTATTCATCCCCGTAGGGAAATTCACACTTCCAGCAGTCTACCCCGTTGTTTATTATCAGATTAACATGATGGGTGCTTTTAGCGGAGTGGATGCCGTCACGATAGTCCAAAAGTTCGACATCCCTGCGTCAGATGGAAATCTTTTCTTTGTGAAAATCCAGGGATACACCACCTCGTGTTAGCAAGTCCGCCTCCTCTCCGATTTCCCCCGGCTTTCGTGTCTCTGTTTAGCGGCGTTGAAGCCGGATAGCTCCGGGTAGCTCCGGGTGGCTACACGTTAGCGTCCGGAATGCTAAACGTGAGCCACGTTTCCGCAAAACACAGCAACTGTGCTCCCTGTGCGCTTCGATGTTTTCCACCAGCACTCGATGATCTTATTTGGTCGTGAGTTCGCATTTACCATGATTACGGATGGTACCGAAGACTTATAACGCCGCTAGCCGCTTCGCTAGCTCCGGCTCTTCTTCCACAATAGGCCCCTTCATCACGCCGGCACGAGAATTTTTCAGGGCAAGGAGTTGATTCCTTAAATACACGCATTTTTGTGCGCTAAAACCCATGTCCATAGGATAGAAGTAATCCATATATATATATATATATATATATATATATATATATATATACATATATATATATATATATATTTTTTTTTTTTTTTTAATTATTATTATTATTTTTTTATTCCAATTTTTTTTTCTTAAATTTGATTTATTATCAGCATCGCTTATCCTCAGTAGGGTCACGGGGGTGCTGGAGCCCATCCCAGATATGTTTTGGCAGTGGGCAGGGGACACCCTAAACTGGTTGCCAGCCAGTCACTGGGCACACAGAGACAGACAACTCACCCGCTCAAGAGGTCAATTTGAACCGGCTAATTAACCTGTTTTTTGGGAGGAAACCGGAGTGCCCAGAAAAAACCCATGCAAGCACGGGGGAACATGAAAACTTCACACAGGAAGGTTCGATGATGGAAACATCTCCTAAATTAATTTTTGGGGGGATTTATAGCATTTTTCCCCCTTTTTTTACTCTCACAATAATACTTTTTAGATATATTTTTTTTACAAATCACGGTGATGATGTTCTATTCGTCTCTTTAATTTTTAAATTAAAAAAAATAAAAATTCAAATGGATGACGAAATAGCTCCATCTATTTTCAATTTAAGTAAAGGTCTAAGAAGCATTTTAAAATGCTGTAGAAAATCAGACCCATTATACATATAAGACATTTTTTGAATTCTATATATTTTTGGGTGTCATATTTTCATTCAAATCAAATGGGAAAACAGTCTTTTGTATTCATTTAAAATGTTACATTTGAAAATAAATCTTAAGGGTGCAAAATTGCCCAGCCCCAGTGCGTCGACTAAAGCAGAGATTGCAATTTCTCACTTTTTATCACCTTTGCAGTACGTGTGTGTTCTGGAGCTTAATAGGCAGAGGAATACACACTTCCCAGCTTACTGCTTTCAATTAAAGCTAAAGAGCTTCCAGAAGCGCCCGGTGTCGGTGCCAAAACCTCTCGCACGTTTAAACACAAGCAAATTTACACAAGATGGTAATTTATCTTATGTGACACAGGGCAACTTAATTGCAATCACATGATGTATGAAGCCAAAATTGCCTTGGCGCTGAAGAGCAATTCAGGTTTATTGCTGTATTTTATATGGTGGTCAGGTTAACGAAAAAAGTCTGAACACAGAATCCAAAGAATGTTCGAGTATTTTATAAGGCCTTCAGATGCAAGTTTATATCTTCTGACAATTTAACTCATCAAATCTCTACTTCCGGAGTCTCATGAGAAAGGACACTGCTGACCCTTACTCCGTAAATATTTCTTTCTACCCTCCTTTTTGCTATCACTTTGTTTTAAAGAGTATACTGTTGCAGTAAATTAAGGGGGAGAAAGATGATGAAAGATAAAACCTAGAAAATGCAAATTGTTTATCATAATTCAAACCATGTGATCATTTCTAAATGGACTGACATATTGCTGTTATCATGATGTATGCCAAGATAATGAGTTATTCTGATTGATAGAAAAATCCAGACTTATTTAGGGGACGGCTTCAACCTGTCATCCTTGTTTTTACATTTATTTTCTGCAATTAATTGTTTTGTTGTTTTTCCCCTGCAAAACGAACATGGGCAGTACCGTATTTTCAGGCGTAAAAGTCTATCCCGAGTATAAGTCGCAGCAGCCGAAAATGCATAATTAAGAAGGAAAACATTTGTATGAATCACAAACGGAGTACACGTCACAGGGGAAATGTATTTGATAAAATCCAACACCAAAAAACATACATCATCTTGAAAGGCAACTCAATGTGAAAAAAAAATTAAGAACAAAATATAATAAGGATACATGCACTTGCTCATCTTAGACACCCTCGTCAGAAACGACCTTGTCAGAAACAACATATTAAGAGTTATTTAGAAAACTCTAGCATAAATAACATTCTGACCAGACTTTCATTTTCACTCCAAATCACTAAATCCAATAAAAATATCATCATCCGTGTCACGGTAAACGATCCGCTGTTCCTTTCCTCTTTCCACTTATTGGTCGCTTACGTCGGGCTCATCATCACCCTTGCTTTTAACCAGTGTCGTACAGGTCTCACACTGACTCCAAACTTTCCTTCTGCTTTACGACTGCATATTTCACTATTTGCTGCTTGTAATCGCAGAATATTATTTTCTTTAATGCGCCATTTTTTTAGTTTTTTTAGTTGTTTTTCTTAATTATAACGCTGATGATGTGAAAAAGTCCTCAAGCGTGCTATGTGCTCCCCCAGCATAGTCCACTCGCGCAAACTGCACTAAAATTACTTCACATTTAATTTTGGGGGAAATGTAATAGAACGGTAAAGAACACAGTATGTGCACCTTGTATAAAAATCCTATTCGAGCAAGTTGAAAATATTTTCTTTGGTGAAATGACGCTTTATATTCAGAACTTTTGTGTCCCGATTGAAACAATACAGCAAGGTTGAAATTATCAACACAGGTCTAAAGCACCCTTTTGCAATTTAGAGTGAAAATAAATGTAATGATGTGTTGAAATATGTCTTACCAAAGTACAAGTCACATTCCCGGCCAAACAATGGAAACACTGCAACTTATAGTCTGGAAAACACGGCAGTTCGAAAATATCCAAATTCAGGTCCCTACATTATAAAAACTAAATTTGGGTCAAGTTTGGACCAATCCATTAATCTGAAACAACTTCCAGGGTTGTTGAAAAAAATAAAATAAAAAAAAAGAACATTAAAAAAATTACATTACTGAACATTTTAAACATAATATTAAAACGTTTATTCAAGTACATTTTGTGATTTTTTTTAAGACCATTATTCATTTTATTTGTTTTGCAAAATAATTGAGCAAATAGTGTCGATTGTAATTAAATCTTACTCCCAAATCAATTTGAGTGAAACAACTAAATAAAGTTAACTGTGTTGTAAAAAAAACCTCGAAACTGGGTCATTTTCTTAAGAAGGTAATTGATTTTTTTTAATTTATTTATTCTCTCCTTTCTATCAAACTGCTTATCCTCACCAGGGTCACAGGCCCTTTAACAAGTGTTTCCCACATTAGGTTGTTTTGTAAAAAATAATTGAATAGATAAATAAAAACAATACAAAATGATACAATGTGGTCTTACTTCACAAAAATAATTCCTTAAATTTATTGTGAAATTAAAAAACATTGTATAAAAAGATATTTCTTTCCTTTTAAAAGTATCCTGAAAGGTGTTGTTTTTACAACAGAATCGAGCAAAAATATTGCCCCCAAAATTACATCAATTTGGGTAAAACAACCCAAGAAAGTGGGTTATGTTCATAAAAACAACCCTATAATTGGATCCTTTATATAAAAGATACCTGTAGGTTGTTTCTTTCAAGAGCGTCCTTAAAAATGCTGTTTTGTTCAAAAGAACAGAGCAAAATTATGATCAAATGATCACAATTACGATACAGGATTGTGAAGAGGAGCATCTGGCACGCATGCAGCCCCTAAGGGATTTGTGTCTTAAACTCCATATTCATGACACATCATTTCGAGGATTAGAAGGACATCATCAGATTGAGCGGCTTACAAACACACATGAATGCACACAGAGAATGAATCGGCATTCAGTGCTGCTCTCGAGGAAGTTTTACATAGTTTTTCGTGTTTGTTATAAGAGACATTGGCTTGTGTCTGTTTCCTGATCGCCTGGGTGTTAATAAGGGTTGTGGTTCTTTGCCTACTTAGCCTTGACGGCCCGCGGCGTTCGTCTCCATCTGCCAATTCAAACTCTGCTTTGGACCGGAGAATGACAATTGCAGGGGCGCATACAATTCCAAAAAGAGAGGCGGAGGTTGAGTAATGCCGCAGGAATCGGATCCTGGGTCGGAAACGAGGGAGGAGTCGTTATAGCGCCGATGCAGAGTCTCCGTGTTCTTATCCGGTTGAATCGAGAGCAGCGGGAACATCAGAGGAAGCGTGGCCTTTCCTTCCTGTGCCTTTCACACTGTCACAACAGATTCTGGCCATCGCACTCTCTCTGGCTTGGTCTGATAGCTAGCGACCATCATGTTCAGTTGGCGCCATAGGACGAATGAAGCGGATGCTCGTCAGATCAGTTGAAAGTGGAAGAGTTTGGAAAGCACGCTGAGGCCACCGCCCTTTGGAAAGAGCGGTCGATGTTCGGTTGGGGTCTTGACCTCTGACCATAAGCCAGCGAAGGACGATGTTTTGGCAGGTAGCCACTGGCGGAGGGCCACCTTTTCCTGTTTGTAGCTGCGCCATTCTCAAAAACACGTGCTCCGTACAGCAAAATTAAAGCTGGTCCGGCCGCAATGCAGATTTTAATTGCACAATCAATTGTAGAAAAACAGACAATATTTCCGTATGCGGTTGAAAAATATTATTGACCCCTATTGCAAATTGTTGCAAGCAGGGACTGGGGAATATCACTTTTGTCGGGCCTGGTGTCTCTTCTTTGCTGTTACTGTATTGAACTGTATTAGTGCAGCTGTGTTCTATTTTTCCCAAAACCATATTGCAGCTAGCAGGGGCCCTCAGAGGTATTTTTTTCTCTCGAGGTGTGCTGCCCTGGTCTGGCTAAGGGCCCGGTCACACAGCCGTTTGTCAAAGTCAAATAAAGTCAAATTTATTTATATAGCCCTTAATCACAAAAATGTCTCAAAGGACTGCACAGGATTACAGTTACAAAATTACACAATTACCTGATCTTAAACTAGCAAACCAGCATGCGGGCAAGGAAAAACTCAAAAACCTCAGTGTGAGGAGAAAAGAGAAACCTTGAGAAAGGACCTCACATGTGGTAATCCCCCTTCCAGGATTGAACAGGGTGAATTACAATTAGCATTACTGTACACAGAATAGTAAACACTAGGTAAGATGTTGAAAATGTCCGGAAAGAGCATGACATCAACGACGACGCCAGCTGGTAAATGCAGGGGTTGACATGCTGCAGGTCAGACCCCGGTCCGCTGACCCATCCCAAATCATCCTTCTCCTTCGT
Organism: Urocampus carinirostris; assembly: GCF_059441175.1. Lineage (NCBI taxonomy): Eukaryota > Metazoa > Chordata > Actinopteri > Syngnathiformes > Syngnathidae > Urocampus > Urocampus carinirostris. The sequence continues at coordinate 58,312,773 of NC_142351.1, read as the reverse complement.
ATCAGCCAGGCAGGCCTCAGAAAAAGACAGGACAAAACAGAATACAAGGTGGGCATCAATCATATGCTTTGGAATAGAAGTGTGTCTTAAGCCTCAATTTAAAAACTTCCGTTGAGGTTGCAGATCTTATCTCCAGAGGCAGGGCATTCCACAACACCGGGGCCCGGATGGAGAACGCTCTCGAGCCCGCAGACTTCTTGGCTCTCGGAATCACAAGTAGACCGGCATTTTCCGAGCGCAGACTCCGTGCAGGAACATAGGGGGAAATCAAATCAGAGAGATAAGAGGGTGCAAGCCCATGCAAACATTTATATGTTAATAAGAGAACCTTAAAGTCACATCTTAAGTGGACTGGGAGCCAGTGCAAGTTGGCCAATACAGGTGTAATATGCTCAAACTTTTTAGTCTTAGTCAAAAGTCTAGCTGCCGCATTCTGAACCAGCTGCAAACTTTTAATGCTAGACATCGGGAGACCAGAAAGCAATACATTACAGTAATCAAGCCGAGAAGTAATAAACGCATGAATTAAAATCTCTGCATCTGATTGGGACAGCATTGAACGAATCTTCGCAATATTACGGAGGTGGTAGAAAGCTATTCTAGTAATATTTTTCACGTGTAACTGAAACGACAGATTAGGATCAAATATAACACCTATATTTTTGACCGAGTCACTATGGGTGATATTACATTTGTCTAGGTTCAGGGTAATGTTTGAAAACAAATGACGACAGTGAGCTGGACCAATAATCAACATTTCAGTTTTTTCTGGGTTAAGGCGTAAAAAATTATTTGACATCCATCTTTGAATCTCAGTAAGGCAATCCTCCAGATTTCTAAAACTTAAATGTCCAGTTTTTTCCAGTGGCACATACAGTTGAGTGTCATCTGCATAGCAATGGAAACTAATATTATACTTGCGGATAATGTCACCAAGCGGGATCATATAAATACTAAAAAGAAGGGGGCCAAGTACAGAGCCTTGAGGAACACCACAAGGGACATTAGATTGTTTAGAGGTCATATTGCCATAGTTAACACATTGCATCCTGTCTGACAGGTAGGACCTAAACCACGAGAGTACAGTTCCTGAGATACCAATGCGTTCTAGACGAATCAATAATATGTTGTGGTCGACCGTATCAAAAGCAGCGCTGAGATCCAGCAGCAGTAACATTGATGAGGCACCAGAATCTATTGTTAAAAGGAGATCATTGGTTACTTTTGCAAGGGCTGTCTCAGTAGAATGATTTGCTCTAAATGCTGACTGGACAGTTTCAAAAAGGTTATTTTCTGACATGAAGTCATTTAGCTGCTGTGCAACGACCTTTTCAAGTAATTTCGCAAGAAATGGCAGATTTGACACTGGCCTATAATTACCTAGGCTTTCTGGGTCAAGGTTAGGTCGCTTAAGCGTGGGTTTAATGACGGCAGACTTGAAGGCTACAGGAACAATACCCGAGGATAGCGATATATTAATAATATTTAAAACTGATGGTCCTAAGATCTCAAACAGATCCTTCACCAGTGAAGCTGGAAACGGATCAAGCAGGCACGTAGTTTGTTTGGCCCTACTGACCATCTGTGTTAGATTATCAAGGGACAATTCATTGAAACTAGAGAATGTTTCTAAACAACCGCTGACACAGTCCATACCTAGCACCTCCACATCTTTGATATAGGAGGAGGAAACAGAGCGTTCTTTTAAAATTTCATTCCTGATTAGTTGAATCTTTTTATTAAAAAATTCCATAATGTCATTAACAGAATGAGTGCAACCATTTGGGTTAAGTTGTTGTCTGGTAAGTTTCGCCACTGTGTCAAATAAAAATTTTGGATTATTCTTATGTTCAACAATAATCTTAGAGAAATACGAAGCTTTAGCTGAGGCAAGAGCTACTTTATATTTCAGCAAACTGTCACACCAGGCCAGTCGAAAAACCTCCAGCTTGCGTCTGTATCGAGGCTGAATCACGGCCAGAAATTTCTGCCTATGAAGCGAACGCTATTGGACGCTTTGAGATCGCCATACAGCCGAGATGCAGCAGTGCTTTACACGCGGTCGGAAATTCACACGCGGTTGACAGCGCGAAAAAGTTTTGCGCTGCTCAAAACTTTAGGGCCCGGTCACACAGCCTTTCACGGGCGTATCGAGGCTGAATCACGACCAGAAATTTCTGCCCGTGAAGCAGACGCCGTTGGACGCTTTGAGATCGCCATATAGACGAGATACAGCAGTGCTTTATTTGCGGTCGGAAATTCACACGCGGTTGGCCGCGCGAAAAAGTTTTGCGCTGCTCAAAACTTTAAACCACGTGTTAACCGCGGGCGGCACACGTGGTACACACGAGGTAATGACGCGGAAATGACGCGGAACGACGTGCTATGGTCGCGGCCAGGGCGTGGTTACGCGTGGGTAGGACGCGAAGTTTCAGCGGGTAATCGTGGGTGGAGCACGGTCTTAGCATGTTCTGCGCCTGTATCGCGGTGTTATTACGTGAAATTAGCGTGTTACGCGTGTGACGGTCAAACGCCTTTCTCCGCGTATATACAGCGCGATTTGCCGAGCACACGTCAGTTGTGCTCGAAACGTCAAGGGGTGAACATGGATCCCCGTCACCGTAGTGACCTCGTCTTAATCCATTTTTATTTCTTGACATTTCTTTTCATTTCATAACAAGATAATAAAATAAAAATGAAAAACTATTACAATAATAACATATTGGCTTCTTCGGTGCCATAGCTTGAAATCTTGATCTTCACGGGACTGTGTCTTGAGCGGTTATGATTTCTACAGCCCGGTGTTATGCCGAGAAATGCATCCCTGCCGAGATTTGCATCCCCTTGCTACTACAACCACTTTTACCTCGTTTTATCTCACTTTTAGGGAATGGAATGGCGAACATATAACCAAATCCACTTCGTCTTGCATTTGTTGGGAATGTATTACAACTTAAACCATTCCGTCTTTGTTTTTGTTGTGAATGTAATCGAACGGTAATGCACACCGTATATAAATCACTTTTGAGAACTGTTATGCACTCTACCGTAAAACTTATTATGCAGAAATAAGCTTTATTGTAGAGTGCATAACAGTTTCAATACGAGCGATTTGAATAGAAAAAGGCAAAAAAGTGATTTGTATACGGCGTGCATTACCGTTCGATTACATTCACAACAAATACAAAGACGGAATGGTTTAAGTTGTATTACATTCCCAACAAATGCAAGACGAAGTGGTTTTGGTTATATGTTCGCCATTAAATTCCCTAAAAGTGATATAAAAGTGAGATAAAACGAGGTAAAAGTGGTTGTAGTAGCGAGGGGATGCAAATCTCGGCAAGGATGCATTTCTCGGCATAACACCGGCTCTGCAGCTTTTGTACCCGTGGTCCACGCGCGGAAATGACGCGAAGAGGAAGCGGAACAGTCGCCGGCGTCTGTTTTGCGGGCATACCACCGCTGAACAGCGGGTTGGCCAATTTTGCGCATTTTCCATCGCGGGCAACCACGGGCAAAAAAAAAAAGCAAAATTTTACCCGCGATACAGACGCAAACGGCTGTGTGACCGGGCCCTAAAATAAAATGTACGGTTCTGGCAGGAATCTTTTATCCCTGGTCGACTATTGCCGCAGGCAAATACGACAAAACACGCTTTTGTAAGGCCTAGTGGCACTTTTATGCCAATACTGTATTCCTGCCTAAAATGAACTGCACTCATGCGGCTGTGGTTCATTATTCCCTACCCCATATTGCTGCAAACGGGGACCACCAGAAGGTGCTTTTTTTGGGGAGGCATGCCGTTCCGGCCCGTCTGACATAAAATTTAAAGTGCTGACTGTGACAGATAGCAAGAGACAGAAGTTTTAGTTAGGGCAACAGAAGTAATCTATTATCCCCATTTTACTGTTGCTGAGCGGGCAGCACGGCGGCGCAGTGGTTTGCGCGTGTGCGGTACAGTTCTGAGGTCATGAGATTGAACCTTCCTGCGTGGAGTTTGCATGTTCTCCTTGCGTGAGTTTCCTCCGGGTACTCCGGTTTCCTCCCACATTCCAAAAACATGCATGTCAGGTTAATTGGCCGGTCCCAAATGTCCCTAGGTGTGAATGAGTAAGTGAGTTGTCTGTCTCTGTGTTCCCTGCGACTGGCTGGTAACCGGTTCAGGGTGTTCCATGCCCACTGCCTGAAGATAGCTGGGTTTGGCTCCAGCTCCCCCGCGACCCAACTGAGGAAAATCGGTGCAGATAACGGATGGATAGACGATTGCTGAAAGAGGAGGCTGGGAGAGCAAATCTGTATCATGTGTGACAGCTCTTTTTTTGGTTTCCTCCGCTTAAAATAAAAAGCAACCGTGCATCCGCAATCCATTATTCCAGTTCAACTATTTCTGTGAGCGGGAGGCGTATGTTAAAAATGGTAGAAGCTGTGGGTCTCTACTTTTTTCACATTGCTGAGGTTATGGTCCACATTTACTATGATAAAAAGGGATTCAAGTGTTGATGAAATTGCCTGCAAATGTTGTTGAGATTTATAAAACCGAGTGCATAAATACTGTATAGAGTAAATGTGTTGGAACAAACATTTACATATTAGCTTAACTTCTCATACATATTACTGATACTGAAGAAATAATTGGATCACTCATTTTCTTATGTTGTTGTAGTCTGCTAATTGTTTTGAGTTTTGTTGATTTCAGTATTTTTTGGGGATATCGTTTGGAATAAATGTTTTTAATTGTAGACACTCTGGTGAGCTGTCACACGAATGCTTTACCAAAGCCACTTTTAAATCCAAGGCCCGAATTTGACCTTTCGACAGTAGACTAGTGAAGGCGTTACTTTCCCTCTACTTCTGTTAGACTGCTTGTCGGCACATTATCATGAGGACTTCAAATGTTGTATGTTATGTTGACAACCTAAAGCCGTCTCTGAGGAAGTCTTGATGGTATTGCATTAACTTTGGAAGTTAAGTTGCGACATACACCATCTTTAGTATCTTATTGTTTTCTTAGGTACAATGTCATTTATTACAATTATTTCAATAGTTATTCTGTAGTTTACTTCAATCATTCAAGAAGAATCCCCAAACTTGTTTGACATTATTATTTTTTGTCAAAGTGTGAGAAAAGGGTGGGTGTGATTGAAATAATAAATGAAAAAGAAAATTATTTTCTTCCTTTGTGTGTTTGTTTGATTCTCGGTTATCAAAATAGAGACTGAAAAAGGATGAACAGCTCCTTTAATAATAATAATAATAATTTAAAGGTTTATTGATAAATTAATTAGCTACAGACAATTGCTGCAGAATGCACAATTCAAAAACTAAGATGGCTTACCATCGTCCTTACTATCATTCTACAAAAAGGGCGGTTTACATGGTGATTTTACATTTCTTTGAAAATGAAACATTAAACATTAAATAGATCTCACAGTTGAAAAGGCACTCCCCTACTGACAATAGCTTTATCACCCTTTACAGAATATAAGCTGCTCAACCTTTGCCTGAGGAAATCAATTGTATTTTGTTAACAAGGACAATAGCTGGATTTTGCTTGATGAGATCTTCAACCTCCATTGGGGGTACTCATCAGTGTGTTTGCGTTCACACCTCATTTACAATTGTGTCTTCCTGAAGTGTTATGAGACCCATTTCCACTGTTTATAAATGGCTGAAACAATGAAGAAGTTACAAAGAAAACCCTTAAAAGTCTTCATGTGTTCAATGTGATACTTTGTTACTCCACCTTCACCTTGCACACCGGGCCAAGGTTCAACAGTGACTGGCTGACTTGCAGAAGCACCCAAACATAATTAGGCTTTAATGTCTACTTACATATTTATGATATATTAAAACTATGGAGCATGTGTTAGTTCTAAACCTGGTATTAGGTTCGGTCCTGGATCTTCACTGTGCTATTTGCGCATCCAGGAAAATTTTTTGCCGTCACCCGCCGAGCTTAGTGGAAAACGGTCTGTCAAATCTCACAAACACGCACAGCGACTCCTTGGCTAATGCAGGAATCAGGATCCGACAGCGTCTGTGCCGCGGTGCAGGTGCCCCGTCTAGGAAAATTGAAGTTATGTGGAACGTAACAAACGATGACATAGGAACACAAACACATCTGTCCTTTTTTAAGGAGGCAGCTCTTTTCTGGGTATGAAACTGCCTGCACAGTTTGGAAAAAAGGGGTGGCAGTTTGTTGGAATATTGAAGTGTGTCGCTACATATATAGTCATGATTGTATGAGTTTTTGATTTATAACATTTTTATCATTTCAGACATTTCTTTAATTATCTCATTAATTTAGTCGCAATCAATGGATTTCTTGAGTATTCGTAATTCCGTCTTAATTTACTTGACTTCATAATATATCCATTAATTCAGTTGTAACTTTACATTGTTTCAAGTTGTATTTTTTAAGTGTATTTGTTTTAGTTTGCAGCCAGTTCGAAGAGTTTTAACCGTACTTTCCAGACCTGGTATAGACAAAGGGCTCGTGTGTAACAGGTCTTTTCCTCTAAAGTTTTGTTTTCCTCGTGGCCTGCTATCCCATCATAAACATATTGGCAGCCATTTGACGGAGAACTCGTGAATCTACTAGCTATTGTCCTGTACTTTATTTGTGCCCAGAATATAGTGTTATAAAAACAACTTCTGAGAAACGGCTCATCTCATCTCCAGTGCTTGTTTTATCCGTCTCACAACCCAGATATAAACAGTCATACAGGTAAAGGGAATTGCACTCTGTCAGCAAGTTGCGAATAACAGAAAAGCTCACAGGTGAGAATAAGAATCAGTGAGCTCATGTATGTTTTTGTTTTTGTCAAAGCTAAATTAACTGCTTTCTTTGCCATTTTGCTTAAGGCCTTAATTGGCCGTTGCTTTGTTCAAGAAAAACTGCATTGTTAAATTAGCTGTACGGAGTTTGGAACTTTTTAAGTCACGGCTACCATCCCTGGCTTGTCATTATTTTATCCTCTGTAAAACATGTTCACGATGCGTGTGCAAGTATGTGCATTTTGACAGACTCGATACCAATGGAAAATTCAAACAAAACTGGGACTCAAGACAAGGATGCCACAACACAAAGTTGATGCCTTCTGAGCAATTTGTACCAAGATCAATGTAACAGGGAGATCGGATTGGACAGCAGGATTGATACTAAGCTATGAGGGCAGTTACAACTAAGCACAGGCATTTCATTGATATCTCCTCCAGAAAAATATAGCGTACTTGGGACTTTTCTCTAAATTATTGTTTTTCTACTGTTTCTATTGTCACTTGATGGTAGCGATCAAACTGGTAAACTGTCCACAACTGCAAATGTCAACTTGATAGCTAACAGCTTGGTGGTGTACTTTTTGTGCTTTTTATAGTGAGTCATCTTTCAAAATGCCTTATCTTTTAAGCAGATTTAGAGCAAATTATGAATGATACGTAAGACTAACCAATATAAACAGAAAGAACAGGGAAACGAGCATGATGTCACTTTACACAGCTACCCCTGTTCCTACTACCTAATGGGTTTGGCTCCCAACAGCTGTGCTAAAAGTAAGATTTAAAAAACAAGCCCATACATGCTCATTGAACTCTGTTGGGCATTGTTAACACATAATTAACTTTCCACTTTTTCATGGACAGTTCAAACGACGCACCCCTGCTTTAATCAAGGCTGTTTTTTTTTTGTTTTTTTTTTTCAAAAACTGCTTTGCTGGAATCCGTTGCTTCCACTGAAAGAGAGTTTTGTGACCGAAAAACAACACCAAAAACAACATCAGAGGAAGACAAAGTTGAGGCACCCAAAAACCTTATGCAAACAAAAAAAAAACACGGCGCTTCGGAGACGGGCGTCCTGGGTAGCGAAAATCATATCCAGCGCGTATTTTGATTGGGTCACTCTGTCGAGACTTCACGAATCTTTTATTGGCATCAAACGTTCCCCCCTTCGTTTGATGTCTCATCGCTCCGGGTTCTACCATTCGTATGCCTGAATGCTCTTGCATAAAAGTGGACAACCACACGTTCTGTCCCAACAGTAGTCCACCCAGCATGTTGACATAGCCTTCTGAACCCAGATGAAGGAAGAATATCAGAGGCATGGACCAGGACCGTCTGTGTGAGGGGAAATTTGCAGGAAACCAACCGACATAAAATGCATAAATAAATACATGGAGAAGGATGTAAAAATAAGAAACCGACACGTTAAGTTGTAAATGACGAGAGAGACAGTGAAGACATATTTCCCATGGGTTTACAAAAACTGGGGGAAAAACGAATCCTAGGCCAACAGTAATAAAACAGTAACAAAACAGTAATAAAATCAAGTTCCATCACTTTTCACAGGGGATGCGTTCCATGATCTATTTCCATTGATCAATTTATAACATACCGAGATTGAAATAAAGTATTTATCTGTGTATGACACACACTTTTTTACCTAAAAAATTACTTAAAGCTTGGGTGAGCATAATACGAGCTTTTACTGTATTACCGCAAAACATTGTTTGCAACGGGAATCAAACCCAGGTTGCAGCTATGGGACTGCCTAAATCTAACCACTGGGCATAGATACAGTAAATTCGGAAAAGGCATTGGCTTTCTGTTCATTATCACACTATCTTTCGTAATGGTACCAGAGACAAATGTTCATTTTGTTGTTCATTTCGCATGTTACAATGACAATAAGGTTGTCTCTTACACCGCTTATCATAGAACACAAGTAGAACAGAAGAATATAATATAATTTATTGTCATTCTAATATGTGAAAGAGACAATATAAATAACATTCATCTCTGGTACCATGACTAAAAATAGTGTCATAATATGAAATGAAATGAAATGAAATGTTTATTGAAGGTATTGTTGGATAAATTAATCAAAACATGACACAAAAAGAAAAACTAATGCTGAGAGTGAGCATGGCCAAATATGGTCACCTTACGCCCTCTCCCCTAAGGAAATTGGACAGATCTGTTTCTGCCAACCTTTGCTTAAAGGTTTGCACCGTATTTGCACTAATAACCCGGTCAGGCCAAAAATTCCAAATTTTTGGTATCCTGAAAGAAATAAAGTTTCCATGCAAGTTGCTGGTAGGTCTAGGCACCCGTAACTTGATCAAAAGGCACATCGATCATTCCATGCTGTACTTTGAACACAAAAATTAAATCAAATCGAATTCTACGGAACTCCAAAAAGTCCAAGTTCAGTCTTTGTAGTCTTTCCGGATATGACAAGCTGTGCATCCCAGGTATCCGCTTTGTATACCGTCGTTGAACTCCTTCCAGTAGGTTAATGTCCTTGAGTAAGTAAGGGTTCCACACAACGCTGTTGTATTCTAACCCGGGTCTAACAGAAACGTAAAACATTCGAACTAAGAATGCTGGGTTCTTGTTGTAAAAATTTCTGTAAATGTTTGATGTTTTATTGGCTTTGTTGGTAATTTTGGCGATATGCGTGATAAACCTTAAGTTTAAAGTAAGAGTGACACCCAGATCCTTATGTTCAGTAACAACATGCAAATCATGATCATTAATGTTATACAGCGGAACAGAACCATGTAAAAACGACTGTGCTAAGCATTTATGAGATGACAATTGCAGTTGCCACTTTTCGGACCAAAGAAAAACTGATTTAATGTCATTTTGGAGAGAATCAATTGTTCCTGTCACCTGGGTTTTTGGTAAGAAAGCCAACAGTTTAGCATCATCGGCAAAAATTGAGATGGCACCGGAGTGCTATCCACGTAGGTGAACACCGTTCCAGAGCTACTCAGAGAGGCGTAAGAATCCTTATCATCAGCGGATAAGCCGGGGACGCAGGACTTGCAGATGTACATATATATATGTGTGTGTGTGAGCCGACATTCATGCTCATCATGATGCCGAGCTAAACTACACAGCAAAAATAAACAAAAAAATTAATATACATAAAAAGACACAATAAGATAAGATAACATTTACTGCCTTTTCATACATCATCTATACCACAGGTGGTCCTTTGGTTAGAATTCAGTGCTCGCACCACAGTGACCCGGGTTTGATTCCCAATTTCTACAAAATTTGAGCTGAGAGAAGATCTAACAAATGTTATACCACTTTTAAAACCAAAATTAGGGGTGCGTGTTATGCAGAGTGCTTGTTATAAAGGAATAAATACGCCATTTTTTTAGACCTCCATCAACCATTGCCAAAGGTTCCACACTCCTCATTTTTTTACAAAGCGAATAAGCTATATCTATTTTTTTTAAATGATTATGTATATACCAGTTTGTCAATGTATCGTCTTGCGACATAAGTTTATCATTGTTATCTTTATCAATGGGATGAAAAAGAATGAAAACGAAACAATGACTAATTAAGGTTTTTAAATAATAGTTTTGCTTTAATGTATTTATCGAGCCGACATTCATGCTCATCATGAGGCCGAGCTAAACTACACAGCAAAAATAAACAAAAAAATTAATACACATAAAAAGACACAAGCAAACACTTTAATTAGTAATCTAACTTTTTGTCAGAATTTCTAGATGATTCAAAATATTTATTTCAAATTTTACAATATTGACATTATTTTCCTCCATTCAAAAATCTTATAACAAGCAAATTGTCTGATATGGATGTTAAATAGTTGTTTTATTTTTTATTTTTTTTTCATTTAAAGGTATCTAAACAATCTCTGGTCTGAATATATATATATTTTTTTAAATGATTAAAAACACAGTTATGCCGATTTTAATGACTGTTTTTGTTGTACTAATTAATTAAAGGAAAACTATATATAATTTGACCACTAGACTTGTCTGTATTGTGTTATGCAACATTAATAGGCTGGTCAGAAAAATCAAGGAAGAATATTAACTACAGGGACACAAATATCAAACGGTATCCTTTTCGGATACAACCCATTGAATTACTTTTTCTGTGTATTTTTGGGGGTATCATAATACGGAGATCATTTGACTGGAGATCCCAAACAAAAGAAGTGCGGGTTTGCGGGTGACCGCGTTGCCTCACATTTAAAGGAGGTGTGTGTCAAAACAGGAAACATGTGTGGGAACGTGACTTGAGGTCTGTGTTTAACTAACAGAGGGTGACTTCTAGCCAGAGAATCTGTCCACAAAACCCAAAGCAGTCAACCTCAGTGTCTGGGTGGCAGCTATGAATCTCACAGTCTAATCAACTAAACAGCATAGCAGTTCCCGAGCCATAGCATAAAGTTCAACACGGGACGGATCTTTATTCAACATGCGTGTTTGATTTTCTGATGACGATTTTTCAATACTCTGCCCCTGATGCCGAGCTGGTGGATAGGCAGGTGAGAGGAGACGTCTTGACCTTTGACCTGACGGCTGCTGAGGTCGTCAGTTGTTAAAAACACACAAGCACCATCAAGGTTTTTCTGTGAATGCTAAGTGAGGAGAATGCGTAAAATTACCTCCTGTAAATTTATAATTGCATGTTTTTGTAGCACATACCTGCAATTTTATGCCCACAAAGGCTTGTTTCTCCCTCTGTGGCCTCACTCGTGCTAACCACAAACAACCCAGGCTCTAATGACGAACAACTGCTTAGCATTAGAACAATAGCCTCAGAAAGTCCACACTGCAAAATCTTTGATTAAAAAATCCTTCCCCTTCAATCAAAAATAAAACTATTCCTAAAATGGAACATTTCTGGCAATGAGGCGTTAATTATATTATTTAGATACACAACCGCAGAGCACAGTTTTTATGAAACCCTGGTCGCTACATTATGCCATTGTGGCCCACCTAAAATAAACTGCACCGTGTGGCCACGGTCCAATATCCCTGGTCGACTATTTCTGAGAGTGATGACAGAGAGAGCAAATTTCTGTTATGTGTGGTGATTCTTTTTTCTTGTTCTTTTCACCTAAAATCAACTGCATCAGTTCAGCTGCGATCCATCGTTCCTGGTGGCCTATTGCTGTGAGCAGAGGGCAGCAGAGCACAATTTTGTCAGGCTTTGCTGCTCATTCTTGCCCTTCTTTTCGCCCTAAATGAAATGCATTTGTGCATCCGCGTTCTGTTATCCCCAATATCAAATCGCTTTTAGCGGGGACTTAAGGCACTTTTTTCAGGAAGCGGTCCATTATGGCCTGCCTAAAATGAGATACATTATCCCAAGATGATTATTCTGCGAGCAGGGGCCAGACAACTGCATGGTAAAAATGTGTGGGGTGGGGGTTACTTTGCTGATTTGTACATATTCCGGGTGGATTGTGGTCTCCATTAATTCTGATGAACGGTGGATTTCAGTATCCTGAAGTCCACATGCCAAAGTGTGAAAAAAATGGCCCTTTTCCGCCTCCTAGAATAGCACAAAATTTCTGGCACGTTTGAAGAAGCGTTACAAAAATTGGCACTCATATTTAGGAACTTAAGACCCACAAATTCAGTCTATTACAGTCACATTCAATGTATTATTAGTTGCAGTGTATTATTATAAAACTACAAACAACGTTAAGAAGGATAAGCAATATAAAAATAAAAAATGGATTAAAAAGTTTGCAAAATGTGAAGTTTGTCCAGGCTACAAAATTCTGAAATTGTTGTGTTGTAGTGAATATGTAAATCTTCTTTATAAGCAGTGGTTTAGCATATAATACGTATAAATCTTAGCAGCTCTATTCTCCCTTTTGATTAAATTCATGACTAGTTTTACACGGGTAAAGGAAGCCCATTTAAAAAAAGTTAAATAAAATTATTGAATTAATCATCCAAACAAGTGAAACAATGTACAGTGGAACCTCGGTTTTCGAACGCCTCTCAGTTCGAACAAATTGGAGTTCGACCAAAAATTTGAAGAAATTCTTGCTTTGCTGTTCGGTCAAAAATTCGGAGTTCGAACGCCAGTAATGCCTGAGTGCGTACGCTAGAGTGCGATGCTGAGCGGCGTACGGGTGTAGATCGTGTGGATCGCCCCCACCCCTCGTGACCAACTGTTATCACGTGCGCACTTCCCTTTTTGTACTTTCGCTTTTAATATCGTGAAAAGAGTGTTTTAGCCCGTAACTATGCCTCAGAAGAATGTCGGTGCAAGCAGGACAGGTGAAAAAGGAAAAGTTGTTTGTACAACTATTGCCTTTAAGAAAGACATAATAGCTAAATATGAAAGAGTTTCCGATCTTGCGAGGGAATACAGCATGCACCTTCTGCTGACCACCACAAAGGTAAGAAATCCTATTGATGATTATTTTCTTTATTTTTTATTTCTTTATTTTTTTTTTTACACGTTCTTGTTAGCGTAATCTTTCGTACGGAAGATTACGATAACGCGAACGTACGATTAGCCTGGGTTAGCTTTATGATTCGAGGTAAACATTCAGGGTGTTGGAACTGAGCCCAAAATTCAGGGTGTTGGAACGGAGCCCCCTTTCCAATGAAGCGCTAGCCACTTGTAGTGCTAAATGACTTGTAAACGACCTGATTTTTTTATTTTTACACGTTCATGTTCGCGTAATGGGCAGCACGGCGGCGCAGTGGTTAGCGCTTGTGCGGCACAGTTCATGTCATGGGAACCTGTCGTGGGTTCAAATCCAGCTCCAGACTTCCTGTGCGGAGTTTGTATGTACTCCCCGTGCCTGCGTGGGTTTCCTCCGGGCACTCCGGTTTCCTCCCACGTTCCAAAAACATGCATTTCAGGTGAATTGGCCGGTCCAAATTGTCCCTAGGTGTGAATGAGCGAATGAGTTGTCTGTCCCCGTGTGCCCTGCGATTGGCTGGCAACCAGTTCAGGGTGTCCCCTGCCCACTGCCCGGAGATGGCTGGGATGGGCTCCAGCCCCCCCCGCGACCCTAATGAGGATAAGCGGTACGGCTAATGAGATGAGATGAGATGAGACATTAGTTTTAATGGGAAAATCGATTTCGGTGATTGAACAAATCGGTTCTCGAACAGGGTTCTGGAACGGATTAAGGTTGAGAACCGAGGTTCCACTGTATACATTTCCTGGATTTTCATTTTATTCATTACTCAACAATAGGATGTGCTGAATAATAGACATTGTTTCTTTAAAACACAAATTAATGTACATGAAGGATTTTTTTTTCAATTTTTTTCAGTGATGGGCAGATTTTAAAATCTCTTCTTCATTCATTACCAGACCTAATTTCTAGTCTTGGCTGAGTATCTTATTTTTCCTTGTGAATTTTTATGCAGTTTCCCAAAAAATTGGGGCCAAACGTGACCTTTTCTGAGAAAAGGCCTACCTCCCCTCAATCTCAGTAATGTGGCGACACAGCTTACCATCATCTGCTCGTCACTACCCAATGTTTCTCGTGAACTCGCAGCTATTCGATAACTCGGTGGCCCGTGCAACTCGCTTCGCTTTTTATATTGCGCGCGCTTGATTTACTACCCCGACATTATATCTTCTGCGAGCCTCCCCCTCCCTCTCGTCGAGGCCTTTTTCTTTTTCCACCAGCCTCCGTCTGACCACAGGCAGTCCCAAATGAAAATATGAACTCGGGGAGGGAAGTTAATTTCCCATTCAAAGGCCGAGCAGAGGCTGTAACTTAGTTCAGACCCCTTTGTGGTAGGGCCACCATTTTTCTCATCAAATTAAAGTAAGTTCCTGATTGATGAGCGTCGGGACTTAAAACTGTTTAGTTCCCAACGTCGGCCGCAGAATTTACACGTGTAGAGAGAAAGTGCAATTGTGTTTGTTGGAGCGAGCGGGGTTGGTGGGCTTGAGGTTTCTGAGCAGCCCCTCATTGGAGATGATTGCTCTCATAAAGACTCTCTTCTCGAAATTACCGCCCTCTCATTTTTGCCTCCTCCTCACCCTTCCATTTACAGTCTTACCACATTTAATCAAGCACAGGTTTGACCTGATGAATTTACAGACACCCTGCTAACATCCTGAAAAACGCAATTCCTTTCTGCCCTAAAAGAGCACTTATGGAAAGTGAAATTACACTCGACCTCAAATTATGTGACTATTCTTTGGCTAAAATACAACTATACATTCCTATATTTTTTAATGCACTGGTGAGTCATAAAGAACAAGTTAAGACTGCTCCTTTTAAAGGCTGAAATAGTTTTCAGTCTTCTGACTTAATATAATATTTATATCTATCTTTCTACACTGGTCATATCCCTCGAGAGGTGGGACCGACAGCAAGACAAACACATGCACAAAAACAAAGAAAATAAAAAAAGGAAAATGGAGCAAAAAACACAAAACATTTGACCATGGCCAACCCAGATGCCCAAACACCCAAACAAGTTAAGCACCTCTGCACCCAAGTTGGTCATGCTTTTGTCCCTCCAGACGAAACGGGACACAAGAAAGCAGCCATGTCACTCGGGTCAAGGACACAACACACTCTTCTGTTCAACAGCAGGGCCCGACAGCTTTCACTGGTTTACCCCTGCCGCATCATACAGGTGCCCTGCCCATCCCTAAGAACATGCACAAATGTCCCTCTATCATTTCACAACACCTCTCGAGTCATTCCTATCACCAACAAGAGCTGTAGCTTCCACTACATTTAGACCTCTTTCCACCAGTGCACTCATGACACCAACCATCCGTGCCAACCTTCCTCTTCCTCTTATTCTCCTTTAATTTACTCCTGCTCTGTAGATCCTCTTCAACATTAACTCCTCATCTATTCTCTCCATGTGTCCAAACCAACCGAGTACTCTCTCATCCACACACTTGCGCTGTTCCACTACTACTTCAGTCCTGTCTCTCACAATTTCATTTCTCAATCTGTCCAATCTTGTCACTCATAACGTATTCCTATAACACTTAATCTCAAAAACATTGAATTTCCTTCCCAAATCTTTGTTCAGGCTCCAAGTCTATGCACCATACAACAGAGTCGGCACTATCACACTCTCATACAGTCCTCTCTTTACATACATACTCATACTCTTATTACTTATCACTTTCCTCAAAGCAACCAAAACCATGCTTCCTTGATTCACTCTGTGCAATACCTCACACTCCACTCCACCAACTGCAGCCACATCACAACCCAAGTACCTAAAGCTTTCAACTTCTTCCAGCACCTGTCCATTCAACCTTATTTCCAACGGCATGCCCAATGCATTCAGTGAACACTTCATCACCTTACTCTTCCCAACTTTCACACATAACTTACGCCTATCACCCATGCTTCCAAACTCCATTACAAACCTTCTCAATATTTCCTCGGAATCAGCCACAAGCACTGTGTCATCTGCAAACAGCAACTGACTTACCTGCCACACCGTTCCACTGTTATCCATCATCTCTACACCTCGGCCAAATACTCTTGTATTTACCTCTCTCACCACACCATTCATGTACACCTTGAACAGCCATGGCGACATCAGACACTCCTGTCTCACACCAGTTAACACAGGGAACCACTCACTCGTCTCAATCCATACTCTTACACATGCTCTGCTGTTCACATAAAAAAAATGTCAATGCTTCCAACAACTTTCCACCCACTCCATACATCACCTTCACCTGCCACAATGCCTCTCTATCGACCCTGTCATACGCCTTTTCCAAGTCAATGAAAGCCAAACAAACATTCTTAGTTTTTTCAAAATATTTCTCACACACCAGTTTTACTGTTAACACCTGATCCACACATGCTCTTCCTTTCCTCAAACAACACTGCTCCTCCATCACCACCTCATCTGTTCTTCCTCTCACTCTCTTAATCAAGCTTGCCGGTCACAGACAACAGACTAATACCTCTTGAAATGCTACCGCTTTTACCAATCTTTTTCTCACTTTATGCCTTTCATACCACTCTTATCTGGCAGCCACTCATCAAAGGCACGTCTCTTTTCTGTCACAGCCTCTGAGATCATTCCACCATTCACTATTTTCCTAATAACCAGTGTTCTTGTTTGCCCGCGTCCCTGCATCCTAGACGCATCATTTTTGCTGGGGACGCATAGTGTCAAGTCAACGTGCATCCCCGGGACGCAACTTTTTTGACACAAAATTGTCATTTTTACCTGATTAAAAATTTTTTTAAACAAAGATTTACCGCACTCCAAGTTTTTTGTCAGGCAGATCCGCCATTGTTGTTTTGGTCTCGCAGTTCGAGTTTCCGTCTGCACGCCGATCTCGGCAAACGAGATCTCGTTGTTTCGAGATTACGTCATTGTTGTGGTGGTTGTCGTTGAGGGAAGGTGAAGGCTAAGTATGCCTCCGAAAAAAGTTATTATTAAGTGAAAATCAACACAAAATTGGTCATTTCTTCAGTGTCAGTAATAAGTCGAGACTTAATGCAGAAAGTGATAACAACGGCAATAATTCCGGCACGAAAAAACGGCGGAGAAATTCTTCGGAAGATCGCGAAGGCAAGGAAAACACGTGTGGGGGTTTGGGGTTTTTAAGGGTTATTGATCTATCTTCGTTATTCATTATCCATTATCCGTTATCGGTCAGTTCATTATACGCTACAAAGCCTAGGAGCCGGGACACTTACTCTCAGCCAAAAGGCTAAGCTAAGGTCCTAGCCCTATAGCCTTGTTGCGATCATTGCGAATGCACCGTTCCCGGAGGTACTGCAATACCGGGCCGATGCGTGTGTTGAAGCCAACAATTCGACGAAAGAAAACCGACAAAAGAATAATCCTAGAAAGGACTTTTCTGCCAAAATTGACTCAATTATATTCCTGGTTACGCTATGAGGAGGATGATAATGGATTGGACCTTGAGAAGGCATTACAATTGTGGCGGGACAGCAAACCACGAAGAATATATGAATTGGAAAATCTGAAGTGATAACTTGCTTTGTATTACCAATTAACTGTGATGATTAAAACTGCACGATTCTATAGACTAATATTTCAGCAATATTATTTTACATAATGTACAATATTTTTGTGAAGTGAAAAATCTTAAAGTGATTATTGATTTGTATTACCAATAAACTGTGATTATTAAAACTGAATGAAGATTTATATTATATATTTGTCGCCGATTTACAATGTCAACCTCGATAACACTAATTTTTGGGGACCCATAGATCTCTGTTGGGACACATAGATTTTTGAGCATGCGAGTCCACGGGACCCATCACTTTTCACAGGTAAAATGAACACTGAATACCACAACCAACTTTTCTCATTCCACACTTTTTCCGCACTCCTTGACACTGCTTCTTTCAAGCACTTCCATTCCATTTCCACACTCTCCCCTTCTCTTCTACTAATCCGTTCATACTCTTCCCCTATCCTCTCTTTAAACTCTCTCTCCTCTGCTGCCTGATTCACCTCATCCCTCACATTTTTTCCTACAACTAGCCCTCCACAATCCATCTATTCTCAGTTTTCCTTTCACATAAAAGTGATCAGACATACCACTCATTTCACCTCTGTAGACATGCACATCCAACAATCTACTTAACATCCCTTTCCTAACCACCACATGATCCATCAGTGCTTTGTCCACCATCTCACCACCAACCATTCTGACAAAGGTATACCTATTCACGTCCCTCTTTTTAAAAAATGTATTTCCAATCACCAACTTTCCACACGATTTTCCACACATAACTCAATCAATTTCAACCATTCCATTACCCACTCTAGCATTCAGGTCACCTAGTATTACCACTTTCCACCCCTATTTCACACTTGCCACACATTCAGACAAATCCTTCTAGAAAACTCCTCTCTCTCTTCAACACTTCTTTCTGAACCAGGTCCATATGCGCTTATAAACATCCATACTTCTACACCCCACTTCAATCGGACCCACATAAATCTCAAAGATATTTCTTTACACTTCACCAGTTTTTCCTTTGCTTTCTCACTCACAAGCACAGCCATTACTCCAGGCTTTCTACCACACATACCTCCAAGCTGTAATTCACCCTTTCCTTTCATCTTTGATTCACTCAAGGCTAGCACATCAACTTTCCTTTTAGTCTTCATCCTTCCAATCTCCTTTTTTTTCCCACTCAGTCACTTCACTTCCACATCCTCTCACATTTAGTGACCCTATAACTAGGGTTTGCGAGACCTTTCAGTCTCCCGCCCCCCTTTATTTACCTTGCTGTCTCTTAGGGGGAGAGCAGGGTAGTAGAGAGGAGACATAGAGGAGAGGATTCCCCCAGTCCACTCGCTCCCTCCATTTTACCCCAAGTTGTAAATGTAACAGAACAATAGTGCAATGAAAATTAGCGCAATGACATGTAGCAGCAACATTCTTCCAAAATAAGAGTCGAGACATATATAATATATATGCCCTGCGACTGGCTGGCAACCAGTTCAGTGTGTCTGCTGCCCACTACCTGAAGATGACTGGGATGGGATCAGAAAACAATGGGAACGTCGACAAAACACTCAGATAGTTCAGTCAAACTTATTACCTCCTTAACATTCCGAAAGCTTGCAAAGAAGCAAATACGTGTCTCAGACATGTACGGAAACAGTGTCTGTACGATGTCACCAATCACTCAAATGCATCGTTCCAAATATCATTTGGATGGTTAAAGTCTTGGGATTCAAGAAATGCCAAACAGTTTTTAGTTTCCATTCTATTTTTTGCTGGCAACTCTGTGGACAGCAAAGTAAGAAGTTTATTCTGCAGAGAAACCGGTTTCTTTACTATGCCTATGACAATAAACACTTTGAATTGAATTTAGATTAAAAATAGACTCATCACAGAAACATCAAGATCGTTCTAAAACAAGATACCGGGAAAATATAAAGCCGCATAGCTCACCTAAGTTCTCTTGCAGCCATTACGTTCAATAAAGATACGTAACCATGGTGTTCTTACAACCGTGAGTGTAGTAAATCCAGGAGAGTAAAATATTTACAAATCCAGAATAGTAAAAAATGTTTTCTCTATGCCGTAGTGCAACCCAACGTGTGATTCGCATTCATCTTTTTCGGCCAATTGCAGGCTTTGTTTCGCCCCTTTAGCCTATGCGAGCCTGTATATGATAAAAAGGATCCGCCCCCTTTACCTCCGAATAACTTTAGCCAATAGTGACTGATTCAAATGATGATTGACACATTGGTTAGAAAATGAAGCACCGGTATATAAATCCCAGCATACACCGCGGACTACTTCGTCTTCAGGGGAAAATCTAGTCGGCGGCTGCTTGCCTTAGTTGCAAAACTTTGCGACTTAATATTGATCCATATATAAGGCGCACTGTATTTTAAGGCACATGGTCAGCTTTTGAAAAAAATAAAGACTTTTAGGTCCGCCTTATTGTGCGGGAAAATATGGTATATATATATATATATATATATATATATATATATATATATATATATATATATATATATATATATATATATATATATATATATATATATATATACTGGACTGTCTCAGAAAATTAGAATATTGTGATAAAGTTCTTTATTTTCTGTAATGCAATTAAAAAAACAAAAATGTCATACATTCTGGATTCATTACACATCAACTGAACTATTTCAAGCCTTTTATTATTTGAATATTGCTGATTTTGGCTTACAGCTGAAAAAAACTCAAAAATCCTATCTCAAAATATTAGAATACTTCCTCAGACCAAGTAAAAAAATAATTTTATAACAGCAAAACTAAATCAAACATTTGAAAATGTCCATTGATGCACTCAGTACTTGGTTGGGAATCCTTTTTCACGGATTACTGCATCAATCCGGCGTGGCATGGAGGCAATCAGCCTGTGGCATTGCTGAGGTGTTATTGATGCCCAGGATGCTTCGATAGCGGCCTTCAGCTCATTTGCATTTTTTAGGTCTGGTGTCTTTCATCTTCTTCTTAACTATACCCCACAAATTCTCTATGGGGTTCAGGTCAGGGGAATTAGCAGGCCAATCAAGGACAGTGATGCCATGGTCAGTGCACCAGTTACTGGTGGTTTTGGCACTGTGGGCAGGTGCCAGATCATGCTGGAAAATGAAATCCTCATCTCCATAGAGCTTTTCAGCAGATGGAAGCATGTAGTGCTCTAAAATCTCTTGGTACACAGTTGCATTTACTCTGGACTTGATGAAACACAGTGGACCAACACCAGCAGCTGACATGGCTCCCCAAACCATTGCTGACTGTGGGAACTTCACACTGGATTTCAAGCAACTTGGATTTTGCTCCTCTCCAGCCTTTCTCCAGACTCTGGCGCCTTGACTTCCAAATGAAATGCAAAACTTGCTTTCGTCTGAAAAGAGGACTTTGGACCACTCTGCAACTGTCCAGAGCTTCTTCTCCATAGCCCAAGTCAGACGCTTCTTCCGTTGTCTTGAGTTCAGAAGTGGCTTGACCATGGGAATACGGCTATTGTAGCCCATTTCCCGGACACGTCTGTGAACTGTGGCTTTTGATACCTGGACTCCAGCTTCAGCCCACTGTCTTTGAAGCTCCCCCAAATTCTGGAAGCGGCTCTTCGTCACAATTTTGTTAAGGCTGCGGTCATCTCTCTTGGTTGTGCAGCGTTTCCGGCCACATTTTTCCCTTCCAACAGACTTTTTGTGGATATGCTTTGAAACTGCACTCTGTGAACAGCCTGCTCTTTGAGAATTTTCCTTTTGTGTCTTACCCTCCTGATGGAGGGTATCAATGATGGTCCTCTGGACAGCAGTCTTCCCCATACTTGTGATTTAGTTTACTGAACCAAGCTGGGTGTTTTTAAGGCTCAGGAAACCCTCGCAAGGTGTTTCGAGTTAATTAGATGATTCAGGTGATTAGTTGAATAGCCTACTTGTATACTTTTTCATGATTTTCTAATATTTTGAGATAGGATTTTTGAGTTTTCTTAAGCTGTAAGCCAAATTCAGCAATATTAAAATAATAAAAGGCTTGAAATAGTTCAGTTGATGTGTAATGAATCCAGAATGTATGACATTTTTGTTTTTTTAATTGCATTACAGAAAATAAAGAACTTTATCACATAATTCTAATTTTCTGAGACAGTCCACTATATATATATATATATATATATATATATATATATATATATATATATATATATATATATATATATATATATATATATATTTTTATGTATATATCATTTTGGACTATAAGCTTCAGGAACAACGCAACTAATGAAAACAAGTGTCCTCAAATTACTTTACAGCTTGGTTTGACTCACAAATATTACAGACTGACGTTGACATTTGTTTACATTGTATATTTGTGTATCTTTATTATTACTTATCCAATTATTGTGCTTCAGTGTCCTTACGGGTTAGGGTATGCATTTACCTCCTATGTAATTAAAGCAGCTCCACTTAATAACATTTTGATAAATATATTAATCCACTGAGTCCCTATACAAAAGAAAACACAACTGTTTTTTTTCACTTAGCGCAGAATCAACAAAAAAAATAAAATAACCCAAGGTTTTTTTTTTTCTTTCTAGGCAGTAACCTTGTTTTCCGAAAAACAAAGGTCGTCTCTCCTGGTTGTTTCATCAGTTGGTTTTGAACTCACCTATAAATTGACCATCATTGGTCATCTCTGCGTTAAGCTTGTAACAGGGGTAACAATCTCCAGCCGCGTCGCTCTTTGATAGATGGGTAGTCCACAAGTGAGGTATCCGTCAGAGGAGAACAATGGCTTTCAAATGAATCTGGGAGCTCGTAAATCACAAAACGAGCGCCCGAACAAGGCGCTGATTGCCCGGACGTTGGCGATGGCGGAATACGTGAAGGCGAGAATGAAGGAGAGCCCCAACAAGACACCTTGTTAGCGTCAGGACAAAACGTCTCTATTAGGAACCAATGGCCTACTAATGCAAATGAGTTTGCTTGAGCACACACGTTCTGCTGTAGTAAAAGTTACACAGTTTAAGTTGTATAATTGATACACCTTCATACAGTACACTTTACCTTTCTTAGTTAAGAATGCACAGCTACGTGACCAAATGTGGTTATAGTGCAATAAAATGAAATAAACAGAGGAGAAGAAATATGGCCACTCTCTGAACAGGAACAGCTTGTCAGCGTATCCCCAAAACTGCCAGCAAAAATCCCATAAGCTTTGTCCTGCTGGTCTGAGAGCAAGTGGGACGCTGACAGTTTTTTGGAGTGCTAGGTCAAGTGTTATTATCAAACCTGAGACATCCCGTCGGAATCGAGTTTCACTTTTGTGTATTTGTGTGTATGTGTGTGTACAAAATGCAGAAATCTAAAGTGTAGATTAGCCGCAAGAGAACGGCTGTTTTGTGCATACTGGCCAGGAGCTTTTGCTTGTCAGTCACATGTGAAAATACACACTGTACTTTACATTATTCTCAAGTTGAACCCGTAGAGTAAAGTCTGTCCAAGACATAAGACATAAAGATCATTTCTACAGGCGGTATTGAAGAAGAATGAGTTTTTTTCTCCTCTGCATGTTCAAATCAACATTCGGGATGTGAGACTAGATGAGTAGAACAGTGGAGAAACGCTGTTCCGGTGAGGTTTTTATCACAATCAAACAATAAAACAAGACTAGAATATATTCCAGGCTTCCGAATAGAGAACAGAGCTGGGTGTGTCCTTCACTAAGCATCAACAAAATGGCTGGTGGTTAATTTTTTCAAGAAAGGAGCGTGGTTTCAAAAGAATGAGACCTTGATTGAGTGGAAACTTCCCAAAACATTGAATTCACTCCAGTCCTGTTTCGATTGGATCTTGCTAGATTTCGCAGGCTTGACTCAAGGTCTCTAACTTTACTCGTTAGACAACCACTTTTCTCCTCTTAAATAACACCCACTGATTTTTTTTTTAATCTACATCTTATAATATTAAATTACAGAGTCTCTTGACTCGAGACAATTACTTTAGTCTTCAACTGCTTTATTTTAAAGCAAGACTAAGTGCATGTGTGTGTATAAACCACCCCGACGATCACATTCGATTTCTTCTTTAGTGGATGTTTTCCACTTCTGATGTTAAACAAGTACATGTTGTTTTCTTGTTCTCCCAATATTCCGGAGACAGGGAGGCACAGCGAATGAGGGCGCAGCCCCATGGTGCAGAGGTTCAGGGTCCAGCTACCGTAACCTCCCCGTGTGGAGTTTGCAAGTTCTCCCGTGCCTGCGTGGGTTTCCTCCGGGCACTCCGGTTTCCTCACACATTCCAAAAACATGCATTTCAGGTTCATTGTCCCTAGGTGTGAATGAGCGAGTGAATCGCTGTTTGTCCCTGTATGCCCTGCCACTGGCTGGCATTCAGTTCATGGTGTCCCCTGCCCACTGGCTAAAGATAGCTGGGATGGGCTCCAGAACCCCTGCGACCCTACTGAGGATAAGGATGGATGCTGGAGACATATTGCTTCTCACGTGTTAAAATAATGTGTAAAATAAAATGTATCACTTTTTAATGTAAAATGTTTGGCTTGAATGAAACCAGATATCACTTGAAACAATGTAGAGACTGTATATTGACTGATTTAATGAATACATGATTACATCAAGTGAACACAATAAGAAGTATTTACGTTTAAAGTGACTCCCCAATGTCACTTGTGGGAAAATTATGTAAAGTTATCATTTTGTTTTTGCGGTTAATGGGGCTCAGAATCACTTGCGAAGAGTGAACATCTGTGATTTATTTTCTCTTTTTAATTTATTAAATTTATGGTGTCATGATTACAATAAACTATGTAATAAGAGTGACACGGAAACTCGTAGACTCATGACTGTACAAGTTTCAATATTCTAACAGTATCTTCTGTTCTCTACTCAGCTCTACACCATGAAAATCAAGGTTGCAAAGATATAATAGCTTGTCTTTACTCAACATAGCTCACCAATTTGAGTACCCCAATCTGGTTTGGGTAGAAAAAAAGAATCCCTGCCAGAACATAACTCATTTTTTATTTAATGGAGGAAAATGATTATTCAGAGAAACTATAACGTTTAACAAAACACAGCCCCAGGAAATCATACCCCTCACAAAGACCACAAGGACTGAGGAACAACATTGGAAAAATAATCACAAAACAAATCAATAAGTCGACATCAAATGTGCTTTGGGCTACAGCCTGGTTGCAAAGAGTTGAGTTGGATGGTATATGCCCTTTGTGGAACCGAGGCAGTGGGGTGAAAAAAAAAACGGAAAAAAAATGTCAGTAGAAAAAAATGCAAGCAGTTTCTATCTCAAATGCCATTTAGTTGAAATCTGCACCAAAGATAACTTGTTGCAAAAGAAACCCCTCTCGTTTATGAAAATGTTCAGAAGGTTCATGCGTTTTGGAGCAGCCTGTTGCTAAATTTTGAAAGAATGCTCATCGAGACCATTTATTTTCAAGCTCTCCGCATATACCCAAACTTGGTTTGGATGACGCAGAGTGGAGGAACTCATTGAGCTCAGAATTCTTTCGCGGTTTTGGGGCTTTGGATAATGGGATAGTGAAGCAGCATTTCTTTTAATTCATGTCTTAAGACAGTGGTAACATACTCATCCACTGTAAATGTATTATGGATTTTAACTATTTCATGGTGTCAAAATCAGTTTTTGGGCTGAATTAAAGGAAAGATGGATGGATGGATGGATGGATGGATGGATGGATGGATAGATGGTCTTTTTTGTCATTATACAATAGAATAAAGAAACTTGAGGGATCCTCCTTTCAGTGCAAGAAAAAATAATAACTCGATGTTCGAACACCGATCCTGAACGGATTATGGTCGAGATGTCGGCCTGAAGAGGGATGTGCGCCACCAAGCTGTACTTGCCCAAGACACACAACAGGAAATGGTGCCCCTAAAACCCAAGTGGTTTTAGGGATACAACCAACCAACCAACCAACCAACCAACTGTAGCTAATTGTTATGTCTATGAAGCTACATGTAAATATATACAAATTTGTACTGGAATTTTTTTTTGATGCGCTAAAAATGATAAATCTATAATCCTGCCCAGATGAAGCAAGCTTGGTAGAAATCAAATTTACTCAAATGTTAATAAAGATAAATATACAAAAAAATACACGTTTTACAGAATTAGTTTTTAAAATAATTTTTAACATGTTTAATACATTGAATGATTTTGGGCAAATTTCATTATTGGATGTGCTGAATGGTATAATCCTAAAAGACAGTGGTCATTGATAGAGGTTGGCGATACTGTTAGATTTCGATCCAATCCAACTAAATACATCTTAGTATCGATAGATACCGATCCGATACAGATACTTTTTGCCCTGAAATGTCATGATCATTGAATAATTCAAGCTTCTCTGTTGAGTTGGTATGCATTTAAGATAAGCAGTGCACAAAGGTTTTAGGAATTAACAGTGTTTCACTTTTTAATCAATAACTACAATTCAAACTTTAACAGTACATGAAACAAATACAAATATTTTAATTTACAAGTGTTTCAGAACAAAACCAGGAGGGCCACATAAAAAAGAACCAATGTAATAGAATTACAAACAAAACAATGTCAACATATCAACTCTATCTTCCATTGCAAAATACTTTATAAATATAGTTAGAAAGTGCAAATAGTGTAATCAATGCAAACTAAAAACCTTTAACAGGATAGAAATTAAAATGCTTTACGACAACAACTGTTACAAACTGAAAGTCAATAGAGTCCCCCCGTAAAAAAAAAAAAAAAAACTCAATACAAACCATTAACAAACAAGCTTTTTTGGCTCTGTTTTAGAACAGATTTACTGTTGTTTTGTTCAGGAACAGTAATGTGTTTACATTTTTTAGGTGAATCTTGTTGCTCTCTGTGGGATGTGTTTATGTAAATTTGCCACAGTAGCGGACCACTTAGCACACAAATTACACCTGGCCTTGTCCTTTTCTGTAGTTGAAAAATAGTCCACCCCACTTTGCGCTTCCTGTTTGTCTCTGTCATATTTGGCTTCTGATATGAGTGTGTGCCTGTATTTGGTCGGCAGGCAAAATGCAGAAGCAGGCCAGGTAGGGAAAGATGTTATAAGTGTGCCTGTCAGTCACACAAACAGGCATACACTAAGAAAATGGCCAAGGGTCGCTGGGTGAGAGAGAAGGACTGCGCTATCTACTAAAAGAAGTGGTGCTTTAAGGAAATTAGAGGAAGGATGAAGTATTGATCCCACGACAAAAGTATCAATGGGATCCAAGTTCTTGCTTAATATTGATAATACCGATAATACCTAGTCACTGGAATGATTTAAAATTATGAGAAATAATCGAAGCATTTAAATTCCTCTTTACAATATACATTTTTTTGTAGATGTAATACCACAACTTGGTCGGGTCTCCTCTCTACCAATGCGTCATGTGCGTGAGGCATAAGGCAGCACTGCCAGTTCTCATTCCTGCAGCCCTATTTGAGAGTTTGTGTTCAGCCCTTTTGTGATTGAATGGACTACAGACATTAATCAGTATATTGAGTATTGTTGTAATTGTAAAAAAAAATACTCACAGAAAAAGAATTGGATTTCCCATGTTTTATTTGTTTTTTTTTAAATATTGACTATATTAAAAAAATAAGATAGCGCTTTGGGGCTCAAGAAACAGAATATTATCAAGTATTGGTATGATTTGGAAAATTCAGTTGTCGTGCATCCGTAATGTTAGGTGCATGTACGAGCGCATGTACGAGCGCATGTACGAGCGCATGTACGAGCGCATGTACGAGCGCATGTACTCCCGTGTGTGTACATCGCAGCATTACGAAAATCCACATTCGTGACCTCCCCCGGCCCCTCTCTGAGGCTAACTGTTAAGTCAACAGCCTGGTGTGGAACCGGCTGTGGGAACGGTCAGAGGGCAACCATACTGTGTGTGTATGCTCGTGTTTGTGTCACGCTTTATACACACCACTGCAAAAATGTTGTCCGGGCTGTTTCGGTCACAAATTGACAGAAAGACAGCATCGCAGAGGATGACATGGTCAGAGGAAGTCAGTACCTGTATCTTGTAGGGTTCAGTGTGAAATAGAAACACTCCTGAATTTGAGTCATCATGTCATCTGTTTCCTGACTTATGAAATAATACAATCCAATGACAGTTTTAGTCAATTGTCCTGCTGATATAGGAGCCAATGTGTATAGCTGTGAAAAAAACAAAACACTTTGGGTGATGCTGGGGCAAAGTGCAGAAAGACTGATTAGTACAGCAAACGGCAATGTTTTATTCAAGATGGGTCAGTACACAGAAATACATGTAGATGGGCATCAATAGTGGTCCGAACAGCGAGAGTGACATTCCAAGAGATCCTCATCTGGTACTTGTTATCTCGAAGGGCGGGCAAAGGTTTGGTAAACTGGAATACCAAGATGCTAAGACAAGAGTGCTTGGGACATAAACAACAACAAACTACCTCAGAGCCTTGGAGATACATTGTTTGAATAGACGAAGGAGGATTGAGATAGGAGAGAAATAAGGACAAGTGAGAGCAGCTGTGAGGAAGAACATTGAACCCGGAATTGAGTGATCAAATAAGGTATGGTTAAGCAGGATGGGTAAGAGAAATAAGTCAAGAGATAGAATGACATAGAGCAGACCTGGGCACTCCGGTCCTGGAGGGCCGTATGTTCTGCATGATTTTTGAGGTTTCTCTGATCCAATACAGGTGATTCCAATCACCAGTATCGTTAACGAGCACTTGCTAGCTTGCTAACGAGGTTATAATTTGTATCACCTGAGTTAAAGAAGAGCAAACTTCAAAATCTGGCAGGACGTATGGCCCTCCAGGACCGGAGTGCCCAGGTCTGACATAGAGGGAACTTGCATTCAAGATTGTGAAAAGATCCAGTTAATCTGTCTGGTGAAAACTCAAGGACAAGGTTTTGCGGGTAGTCCCAACTCCAGAGAAGCAGGACAAGAAACTGTAGTGGTAAGAAATATAATACTTATTTGAGCGGAATCAATAGTATCAAACAAACTAAAACATAGAAAACTAGCAAAAGCGGCAAAAAAACATTAAAAAATAGGACCAAACCTGACATGAAATTCGAAGAAAACATGAAAATTGAAGAAAATTAAAATGACCTGATCATCTTTGCTGTCGGCACAGTCCTTAAATACCTTCTTGATTGCCGTGTGGTGCAGGTGATTACAAAAGGTTGTATGGGCCAGTCCGTGTGCTAGATCTTGACATTATGCCCCTTAAAGGCCATATAGTAGATAGCCAACAGCTAAAATACAATACAGTTAACAGATAAGGTCGGCTGAGGGTCTCTGTCTTTCTCCGCGGAAATAGGGACCACCAGGACAGGACTTTCTCTTTGAAAGGGAACAGAAGCTTCTGAGAGACCTTCTCCCTGTTGGATAAGGGAATGGATGCAGCAGGGAGGCCTTCGCTACGGAGACAGGGGAGAGTGCCTCCCTGGACTGGGGGAGTTCTGTCCCACCTATAATGTATCGCACTGTACTGGCCATGGTTCATTGTCCCTGGTCAATTATTGCTGATACCAAGCGCCGAAAGAGCTGTTGAAGCGTACCATTTTGTCCCGCCTACAATGAACTGTAATGTTTTAGCAACAATCCATTATCCCTAGTCGATTATTCCAGAGAGCGGGGGGCAAGAGAGCAATTTCATGTCCTGCGTGGCAGCTCTTTTTTTTCAGTTGGCCACAATAAACGAGGGATTACAGTAATTTAGATATATTACAATAATTTATTTGTTTATTTCTGAAACATTTAGCGAGAAGAAGGCGACAACTCATGCAACATGCGCATGCTTTACTCTTGGAGGATATTTAGAGGAAAAACAGACAAACACACAAACTGAGTGAAGGCTCCTCTTGAGAGTTCTTGTTCAAATTTGTGAGGTAAAATACACATATGCATGCAACGCAGGCCTCTCAAGGCATGATGTTTACAAATGTTGCTCCCTAGTGGCACGGTTTACTGGGCTAATAAACAGCTGTCCATTGGGAGATTCCACAAAGATACATGTCTGTATTAAAGCGCTTGTGTAGGAGTATGAGGAGAGCGAACATGAAATAGAACAATCATCAGAGTTCAGGTAAAGGTCTCGGGCCACCATGAGCACGCACAACATTTCAAGTCCCCTAACCAGACGTTTATGTGACTCAACTGGAACGAAGGGCAGGCTTAATGTGTGTGAAGAATTATTTTCCTTGCCAAGTATATGTTATGTTTTTGCATGTGTGTGATTGAAGGCAGGACTCGTAATGTTGCGGGTTAGCTGAACACGAGCCCAGCTGGGGTTTGAGGGTGTGGGGGTTCAAGGTCGTGGAGCGGTTAGCACATCTGCCTTGCCAAGGACTTGCTTTGACTCAGTCCACATTGGAGCAGTAATTAGCAAATAGACCAAAGTAAAAAACAATAAAAATAATACTAAAGATGGACACTGTCTATTTGCACTCATAATACATGTTTACCGTCAAACTAAAGATAAAACAAAAGCAATTGAAGCAATCACATGGCGTAGTTTAAACTCATTCCTGTGTAGCAACACAATTAGACAATGCTAAAAACTAAAAATATTCATCCCATTAACATTTCATTTTTCTTTTGGTAGATATTTTTGTTCTTTTACAGACAGCCAGGCAGACAGACAAACAGACAGAAAGACAGACAGAAATCCAGATAAAAAAGTAAACTTTTTTCTTTTATTTCCCACTTCATTCTTTAATACATTCCACACAAAAAGGCACAAATTCTATAATAAAAAACCCGTCTAAAATGAGTAGAAGCTGTCAATATTTACCTTATTGTGGTCATTTTACAATCAGTAATTGTACATAAAAGGAATTTACAATTTTATCTAAAATATAAGAAATGTTGAAATTTAAAAGTGTTTCTTTAAAAAAAAAATTATCATTACCATGGTGGATGGCAATTACTGAGTAGGCAAGTATTGGTTTCGACGAATACTCCAGAGTCGATTATAGAAAGCATGGAGATATCCGGACACGTGAGTGTCTTATTATCGGCTGTTTTGCATCACAATGACAATTGTTGTTAATATTATAGCATCTAAGCGTGTACTTTTGAAAAAGGCACACGCAAGCTTATTTCCAGGTACTAGTTAGAGCAGCAAACCAACTTGTGAACTGCGTGACTTTTAGTTGTGCTTATGTAGCAAAGCGCAGCACATTTTTACTGTTTGCGTTGTTGCTGAAAACGGGATTTATAGATGGGCGTGGAGCAACAAGGTGAGGCCCAAAACAAGCCTTTGTGTTGTTTTATTGGCATGGTTTATACTCGCCCTCCTGTTACGACGAGCCACAAGTGCACGCACGCAAGCATCCCAATTAAAGGAACATGCCGAAATGAGGACTTTTAGAGATTTGACACGTCTTATATCTAGTCACATTTTGAATTACAAAAACGACTTTCATTTGAATTGTACAATCAAATGAAACTTCAAAAATAATTACACACAGATCCAGTAAGTTTATATTTATCATCATTGGGCATTGTGCGAAACAATATCAGCAGTTTGACTTGAGGATAGAGACGTAATAAAAAAAGCAAATTACAAAAACAAGATAAAATAATGATAGGAAAAATAGGCCAAATAGTTTCAATGTAGTGCTTGGAAAATGGCCCAAGTTGTAAGCACATCCAAACCGTAGTGCAGTGAAAAGTCATGCAATGACAGAGGCAGCAACATATATGCAAAATAAGAGTCAGGAAAAAAATACTCGTACGCATTTTCTGTGTATCGCTAAGATCTATATATTATTCACAATCTTGTGTGCTTGTTTGGAATGGTGATGGTGGATTAGTTCCCGTTTAAGGGGACCTGTAGGCTCTAAAGGTCAAAGAGGTGTTTTAAAGTTGTCCAGAAATGAAGATGAGTCGATTTCACTCTGTGAAAATCAACCTTTGAAAATAACATCTATTTGCCGGACAACAATCACTAGTTTAACTGACTTTAAGGCAAACATAGAAGTTTTAAATTTTCTTCAGAATATGTGGATTGTCCTCTGTGTGTGCATGTTGTTGTAAGGTAGTAGTAGAGGGCACCATGGGACCACCAAAGGGGGGAGTTTTGATAGGATATGAAAGAATCAGTATGTGCATTATGCTGAACATGGTGGACTATCCTCAAGATATAAGTGTGCCTCTTTGCGTAGCACTATAAATCCCCAAACATGCCTTACTCTCTCTGCTGACTGACTATCAGCATTTTTCTTTTAGTGGCTGGTGCAATATTAACCATCTTGACAGTAATTTTTTTCATGGTATGTTGCGTCTTGGCATGCTTTTTTTCTTTCTCTCATGCATATTTGCAGAAAATATTGACGCTGTAAACTCGTTTAAATCCGCACTGTAACCAATATCGCCATCTTGAATGGTCACTTGATCCTTCAAAAAAACCTGAGGCCTCTTTTATATTGGTTTGGGGGACAGCTGGTCTCTGCAGGTCTTCACAGGAGATGTGAAAACATAAATAAAGTAATGAACTCTTGCTATCATTCCAGGTGGATTGTAGATGCTTGAGCTAATGTGACTGCCGGCACTCCTGTTTGATCTTTCGCAAAAGCCGGCACTATTTCTGTGGTGCCACACGTCACAGAAATTGACAAAAAAATCGAAGAAAGTGAACCTGGCATGTTTGATGGCCTTTCGGTGCAGTTGTTCAATTCTGAAACAAGAGGATGAATACATCATAGGTCTGATGACAATCACAGGTAAAAAACGCTCAATTTTTGCGTATGAACACTTTTATGCCTGTGTGTTTTTGTATTGTTGTAAGGCTGACGTAGTGTTGCTTCTGCACTATTTTGAAACATACACACTTGTATGCTCGTGTTTGTGTGTGTTTTTGTTAGGTGAAGGTCAAAGCGTACATACTGCGAATGTAAAATTGTGAAGTTTGGGCGTTTGGATTATGTATAAAGCACGTTTTCTATTATCAGGTGCGTCTTGTGTCGGTGTTACTGTAAATAAAACAATGGCACACCTTATTTGAGCTCTACTTCAGCCAGGGTCAAATGCAAAGATCAAAAACAATGTAATCCACCACTTATTTAAAGTCAATTGTGTCTAGTCTTGGTTTGCCAGTGCAAAAACAAAATTGTGTGCTTTGTCTAAAGAGCTGCATGAAACCGGGACGAGCGAATCATAAATATGTGCAGAATTCACGTACCCATCAAGATGTGGTCAGTGTGAGAAAGAAAAATCTAATTTTGGATCCAATGTTGAAACCATAAGCATAAATTAAACTGCCGCCGAAGGGCGCCAACAAACTCCAAAGAAGTTCATCGAGCATTTTTTCACGGAAAAGCCAACAAAACTGATCTTTTTTTCTGTGTCGAGATACGTTCGGCCACATGTGAATTTGTTGAGATTTTGCTAACAGCCGTCCGGTATTTACTCTTCCCTTCCTGGGCTGTAAGCTCATTTACTGACCCGCTTTGAAGATTCTTACCTAAACAAGGCTCGGTGGCAAAGACCCAACTTAACCCTGGCCCGACCGCAATAAAGGCCGGGAATGGAGAAAAAAAAAAGAAGGGTGACATCTTTGCTCGTCTGGACGGGAAATAATGGGTGCAGAGAGAGAAAATACATTGTGACCACATTGATGGCAAAAAAAAAACTTTGAGTAAATGTTGAATTTGTGTCAATGTATGATTCAACATTGAAGAGCAAAACACATTTAGGAAAGGCTATGAATACAATACAAAGTCCGATTACTTATTTAGGGGTATCCAAAAAAGGCCCAACATTTTTTGGGCCCTGTCATGGACAATATCTAGAGTTTACTTGCACTTGACTATAAACCATTGGTTCTCAATTAGTCTGACTTCAAAACCCATGATTTCTCCCAAATGACAAGCTGTGACCGAAATCAAGACAAAAAAAAAATCAACTTTACATTTGTATCCAATGAGAGGATAGAGCAGTTTGAAGCAGACTTGACTTAGACATAATAGAATATATTCACTTTTGAAACAAAAAAAAAAAGAGACAAAACTAATTGTGAGCTCCTGTCATACATGGACAATATGGCTTGTGAACATCTAAATTCTCTGATGTTTCTTTTTAGTTACTGTCCTGCAAGGTTTCATGATGAAGCTCTGTCTGTAAATGGGCCAAATGTATCATTTTAAGGCTTCAGCTTAACGTAATTACTAAGGCTGTGTCCCACTCAAAAGGCTGCTTCACCAACAACAAAGCTATCTACAGTGCCGTGAAAAAGTGTTTGACTCCTTCCTAAATTCTGTGTTTTTTGTATGTGTTTTACTTACAAAAGTTCCTGCAATAACAGCGTACACTAGTGCTGGCCAGGTCACTGGTGTTCAGTAGGCCTTTAGCCGCAGGTGTGAAGTCTGTAATACTATAGCTAATTAGTGCTATGCTGGAATCAATTCACATAATTTTTGCAGTATAGAGAGTTCCATTGCCTGCACCACACACCCTGATATATTTTCTTCTGTAGCACCCTCCTATGTGCTCCTCACCTCTGAATTTCCTTTGGTAGGCTATGAGGAAAAAAAATACTACTTTTATTTCTCCTGTTACTCCACCTGTCTACAATATTCCTGTGGCACACAGTCACACATTTCTGGGCAGGCAGCAAGATATTTTGGAAGTTACCACTAAGGTCCAACATTTGGTAAAGGGTTCAGCTCGGTCCACCATGCTGAAGCTAGGTCTTCTGAATATTAGATGATGTGCTTCCAAAGCTTTACTCTTCAATGAACTTATCGCTGTTCACAATCTTAACTTAATTTGCATTTTTGAGACCTGGTTGAAACTAAATTAGTTTGTATCACTAAATGAAGCTTCTGGGGCGGCAGTGGATCAGGAGGTACAGCGCTCGTCTTGGGATCAAGGGATCCCAGTTCGAATCCCGGCTCGTCCGTGTTACATGTAGAAGTGTCCTTGGGTAAGACACTGAACCCCTAATACCGCCAATAAGCAGGTTAGCGCCTTACATGGCTGCAAGGCCGCTATTGGGAAATGTGGAGCACATTGTAAAGCGCTTTGGGAAGTCATTGACTTGAAAAGTGCTATATAAATGCAGATCATTTCATTTCATTTCATTCTCCCTCTAACTTGGTCAGTTCGCATACGGCATGGCCGTACTAAAAAGGCGCCGGTTTTGTTCTTGTATCGGAAAGTAAGATGACATTTACTCCTTATTTTAACTTGTTTGAAGCACTTGTGACAAGGTTTTTCTATGGCACCACCAATGTATGCAGTGGTTTAGTCACGCCCAACTGGAAAATATTCACATTTTCGGGATGAATTTTTGGAACTGTTAAATGATCATCTAATCCACTTACAGTTGCTTTGAAAGTCCCTGATTGACAAGTTTGGTAATAATCAAATAGTTTATGTGCCAACTCAAAAAGATGGGAATACTCTGGACCTCATTCTGATCCGAGGTTTGGTAGCCTCAAACGTTTTGGTGTTACCGTATACCACTGCTATTTTTTATCATTACCATGTTACAGCATTAAACCACTGCAAACCTAACAGTACTGCAGGCATACGCAGCTGAGGTGGGACAATCTGTGCATAAGACAACTATTAGTCATCCTCTGCATAGATCTGCCGTTTATAGAAGAGTGGCAAGAAGAAAGTCCCAGTTTGGTTTGCAAGAAGCCTCATGGGAGACACATATAATAAGTGCTCTGCTCAGATGAGACCAAAGTTGAACTTTTTGGCCTGAATGCAAAGCATTACGGTTTGCATAAGTGTATCACTGCACATCAACCTATAAGCACCATCCCCACTGTCAAACATGGTAGTGGCAGCATCATGTTCTGGGGTTGCTTCTCTTTAGCAGGGACTAGATAGAGCCAAATACAGGAAGATTTTGGCAGAAGATCTGTTAGTTTGCAAGATACCTGAGAATGGGCGCATGTTTACCTTCTAACAGGACAACAACCGTAAATATTAAGCAAAGTTTATAATGGTGCATACGGTAATTTACTTTGATGGATTTGAATGATTATCTACCGCGGGTACAAAGGTATTCAGACCTGTTGACATTTTTCACTCTGTGTCATAATTCCAAATCCAGGTGTGAAAAATCCTTCCCAAAAAGACTCATTGCTGTACTATCTGTAAAGATTCTCCTAACACTCCACTTATTGAAACATGAATATTTTGTTTGTTTGTTTGTTTGTACATGATTCAATTGTTTGTTTGTTTGTACATGATTCAAATTGAATCTTTTCTTCCGGCGCCGTCACGAATGGCAGCCACTCCAGCAGCTCCCGTGTTATTTTCGATTGTTCTCGATTGTTCTCAGCTCAGGGATGCTGCTGGAAATGTGAATTTCCCTTCGGGGATGAACAAAGTATCTATCTATCTATCTATCTATCTATCTATCTTATGTCTGAGGTGCTGTCTAATGTTTACTGCGATAAGGAAAATTTAGGTTTTAGTAGCCGCAACATCCGCCCCTATAGCTGTACATAGAAATAGTCTGATTTTTTGTTCGACACAATCACTCACTAGACAGCAACTTAACCCTTATAGTTTTAGGAATTCTGCGCATGACTTTAGGGTATGTTTTAATAAAAAGATGCAACTCATCCAGGAATAAATTTTGAATGAACATTCTGCAACTTCATCCTAGTTTAAATATTCAGAGGTTTTAGATCACGTCCGTGTCAGCGGCTCTTGAAAAATGTTTTCCAGTTTCAGTGATATGTCCCCTGATAGTCTTACCCAGATGGTCAGTAGGGCCAAACAGACTACTTTTAAATATTATTCAAATTGCTCTCTTCGGGTATTGTTCCGTGTCATTAAACTAATGCTCAAGTGGCCTAACCTTGATCCGGAGAGCATATGTAGTTTTAGGCCAGTGTCAAATCTACTATTGTTTGCAAATTTACTTAAAGTGGTTCTTGCACAGCAGCTGGACAACATTATGTCTGAAAATAATCTGTCCAGTCACTATTAAGAGAAAATCACTCAACTGAGACAGCACTGACTAAACTAAAGATCTCCTCGTCAATGTTGATGCTGCTGGATCTCAATGCTGCTTTTGATACTGTGGACCGCAACATATTACTTGATCATCTGGAAACTTTGATTCTCAGGAACTGTACTCTTGTGGTTTGGGTCCTACATGTCAAACAGGACACAATGTGTTAACAACAGCACTCTGACATCCGAACGTTTTGATGTCACCTTAGGCATTACACAGGGTTCTCTTCTTGGTCCCCTTCATTTTAGTATTTATATGCTTCTGCTTTGACCTGAAGCCTGTCAATATCTGCATTGACCAGCCGGCAAAGATATGAAGCTGCATCGCTGTTGTCATTGACTTTTTGGTCAATTTTATAAGCTTGAGGCGTTGTTGCTGTCATGCACTCACTAGATAGTTTTTATATCTTAGCTATGTTTTTCTTGTTGATGTTCACTATGTTTTGTGTATTGTTATCCAATGCAAAATCTATTGCCCTTGTGAGCCCCCCTCTCACGGTTTCTTATTTTCTACTTCATAAGGTTTAAGTTTTTCCTGGTCCGCATCTTGGTTTGAGATCAGTGTAATGCGTGTAATTGTAACCGGTGCAGTCGTTTGAGACATTTTGTGATTAAGGGCTATAGAAATAAATCTGACTTTACTTGACTATAAGATCGTCAAACCCATTTTAATATTACACAGAGAGAAGCCAATGAAATACAAAATGTACTTTTGAAATGTTGATTCCCTTTTTTAAAGCACAGAAATGTAAAACCTATTAGTCTCTCTGTGAAAAAATGAATTGCCCCCTGAAACTCAAAGTGAGTTGGGCCACCTTTGGCAGCGAAAACAGAAATCAAACGTTTACAATAATTGGTAATGAGTCTTTCACTACTCTGTGGAAGAATTTGGCCCACTCTCCTTTGATAAACATGTTTCAAATATGCCATATTGCAGGGTTTTCTAGCACTAGCTTCCCATTTACGGTCACGCCACGGCTTCTCAATTGGATTCAAATCCGTACTTTGACCTGGGCACTCCTGAACTTTTATGATTTTCTTTGAAGCATTCAGAGGTGGACCTGATTGTGTGTTTCCGGTCATTGTCCATCTGCATGATCCAAGAGTGCTTGAGTTTGAAGGCATGAACTGATGTCCAGCCGTTCTCCTTTAAGATGTTCTTGTTAGCACCATAAATAATTGTTCCGTCAACCACAGAAAGTTGTCCTGGCCCAACTCGCTAGTAGGTTAAGGGGGGCAATTTTTCCCATAGGGCCAGATTTTTCTTTATCCGTTAATAAATTTAAACATTTTAAAAATGTATTTTGTATTTTCTTGGGTTGTTTCTGTTTAGTTTTAAAATATGTTTGACGATCTTAAACCTTTGTGAATTATAATTATGCGGAAAAAAAAATGTGAAAACAACAAGGGGCTAGATATTTTTTCCAAGACACTGTAAATGTATTGTGTAATACTAAAATAGGCAAACTGTTTTACCAGGGACCATGGAGTTACTTTTACGATAAGAAATATGCCTGTTAAGCAGCGACTTTGCTGTGAGACTAGAATTGTCCTCATTGTCATTTATGACAACATTGCTCTGTTGTCATAAATGACAATGAAGACAATTTTTACAATGAGATTATACGTGGGACTACGGGATGAACATATAATAAAACACTTAAAAGAGAAAAATATGATTACAATTTTTTTAGAATAAATAATCAAATAGTTCCAAGGTTGACCTTGGAGACCGGCCTAAGTTGTAAATGCATCAGAATAAATCAAGACGTAAGCATGTATCATTTGTATGACAAAATCTTGAATTGACAGAGCACAATTTTGGACAGTTACCTTGCTGATTGGGATTGTTGATCCACCAAAGCACAAAGTGTTGTAAGATTATCTGCACTATAGGTGGCTGAATGTCCTGCATGTTTTTTGAAGTTTCTTTGCTCCAATACAGGTGATTCAAATTTTCAGGCTGTTAGCAAGCTGTGTGGTAGCTTGATTATGATCCAGGTAATTGGAGGAGAGAAACTCCAAAACAGTGCCGGACATGCAACTCTCGAGGACTGGGTGGCCACTTCTGTACTTCACATTCTTGTGTTGAGATGGAAAGCTTCAGCAATCTGGAGGGTTGCGAAACCCTTTTGACTTCGACTTCTACAGCAACCTGTTGATGGGTCAAGCCTAATGAAGTGACTGTGACATAAAGATAAAAAAGCTGATGTGCAACTGTGGAGATAGCATTTATCCAGCTCGTCTGAACTGTTACAAAATGGAAAGGCTAGTGTACACGTGCACGTTGTTGGATCGTGACTAAGCTAAAATCCAGGAGGCTTCCAAACAGGGGACTCCGCACAATGCAGCACTTGTGCTCATTGACCTACCCATGCAAAAGTGGAGAGAAAACATTGGAAAGGGTGTTTGGGCCAAGAGCTCCATTTAGTAACAAGACCAGTGAAGAAAAACAAAAGGATGGCAATGCTTCAATATGATGATACAATACACTATTGCACAATATGTTAATGACAAAAAGACAGTTTCATAGATTGTGCTTTAGTCAGCCTTTTTTTTCCGCATATTTGAACAATTTTTTTTTAATTTTAGTCCTTCGTTAAATGTTGAAATTGTGTCTCATTCACCTCTAAGTTAAACAAAACCTACCAAATTAATTAAATAAGAAAGGCAAGAGTACATAATAAAGCTTCAAAACTCTACAGAAAAACATTACTCCCTTCTAAAATACTGCACAACAAAAACTCTGCACAACTCAAATATTTATGAATCATTTTGAGCAATCCTTTTGAGTTCAGGGCCAACTTTGTCAGAATATAAGAACACTAAACATTGGTATTTGGTTTGAACCTCACCAAAAAAATGAATATCATGGGGTTCTCATTGATTTTTTTGAATGTTTTTATCAGGTCATGTCTGTTCAGTATCTGTTTGGTATCAGGCCTGCAAAAAAGAGATTTACTTTTCAGACTGCACTTGGAAGAAGTTCATTGCGATATTTACTATCCATTTGTTGTCATCTTTTGATAATAAATAATATATGTATAGTATGTTCCAACCTGCAATCCAACAACTGGAATGTTTTCTTTATGTTGTTTGAATATATTTTAAGAAGATTAAAGTGAATTAGTCCCCCTAGATTAGCAAAGATGGGACCTCTTATGAAAACAGATGTGAGAATAGACGCAAAGTCTGATCCAATCGGCATACATTGTCAACTTGTATCGTATATACTTCATTTTGGGAAGAGACTCTTCAAGATTTACGATTGAGACTAGCCAAAAGTTGACTTGAATCCACATGGGTCATGCCTTCGTCAAAAGGCAGCCGCTCAGTTTTCTATTTTCCCCAGTTCAGAGGGAACTAGCTATTAAAGATACAGTATGTAGATCATATCCCTCTTTTCATCTTTTTTAATGCTTTTGTCAGTTTCTACTTCCTCATTCTGAACCTGAGTCGCTCTAAGACAGTTGACGAATATTACGCCATCGAAACTCTGTCACATCATGCTTTCAGTAGAAAATGTCAAGATTTCATTAAAAACTTTTTTCTCGATTCAGTTCTCACCGGGCGAGCTCCAAAATTTCTCACGTCATCCAAAACAGAAAAGGAAAACAAGCGTGTGAACGAATGGAAACGATGGCAAACCTTATGATAAGCAAGGGGGAAAGGTCATAAACAATTAAAAATACACAGCGGGAAGATTTATTCCTCCTTAGGTTTTTCACAACGTTGCACCCAATGCAATTCAGATAGAGCAGACTTTTTCAAGCTTCTTATGAGCCAATGCATGCTTTTTAAGTAATTGCTTGACGAAATATTTGCATTTTTTATTCATTAAAATTATTTATCAAACATATAACCAAACCTTTCCAATGATTTTTTTATTATTTAATTGAACTTTTAAACTCTCAATAATGGCAAAAAAAAATTGAAGTTACAAAAAAAATAAAAAATAAAAACAACATTTTCCTCTCAAAATAAGAAAAATAATACTTGGAAATAAAAAATGTATTTGCCAGTTGAGCAATTTTTTGCATGTTGGCCTGGAGAGGGATGGGCACAACCAGGATGTACCTGACCAAGACACACAAAATAAATGGTGCCCCTATAACCCATGTGGTTTAGGGATCCATCCAACCAACCAACAAACCAAGTCAAACCCCATTGTCCCCCCAAAACATTGTGGATGCCATACCCACCACCTCAACAACCCCAATTTTTGTGACTTTTTATATGTTTTTGTTTCTTTTTTGGTGCCTTCTTCGGATCACTGAGTCTGAAAGTATGATGCAGTTAAACCCGGACAGTT
The DNA here is from genome assembly GCF_059441175.1 of Urocampus carinirostris. Lineage (NCBI taxonomy): Eukaryota > Metazoa > Chordata > Actinopteri > Syngnathiformes > Syngnathidae > Urocampus > Urocampus carinirostris. The sequence continues at coordinate 58,271,662 of NC_142351.1, read as the reverse complement.
GCATCCTGAGTACTTGAGTCAACTAGGACCAAAAGTTGGTCGGGCCAAAGTTCTAAGCAGATCCATAGTGAAATATGCAACTATATAAGGAGATTCAAAAAGCTCATTTGCATCCCAGCTTTCTTCTAGTGCAAGCTTAGACCACATGAGGAAGGCCTTCTTTCAGTTCCTTGAAATAAACCGCTTCTTAACAATACGTGTGTGTGTGTGTGTGTGTGTGTGTGTGTGTGTGTGTGTGTGTGTGTGTGTGTGTGTGTGTGTGTGCGTGTGTGTGAGAGCGACAGAGGATAGGGAAGTCCGCAAGGGTCTATCAAAATATCCCGTTATTCTTTGATTCACGTTCCTTCCCCTTTGGCCGGTTGCAGTTGGTCACAGCCGATGTCGCAAGTTTGTGTCCGTCACGGTCGTGTGATGATGACGAGGGAGTGGAAGACACTCCAGATTCGACCAGACAGGCCTGGTTAAGTACGGCTCGTGACCTGATGACTCCTTGAAAACGGCGAGTCAAAAAAAGTGGACGGGTTGTTTTAAGAGTCTCCCTTATCCCCCTTGAATTGACTATAATTACTCGAAGGCTCCAGGCACATACGCCTTAGTGACTTTGGATTCAATGGGCGAAAATCCCCCTTGACATTTCAATTTGTTCATATGGACAACTAGTGTGACCCTAAAGAAGCCACAGTTGAAATAGAGAACATTATCCAAATACAATTTAATAGAAATCATGTATAATTGTTTTTACAGTTGGAAACTACATCAGTCATTGTAAACACACTGGAAATGGTCCTGTAGAGTACAATAATATTTTAATTGGATATTCAGAATGTATGTGGTGTCTGCAACTTGAAATTTTGCAACTCTCTGCCACCATCTCCTCGCTTAAAGTCAGGATTGCAGCCTAGGTCAACTTATTCCTCAGGTAATAATAAACACTTTTTTTCCCATTTTTTAGGGGTTCGGGTTGGTGATTGGACCGTGTTTAAAACAAGCTTTTTCTTACTATTACCATTCTCAAGCTCCACGAACAGATGCTCCAGGTAAGAACATTAAATGTCTCTCCACGCCACCCCATTTCCTGCTTCTTTATGTGGTGAAAGTCCCGGAAAAGCTGTGCTACAAGTACCTTAAAAGCAGCGCACTGTGAGAAAAAACGGTATCGGTTATTTGAACTCAGTTGGGCATTGTTAATAAATACTTAATAGAAAAAATATTCAATTTTAAAAATTTTAGGGAGAACTCAAATGACACACCCCACCTATAACATATGAATCATATTGATATTCTACAAATTGTTTATTTTAAGTATTACAAAATAAGAAAAAGAAAATTCAAATATTGAGCAAAATACTAAAATAAATGTGTGAGCCACATTATTTTATTCTGATAAAAATATATTGTGTTGATTAGATAATAGATTTTCTTATTATAAGATTAAATAATTACCTTTTTTTAATTAATACAATGATACTAAATAGTCTTGGTCTGTATGCAGATAGTGTTGCTCAGATTAATCTTTTTTTCCTTATTTATTTTCCTAATTTATTTTGGGATCTATTATTTTGAGAACGCAACAGAGTAAGACTGTTTCACTAATTAAGTTCTGGCCTGACCAAAATGAAATGCAGTTTGTCCGCAATTCTTTATCTCCAATTGAGTATTGCTGAGAGGTGTGAAGATAGCATATCGTTTTTTTTTTTTGTTTCAGTTCGGGCCGACCTGCACAGTTTTGGCTGTGATCCATTATCCCCAGTCATCTATTCCTGAGAGCAGGGAAAGATATAGCAAATTAGTTGTCATGCTTTTTCAAATCTTTTTTCCCTCGTTCTTTCTGTCTGTGGCCGCAATCCATTAACCCTAAGCGCATGTTAAAAACCCACACTGCGCTGGGGTTTCTGGTCCATTAACAGTGAAAAGCACAGGATTACAATATTTCCAATTGAGAGTCACGAGAATGATCATTGTTTGTCAAATAAAACGCCACGTTGTCAGCAAAATGGCAGCTGTCAGTAGGTGTCAAGGTGTCTCCATAAACATAAGCTATAAGCTATAATAAACTTATTTTGACACAATGTGTCACACAAAAAAAAAAAGATTCAATGCGGGTTTATTATAATGATATTAATCATTCTCATCAGAAAGGGATGTTTTTTGATGTCTTTGTATCTTTTTAAATAATAGCTGCACCATAATGGATGTATTTTGGAGTAAACACTTTTAAGTATCGACTATTGCTCCTCCAAGTGTATAAATTCCTCTGCTGGCCCTGAGCCTAGCTTGTGCTCAGCATAAGTAAACATTGACTCCAGAAGGTGAGAGTCTCACAGGTGCATGAAATATTATTGAGGTGAGAGGATAGCAAAACAGAGCATGAAGGCTAAGACTGTCCAGACGGATTGAAAGTCAAATAAAAGCAAGTCTTTTATTATATTTTCTCTAAGTCGTTGATCAGAGATGTAAAAAGTGAACTAGCGAAAGCATGTGACTGCAAAAAAGAGGCGAGCCTTGTCGTCTCCACAGTAATGCGCTTGAAGTGTATGCAGAGTGGAAGACTTTCTCGGGTTGAGTTCCTCAATGGAAGTGAATAAAAGCTCGGGAAACGCAGATGATGCAGACAGGAAATGCACACAGACATGAGGGAAGGGGTGTGGGGGGAAGCATAGTGTGTTTAGAGGAGCCAGACCCTAATGTGGTAATAACAAAGTCACGGGTCAGCGACACAGCCAATCGTAGGTCAAGCAAGAAGTCTAAAATCGCTGATGCTTATTTACAAGCTACCTGAGAGGATTAGAATATCAAAGATCCAAAGATTGAAAATGGTTTGGTAGATGTCACAAAGCCAATGTATGAAAAGCAATGTAAAATATCCAACACTATTTGAAATTGCCCTGGATTTTCACCTGTTAAGTTTTTTTTAAAGTTAAGTTTTACGTCTGGGATTTGTATTACAGTATTTTCCAGAATATTCTATATTTCACAGCCTCAAAATATCTCTGAGATATTACTCATATGTAAGGCACACCAGACTATAAGGTGCATGAAACTAAAACTACAAAAAGAGCAACGGTAAAAATGAAATAAAAATGAAGTCAGTAAATATAAGAATTGAAAGTAAATATTTAAGACATCGAACTATAGAACTAAATTAACCGTATGTAGAAATATTTAATTGTAAATGTGTGTTTCCAATTTTATTTAGATATTTCTAGTCTATAACGCGCACTTTCGAATTTCTGACTTTTTTTTTTGTTATAGGAACATAGATCTCCAAACTTTTTAACCCTTGCATGCATGAGAAAGGTTAGAAATGATCCCTGATATTTCCAAATTGTCATGATTGCCGATTCAGAGCACCTGCGACTGTTTAATTGGCGCCAACAGCCCGGACAGTTGATTGGCTGATGTACTCTTTTTAAACCCCCTGTCAGATCGTTATGCGAACCGTTGCCCCCAGCTCGGTAAGCCCTGCTTTTCTCTGCCTGATCCTCGTTGCCAAACTATTTAAGGAACTGACTCTGCCCTGTTCTGCCTGCCTGTTATCCGATCTGTTTTGCCCCGTTACCTGCCTGCCTCCTGTTGCCGACCTCGTTTCTGAACTTGACACTGCCCTTGCTCTCCAGTCTTGGCTAGCGACTTCTAATTCCCGCCTGTATTCGACCCTCCTCGCTAGACACGGAAGTGCCACTTCCGCATCTCCTGCTCCTCTTGTCCGTCAACCATCGGATCGTGGAAGCAAGCCCGGCTCTCCATTTTTATTAGTAAAAAATGAAAGAACGAGCGCTATTGGGTCCTGTGTACGTTTCTGGTCAGTGACACAAATCTTTGCAAATCATTAAAATTATTGTCATATTCAAGTCAAGTCATTTTTATTTGTATAGCCCTTAATCACAAAGAGTCTCAACGGGCTGCACAGGTTATTGCACAGACTATTATTTCAGATTATTATTACACCATCCCCTGATCTGGAAACAACATGAGGGCAAGGAAAAACTCAAAAACCTCAACATGAGGAAAATGAAAAAACCTTGAGAAGGGACCGCACATGTGGTGTCCCCGTTTCAGGATGACTAGGCTCCAATGGATGTTGCAATTACAAATAATACAGAGATATTGTCTACAAAAATAATAGGTTATTCATATGCTATAGAGTAGAAGTATGTTTTAAGCTTAGATTTAAACATTTCCACTGAGGTTGCAGATCGGATCTCAGGTGGAAGAGCATTCCACAGCACCGGTGCCCGGACGGAGAACGCTCTCGAACCTGCGGAACAATTCTTGGCTCTTGGGATCACCTGAAGACCGGCGCTTTCAGAACGAAAGCTTGGGACCGGAACATAGGGGGGAATCAGTTCTGAAAGATATGAGGGAGCAAGTCCATGTATGATTTTGTATAATACTTACATTAGTCTAACAGGGAGCTAATGCAGGTTAGTCAAAATCGGCGTGATGTGATCGGACTTTTTTGTCCTAGTTAAAATCCTCGCTGAAGCATTTTGTACCAGCTGAAGACTCTTGATTCTGGACTTCAAGAGACCGGAGAGTAGTGCATTACAGTAATCGAGACGGGAGGTAACAAACGCGTGAGTTATAATCTCCACATGTGACTGAGACAGCATAGGACAAATTTTACCAATGTTGTAAAGATGGAAGAAAGCTGTTCTAGTAATTTTCTTCACATATGTTTGAAATGACAGATCGGGGTCAAATATGACACCTAAATTTTTAAATGAGTCATTCTGTGTGATGTGACATTTGTCAATGTTCACAGCAGTTTTTGAGAATCAGTCACGGCATTTAGATAGACCAATAACTAACATTTCGGTCTTTTCAGAGTTAAGACGCAAGAAATTGAGTGACATCCACTCTTTTATCTCAGTGAGGCAGGCCTCCAAATTTCCACAATTTAGTGTGGCAGATTCCTCCAACGGAAGATATAGTTGAGTGTCATCTGCGTAGCAATGGAAACTAATATTATATTTGCGAATAATATCACCTAATGGAAGCATGTAAATGCTGAAAAGAAGTGGGCCAAGTGCTGAACCCTGCGGAACACCACAGGTAACACTAAAGGGCTCAGATGTCATTTCGCCATATTTAACACAGTGCGTCCTATCTGAGAGGTAGGATCTGAATCATGAGAGGACGGTTCCTGAGAGACCAATTCATTTTTCCAACCGTTCTAGTAAGATATTATGGTCCACTGTGTCAAAAGCAGCACTAAGGACGAGCAGCAGCAGAAGTGATGAAGCGCCAGAGTCCATTGCCAGTAGAAGATCATTGGTTACCTTAATCAGAGCTGTCTCAGTAGAGTTGTTAGCCCTGAATCCTGATTGCATTGATTCAAAGAGATTGTTCTCGGATATGAAATCATTCAGTTGCTGTGCCACTACTTTTTCAAGCACTTTAGAAAGAAACGGTAGGTTTGATACAGGTCTATAATTACATAAGCTTTCTGGATCAAGGTTGGGTCGTTTCAGTCTAGGTTTAATAACAGTGGACTTAAAAGCCACTGGAACTACACCTGAAGAGAGTGATATGTTTATAATATTTAGAACTGAAGGTCCAAGGACCACAAAAAGACCTTTAATAAGCGAACGTGGAAGCGGGTCGAACAGGCAAGTCGTCGGTTTGGCCGTATTCAGCACCTGTTTAAGATTATCGAGTGACAATTCACTAAATCGGGACTAGTTCCCTGGACAGCCACCATGTCGTGCATCTATAGATTTCAGCCCTTTAATATGTGATGTATTAACACTGTCTTAAGAAATTTCTTCCTGTATGCATTGAATCCTCTTATTAAAGAAGACCATGAAGTCATGGGCTGAATGGGTAGAACTATCTGGGATAATCTGTTGCCTTGTAAGCAATGCTACAGTGTCGAAAAGTATTTTGGGGTTGTTTGTTTGTGACGCAATCACCTTCGAGAGGTAGGCTGATTTTGCAGAGACAAGGGCCGCTTTATACTGTAACAAGCTGTCACACCAGGTTTGATGGAAAACCTCAAGCTTGGTAGCGCGCCATTTTCTTTCTGATTTCCTGCATTTTTGTTTAAGGAATCTAGTTTCATCAGTAAACCAAGCCGTGCGTCTTTTAGGTCGTGATTTAAGCCTTATGGGCGCTACTGAATCCAGGACATTACTCAGGGTAGGATTAAACGTATTCATGAGTGAGTCGATAGAGCCTTTGTATGAAGGAAAGGACGCAACTGCTCCTGAAAGAAGATCAGAGAGCTCAGAAACTGTGCCAGTGCTTATATTGCGTCCTTTAGCTTTTTTAGTACTGCATTCAAATGTGACTAAATATTGATCAGAAATAACTGTAGTACACGGTAACACCGTCATGTTTGAGGTTGATACTCCTCGAGTCAGAACCAAGTCTAGCGTTTTTCCATCTTTATGAGTTGGCAAATCAACCAGTTGATTAAAACCAAATGTATCAATTAGAGACCAAAACGCAACAGTAAGTGATCTGAGTGGGGAGTTCATATGAATGTTAAAGTCCCCCATGATTATTATTTTGTCTGCATAGGTTACTAGGTCAGACAAAAGTTCAGAGAATTCATCTGAGAAAGCTACGTATGGCCCTGGTGCGCGATAAATAGTTACTACATAAATTGACAATGGAGAGGTCCGCATAATAAGAGCCTTGAATGCCCTATAATTATTGGAGGTACCAGGAGTAAATTTGAGTGTTTTTTCTGAAATTAGTGCGACACCGCCACCCTTCTTCAAAGAGCGTGCTACATGGCTGCTCTCGTAGTCTTGAGGAGAAGCCTCATTTAACGGTAAAAACTCATCCGGTCTCAACCAAGTTTCACATAGACCAATCAAGTTGAGTATGTAACCACGAATAATATTATCAACAAGTAAAGCTTTAGGAGCAAGCGATCTAATATTTAAAAGACCAAATTTTAGCTTTGCTGAATCGTTTAACTTAGCTGAAGTCTTTGCGGAAATCGTCACAAGATGTCGCCGTTCGGGCGTGTTGAGTTTCAGGCGTTGGTTAACCGCAAGATCGATGAAGAAATAATGGTGGAATTAGGCACATCTTCGTGTCCTTCTCTGTCGTTTTGCCGATGTGGCTCCTTCGGCTTCGCACACTTCACACACTTCCCTGCACGACAACCCCGCTTCTGCTTTCTGTCCCTACGCTGTCTCTGTCGCTTCGTAAGTGGGGTTGCCGACCACGGTGATCCCGGGTCTCTTTGTAGCTCGTTCGGGATATCAAAGGTGGTATAAAAAGTGCCCAAAAAGTCGAAATTTAGACGCCCATCCAATTGAATAAGTTCCTCCTGACTATAAGTGTTATTGGCCACGCATGTGTCCAAAAAAGAAACCAAAAAGACAAGAGAACGGTAATAAATAGAAGATTAAATAGAGAGCAACGGGCCGCAGCATCCATGTGCGCCGCCATCTTGCTTCACCACCCAAAGTCCAAGGTATATTCCAGGTATTCCTTATAAAATAAGTTTGGGGCATGATTCAATTATCATTTTTGGTCCAAAAAGAGTCCAAAAATCAGATGGTAATTTTTTTTTTTTTCATGCGTAACACAGACTTCTGTTCTTTCACAGTCTCGTGCACTTGTTTAGGGTGTTAAAAGGCTCTGGGAAATAAATTGTTTTCAGGCATTTAAGTGTAGGTTTGAAGGGACCATTAGTGTTTGCAATAGGGCAGCAGGTCAAACAGGTGGTGGCTGGGGCGGGAAGATTTCTTCCTGTCGTTGGCTCTTGCGTGGTATCGCAAGCCGGCAATGTCCTCTAGATTGTGAAGATAGAGGTCAATGATTTTCTGGACAGTGTTGATGTGTTTCTTTGAGGTTTTTCTACAGTTCTCCCAGCATTCCACACCGCAATTTTCTTTTAATCTATGACATTTACCAAATGGTGATTTTTGAGGTTTTGTTTTATGATATATTTGATATCGACTCAACAAAAAGATGAGTCTTCTACTACAGAAGACAGTTCACGGTTCACAGATTCCTTAACCACCTGTGTCGTAGGGCACCACTGCCTGTGGTGTGGCTCGGGAAAGTACAGACTGGTGGCGCTCTAACCGCTCCAGGCTGTTTTTTGGAGGGTTTAGGGCTTTTCTCCCCCACATTAAACTGGTTTCTCTGGTTACCAGTAGCAGGAGAAGCCTCCAATCTGACTCAGATACAGCACTTTCATTATCCGTTTGCTCTTGTTTTTCGGTGTAAAGCGTCATCCCACTTTTCTGATATGAGCCGGAGAGTAGACATTGGTAAATGTTTACTGCTAAGAATCTGACATTAAGATAATTTTCTCATCCAAAATAATCAAGTAGACACATGATAATAACAAATAGTTGGCATTAATCGATATCTTTTTCCAGGGATAAATTATTGTTTTTAATTGTTAACATCCTGGTACATTTTTTGAACAGTGTTGTAAAATGTCCACATGCAGTTTTGGGGCAGGATATCATTGCTAAGCACGACTGTCCCCGCTTTTTATAAATTGAGACAGCATGAGCGGGGCTCTCCGGTTAGCATAACGAAGCGTTGGCCAATTGGCAGCGGAGGTGTCGGAGCAGGTGTTTCATGGGAACCAGGGACGGATGGAGACATACGGGCGGAGGGCAGAATCGGGGAAGGACAGGCTGAGAGTGTTGTGTAAGTGTGGGACGGCAGAGAGGCGGGAGGTGCAAAAGGATGGGGCAAGGGCCAAGATGGGAATTCTATTTATAGCACTACATGGCGGCCTTTTAAACTAGATCCCGACCCGCGTTATTTGATGGCTTGAAAGCAGTGGTAATCTGATCAGGGAAACACGCTCATAGCATTACAGTACAGTGGTTACTTTACATACAAGCTTATTTTGTTCCAGGACTGCAATAGTATATCCAACTGCTTGTGTCACGTGACTCTTACAAAAAAAAAAATATCCAAAGCATCCAAGTCTGTAAAAACACATCTTCTTCATCAATAAAATCATTCACATAGAAAGTAAGTTTATTATGAGCACCTACCTTGGAGGCAGTCGCTGTAACGCAAATGTATGCGTGGTGCAGGAATGTGTGTGTGTTTATGGGTGGAGGGTGAGCGGGTTGGTGTATGGTTGGAGTGACGTAACATGAGTGTTATTAAACAAAACAATACGAAAAACACGTGCTTGTTTAAAACTGGGAATGGCACCATTTTACAAAAACAGTAATTTAAAGTAATTTGTGTAGTAGTTTATTCAGGCACAAAAATTTGATTCAGAATAAAGCAACCTTAGACTAAAATACTAGTTTCATATAAAGATTCTTATTTTTTTTTTTTTTTTTTTTGGGGGGGGGGCAGTACATTTGTTTAAAATGAGTCTGTGTTTTTAAGGCGAGAAAAGTGATAGTCCAACACGTAAGACAGTAGTATTGGTGAGTATGCGCAAGGAATTATTGTACACCCCTGCCTCCCTGTCAAAATTATACAGAAACACTTAAAGCAACTGTAATTAAAAGGAGCAAGAGAAATACAGGTACAACTCATTATGTCTAGATGTGTGTGTGTATAGCGGTATGACTGGATAAGGTGGCCTCTGTCTTGCTCTTATCAGCCAACTTTTGAGGTGTCTAATTATCTTAAACCAGGGACAAAATCTTGCTCAAAGTGTAAAGACGTGATGTCAACCAGCCCAAGCAGACAAAACAATCATCTGAGCCAGGCTAGATAGGTTGAATGTAAAATTTCCGTTCGGACATAGCATAGTGGCTCTGACCCGCAACTTTAACATTTTTATCACGTAATATGTGGGTAAAAATGAGTATGGCAAGTCCACTTTTATTGCAGTTAACGGGCACTAGAACCCTCTGCAATATGCAAGAGTCCACATAGTATCACTCCCCACTTTTTTTAATACCAGCTCTTCTGGACCACGCTCAGGATAAAGGACTGTGGCCACACGGTTGCTGTACATTTTAGGCAGACAGAACGCTAAGAAAGAACCACCACACAGGACACGAATCAGCTTTCTTGACCCCTGCTCTCAGTAAAGGTCCACTGGGTATAATGGATTGCCAAATCAGTACAGTTAATTCTAGCCAAGCTTCCGCTGCCCAAAATGAAGAAAAAAACGTGTTCTGCTGGCCCCCCTGCTATCAGCAATATTCGACTGGGGATGATGGATAACAGCGACATTTCACCGTAGGCAGGCCAGAACGGCGTGCCTGCTGACGAAAGTGCCTTCTGCCGGTTCCTGCTTGCTGCAATAAAGGAATGGGGTTCATTTGGGTGCAGTTCATTTGAGGCAGCAAAAAAAGAACCTCCTGGCCCGAAAAAAAGTATGATTTGCAAATCCCATATCACAGGAAAAATGTGATTGCTGATAATGATAACGAACGCAGAAGTGTAGTTTACTTTTTGGTGGATAGAACAAGCAAAAAATGTCACCAGGCCTGGCAAAAATCAGCTCTTCCCCGCTCGCAGCATTATGCAATCGGGGATAATAATTCACGGAATGTTTTCCATCGTACAATAACTGAGGTCAGATAGTATAAAGCGTAAAGTAGTTAGGGATTGCCATATATACAATTTTGGAATTATCCTTATTGTCTTTTTTTTTTTTTTTTTACAAAAGGATGCATAGTTACAATTTTACATACAGTAGACTAGAAGAGATAAAAAGATTAAAGACTATCAGGATGAATAGACAAAAAAAATAATAGCAATGTGTATAGTTGTTGTTTTGTGTTCATTTTCATTTAGTAACTGCAAAAAGAGAAAGTAAACAAAAACAAGACACAAGATATGTTTTTAGTTTTGTGCCTTCGTTAATGGTATTTTGTTGGCTAGAAGCTGTCTCAAACCCTGTTTGTCCTTGTTTTGAGAGACCTATTGTGCCTACCAAAGGGCAACAGGTTGTAGCCAGGGTGGGAATTGTTTTTTTATAATGTTAAAGGGTATTCGGCAATGTCTTCTAGACTGACCAGAGAGTAGCCAAAAATCTTTTGGGCTGTATTGATTACTATTTACATGGTTTTCCTATCCGCTGCCGTGCTCAAACAAAAATTCTGGATAGAGAATTGTCAAAAGACAGCATAGGAAATGTATAAAAAAAATTCAAGAAAACTCTCCCTGCCTTGCCGACGTGGTCGTGTTGACTTTAAACATACACACACAATCAAAAATAGAAATAAAGCAGCAGTATCAGGCATGCATCCAGGCGGGCAACTGTTTCAGGCATTTCATGTGCCGGTAAGTGATTAGGTAAAGCCCCTTTTGAGGATTTTTTTGGTGGACCCACTTAGAGTGTACTTGTTTTTCCAAGTTTCAGAAGAAAACTCGGTGTCCTTGAGCCACAAAGAAAAGAAAGAGTACATTGGTGATTTCCTACGTAGTAATAAACACACCCTGGCTAGCATTGATGTGATGGTTATGAATTTTTTGTTGGTGGAGTTCAATGAAATAGAAGTGTCTATTATACCAAATATTGCTATTTGTATGGTAGGTTGTAAATTCACCCGGGAGAATATTTTACATAGTGTCAAAATAGCTCTTCCAAAAGTCGTGCAAGTTTTGGCAGCAGTAAAACATATGACTCAAATTGCAGGAGTAACCATTGATCACACCGATACACGACATCTGGATGGACATGAGAAAGTTTGGACTTTGAGTAGTGAACTTTTGTTGTACTTTCAATTGGATAAGCCCCTGTCTAGCACAAGTGACAGAATATTTAATTCCAAAGAATGCTCTTCCCATAAAATCATCATCAATGTGTAGACCCAGTTCTCTTTCCCACACCACCCTAGGTCCAGTACAGGACTGGTTACTAAATGACAGTATGTAATTGTTGATGTTTGAAATCACTCCCCTTAGAACGATTAAGTAAAATCAATCGTTCCCAATCCTGTATTGGAGATAAGGCCGGAAAACCAGTAAACCAGTAAAATGACGAATCTGAACGTAACAAAAAAAAGTGATTGAGGAAAATCATAGGAAGCCTCAAGGTTGGTAAAGCTATCAAAATCACAGTCTGGCCAAAGTTTAAGCGCATCAGACCCAATCGTGGTGCAATGACATTTAGCAGCAGCATAATTTCAAAATAAATAGAGAAAACGTAATTAAATACCAATGATTTTCTACACATAGACAAGACATATATATTTTGAGTGGTGATCACATGACCGTGTGCACCTCTTAGGAATTGTCATTGTTTTTTTCTTGTACACGGTGTTTCCCAGAGTCCACCCACACAATTTTACCCTGCAGAGACCTTCTGTTCCTCAACCCAGTACACAAAACGCACAAAGAGGAAAGAACACAAAGAGAATCTCTTTCTTCCCCTAAGTTTGATCCGTTTTGTAATTTACTCGCGCAGATGGTGAATTCTGGTACTTTAAAATCACATGAAGTATCACAATCCCCCCCCCCAAAAATGAAAACTTGATTGAAGTCGTTTGTCACCTTGTGTAAGTGTTAACATCTGCAGCTTTTATGGGTTTCTGAAACTTGGATTGGATGTTTTATTTGCTATCAGTTCAGTAAAATGGGTTTGGGGGAGTTCATTTGATTCAATTGTGTACACTGACAGTGGCAAAAACAGTTGGGTCCATGTGCTTTATGGAGCCAGCAGACAGCGGAGTGCATATGGACGCTTCGCATTATGGCACGGCGCGGCGTAACGCCGAGCGGTAATGGCCGTGAAACCACATGTCACTGCCGATGCCACAGCGACTCCCTCCAAGAAGCCATGCAGGCGCCCGGCCCGTGCCGATTGCCTTCAGACGCTCCTTATCTTTGGTTGTTTGACGTCGTCTCGCCTTGGATTCTTTTAATCTATGTTTAGGTTCACTCTACAGAGCTTAATGCTCACTCAAAGTGACCATGAAGTACCATTTTTCTTATTTTATTTTTCTTTTAGCAAAGTTTTTGTGATTTTTGCGTGCCCGTAGTAGCAAGAACACAGACAATTGTATCAGATTCCTCTCGGTGCACCTCATGTTATGTAAAATACATTTTCGGGTATTTCAAAACATGCGTTATTATTATGGAATTTCTGCTTTTTTAATTTTGAATTCATATTCATTATTTTATTTTATTTTATTGTTTGTACCACGAGGAGTCGCTAAATAATAGATGTCGCTTTAAAACATATTTTGAATGTTAATAATTTCTTATATCATTTCATAAAAACTTCTATAGCAATAGTACTGGTATGTAAGAGAGAGTTATTTGAAGTAAGCCTCCTTTTTCCCTCCATTTTACAAAAAAAAATATATGGTAAAATGTATTCTCATGTAAGGAAATAAAAATAAATGAGCAAAATGATAGAAACAGACGAGATGATTTGACTGGAAAATGTTAATATATTATTATTTCTACAGATTGTGTACAATAAATTTGTTTAAAATAATTTTACTAAAAATAGGTCAAATATTTGTTTTTCCATTCATTTTATCATACTTATCAAAATAATAAATAAAATGGTTTAATTTTAAATAATTTATTTCATTGATTTACAATGCATCTGTAATTTTTTAGAATCATTAAATGTAATATATAAAATACAATTGTAAAATAAAATAATAATAAATCATAAAATGTAGTAATATCAAGTAATAGAAAAGTGTGTGTTCTGTTATAATTGTTTTTGTTGTGGTAGTATATTTAATATGACTGAGTTTTTGAAAAGTTGATTGGTTTAACTTAATCACATACCAAGTGTTCATTTATTTGTTTTTTCAGAATGTTCAAGCAATGAAGACGCCTGTATTTTCCAAACTGACTGCTCTTTTTTAATTTCTAATCCTAGAAATGACCTATAAAGTCAAAGTTTTGCAGTATTTTTTTGTGTTGTTTTACGCTGATTTTGTCATCTTTTCAATTGTTTGATTTCTTAAAATAAAGTAAACTAGTTATATTGTGTTAGCTAACATGCTGTATGTCATTGAAAATATTAAGAACTACTTTTTTAACAGACATTCTAAAGATATACAGTGCATCTGGAAAGTATTCACAGCGCTTCACTTTTTCCACATTTTGTTATGTTACAGCCTCATTCCAAATTGTATTAATTTAAGCTCTTATCTCAAAATTCTATACAAAATACTCCATTATGACAATGTGAAAAAGTTTTTTTTTTACCTTTTTTGAATCTATTAAAAATCGAAAACTAAGAAATCACATTTACATAAGTATTCACAGCCTTCGCCATGAAGCTCAAAATTGAGCTCAGGTCAAGTCAAGTCAAGTCAAATTTATTTATATAGCCCTTAATCACAAAAATGTCTCAAAGGACTGCACAGGATTACAGTTACAAATATACACAATTACCTGATCCTAAACCAGCATGCGGGCAAAAAACTAAAAAACCTCAGTGTGAGGAGAAAAGAGAAACCTTGAGAAAGGACCTCACATGTGGTAATCCCCCTTCCAGGATTGACCAGGGTGAATTACAATTAGCATTACTGTACACATAATAGTAAACATAAGGTAAGATGTTGAAAATGTCAGGAAAGTGCATGACATCAACGACGCCCCCAGCCTGCAAACCAGTCTAGAAAGTCTATGACGGCCACGACGCTGCCTCCCGTCTCTGCCAGCTGGTAAATGCAGGGGTTGACATGCTGCAAGTCAGACGCCGGTCCGCTGACCCATCCCAAATCATCCTTCTCCTTCGTATCAGCCAGGCAGGCGTCGGAAAAAGACAGGACAAAACAGAATATGAGGTGGGCATCAATCATATGCTTTGCAATAGAAGTGTGTCTTAAGCCTCGATTTAAAAACTTCCGTTGAGGTTGCAGATCTTATCTCCAGAGGCAGGGCGTTCCACAACACCGGGGCCCGGATGGAGAACGCTCTCGAGCAAAACTGCCTAAAGATAGGTGTGCTAAACGTGTGGGATCATATTCAAAAAGACTTGAGGCTGTATTTGCTGCCAAAAGTGGATCAACAAAGTATTAAGCGAAGGCTGTGAATACTTATGTAAATGTGATTTCTTAGTTTTCTATTTTTAATAAATTCAAAAAAAGTAAAAAGAAAACGTTTTCACATTGTCATAATGGAGTATTTTGTGTAGAATTTTGTGATAAGAGATTAAATTAATACAATTTGGAATGAGGCTGTAACATAACAGAACGTGGAAAAAGTGAAGCGCTGTGAATACTTTCCGGATGCACTGTATGCATAACGTGGCAAGTGTGCATGGCTAAGAAGCTGTGTTCTTATATTTTTAAAGAGACCAACATTTTAGTAGAATAGAAAAAGATTAAATGACTGATGTAATCTGAGGCAGCACGGTGTTGGAGTGGTTAGTGCATCTGCGGCACTGTTCTGAGGTCATGGGATCAAATCCAGCTACCAGCTTTCCTGTGCTGAGTTTGCATGTTCTCACTGTGCTTGCGTGGGTTTCCTCCAGGCACTCTGGTTGCCTCCCACTTTCCAAAAACATGCATGTCAGGTTAATTGGCAGATTTAAAATGTCCCTAGGTGTGAATGAGCGAGTGAGTTGTATGTCTCTGCGCCCTGCAAATGGCAACAAGTTCAGGGTGTCCCCTGCCCACTGCTCGAAGGATACACGGCGCAGATAATTGATGGATGGATGATTCAATTTAGAGAGGCGTTTTGTACCTAAAATATAATAACCATTCCCCAGTACATTTCCGAGGACTACAATCGCACAATTTCTATTTCACCTCATTTACTGACATTGATGGCTACAGACGTCAAAGGCCTTTTTTCAATGAATTTACAGCGTACTAGTAAACTTATTCTCAGAATCACGGCTGTACCATGAACGACTTCTGCTTGTGAAGATTGTCCAGTCCAAACCAAGCCAATGCTGCGGTTATTCTTTGAAAGAGACTATTTTGTGCTGCTCCTTATAATCAAAATGCTGTTTAAACCATTCTGGAGGCTGAACTTCTGTTTTTGTTCTTGGTGTCTTTACTCAACAAATCATCTCTGCTTTGAGCCTCCCTAACTTGCTTCAATCTTTGTTGATCTGTGAATCTGAAATCTGGCACAACAGTTTGGCTTTGGTTCACACGCTGCCGTGTTGGTCGGGCGCCACGCTTTTATGGGGTAATGGGGAACATGTCCGTGTTGGAATAGGGGACAAAAAGAAAACAATGCATATGTTACTTATTGGATGAAGGTGTATCCATCCATCTATCTATCTATCTATCTATCTATCTATCTATCTATCTATCTATCTATCTATCTATCTATCTATCTATCTATCTATCTATCTATCTATCTATCTATCTATCTATCTATCTATCTATCTATCTATCTATCTATCTATCTATCTATCTATCTATCTATCTATCTATCTATCTATCTATCTATCTATCTATCTATCTATCTATCTTTAAGGTTTAGGGTGTACATTACTAAGCATGTGCAGTTTCCCTCATACTTTGGTTATGCTGTATCAACAAAGCAGTGAGTATTCGAATATGACTACCGTAGAAATTGCGTGTTTTTTTTTTTTGCTCTATGCTACTATAGACTAATATCCATCCATCCATTATATGCACCGCTTATCCTCAGTAGGGTCGCTATTGTCCTGGAGCATATCCCAGCTATCTGCGGACAGTGGGCAGGGGACAAGTTGAACTCGTTGCCAGCCAGTCGCAAGGAACACAGAGACAGACAACTCACTCGCTCATTCAGATTTAGGGACAATTTGGACCGGCCATTTAACCTGACATGCATGTTTTTGGAATGTGGGATCAACCAGAGTCCCCGGAGGAAACCCACGCAAACTCTGCACAGGAAGGCTGGTAGTTGGATTTGATCCCATGACTTCATAGCTGTGCCACGGACATGCCAACCACTCATCCACCGTGCCATCCTTAGAGGCTAACATTTGTAATCATAATCCATAGATTTCCATACATTGAGTAGGAAAAATTAGTGAGTCAACATTTTCGAACAAGTTAAAGCTTATATGCTTTAACTGTGAAGTTGGAAGAGCCTAAAGCCCTAATGTGTATGATATAGTGACCGTTGTGGTGTATTATTACTTGATTTTCATTTCATTTCCAATTAAAACACTATTGATCTAAATACTATCAGAAAAACAAGTACTATCTCAGAATTGCTTTTTTTTTTCTAGATTTAGAAATAAGTCCACAAGATTCTTGCAGATGTGCGCAGTAAGGGACACTATGTACACAATTGCATGCACATGTGCTCTTGCACAGACTACTTATCTAAAGATCATCTGCAGAGAGAAATATGTTATTAAAGATTCCTTCCTAGACATAATGTCACCAAGCACACAAAGAGTGTCACCGAACTAGGCTTGAAGTCCGGTCTTTGACGTAGATGATACTCATTATCTACAGCGTACACGGACAACTGTTGGACCAGTTTATTGTCACCACAAAAAAGCAACAGATTAGTCTTGAAAACATGAGCTCCTTCTAAGGGACCTGGCCTGTTATTTATATACTTATTTATAGGTTTTAAAAGCAAAACAAAATGTCATTGTGGGTAAATATTTTGTTTCCCATAATTTTGTTATTATTATTTTTTAGAAGGGGTATACCAAAACTACAAAAAGTTACACTCCATATTATCGATTCCGTAAATTATTTTAGTATTTGCGGGCAGCAGTTTAATGCTTTGATACAACTTTTCTTCTATATTTGGCAGACATTTCTGATTTACATTTGCATTTTTGTGAAAATGTAAATGACATGCAAGACAGTTTTTTACAAAGAATAAATCATAACAGCGTTGAAACAAGACCTATATTTCAAACATACTTTTTTTAATTTGCCGTTGGGCAGTTTCTGATGCTAATTTATATGTCAAAAAATCCCCAATCATTGTCCGAACACATTTTAATGTTCACAATGAATCAGTTTACTTTTAAAAGAGTTGCATTAAAAATGGAACAACGCTGAATAAAATACAGTAGACCCAAGAGTTACAGCATCAAAATCTTTGAGTGATTACAAAGTAAAGAGTAAAAACACACATTTCCCTGCACATTTAAATAATTACTTTGCTGTCCACGCAATTGCTAGTGTAAAAATAGAAACTAAGGAACTATATACATGTGTACATAAAATATTAAAAATACTATAACGAATATTAAAAGATAAAAATAAAAGATTAGCTCACGATGAATATTTTATAGTATGTTTTTTGGGCGCTTGGTTACTTCATTTTTACCTACCATATGGCATAAATGACAAATTACTTTATGCGCCTAAAATATTGATACATCAAAAATTTCCGGTGTTCGTGCTTCATACGACTGTGCAAGTCATGCGCCTCATCTCTTCACTGCTTTTGTGTTGTTGGTTGGGATCATGTAAGATGCCAGTCGGCTTTAGTTTGCATGGAAGTATTACAAATATGCATATAAGTTGTTGGCTGAACTCCCTCCTACAATGCTCCATTTCACTCTTCAGTTGAAATCGCATGTAACTATTTTCATTTTTATTTAGCTATGGGTCCCATAGACCGGCAATGATGGTGAAAAGAGAAGCAAGAAGATTATAAAAATCAAATTAAGGCTTGAAAAAGGTGAAGAAGGCACACACAGTGTTATCTTCAGTAACCGATGATCAGGACAATACCAAGAATAAGTATGTGATAAAAAGAACAAAGTGGCAAGTGAATGTTGTAAAATCTGCACTAATTAAAATCAACTCTCCATCCTGTGCATTCACCCACTACCCCACTCTACCAGCTCAAGAACGTCACACCAATGTTAAATAAAGTTTATTTTTTCCTTGTTTATTTCTTTTAAGTCATTTATTGTATGCACATATATTACATATAAGTATTACCTACTCTATACTATTTTCTTTACTGATAGAGTGGGTGGGGGTTCTATTGTACGGTTAGGAACGTAACTACTAAATCACATGGTACACCCATTATTTCGATTGCTTATTGCTAATGGCCATAGCATTTTTTTCTACAAATCTATGGGCACGACTTTGTTTATTTTGGTTTTCCAATTACATTTAGGCAGCGTTTGAAATTGCATAAACAGCACAGTGGTTAACACATGTGCAGCACAGTTCTAAGGTCATGAGATCGAACCTCCTGTATGGAGTTTGCATGTTCTCCCCATGCTTGCGTGGGTTTCCTCCGGGCACTCCGGTTTACTCCTGTATTCCAAAAACATGCATGTCAGGTTAAATGGCCGGTCCAAATTGTCCCTAGGTGTGTGCCCTGCGACTGGCTGGCAACCGGCTCAGTGCTTCCCCTGCCCACTGCCCGAGGATGGCTGGGATGGGCTCCAGCACCCCCGCGACTCTACTGAGGATAAGCGGTGCTGATAATAGATGAATGAAATTGCATAAATGTGGCTTTGCTCCAGTTTTTGCATTTACGCTTAAAAGGGAAATAAATTTAATTCCAAAGGATGATTAAATGATCTATTTTAAAAACATCTGATCTACAACATTTTCTGCCCTTGCTCGCATTCTTCATTGTCATTTAAAGGCACAAAATAAACAAAAAATAAAATAATTTAATGTTTTTGGTACACCCTAGATTTAGTAACCAGACATATTGATTTTATTAGTAAAGTTTGATTACAACGAAAGGTTTGTCTTATTTTATGTCCAGAAATCATGAGGAAAAAAAACCTTTGCTATAAAAAAAACCATCATAAAAAGCTTTTACACTCACTGTCAATAAAGTCAAAATAATGAATAGATTTAAAGGAGTTTGCAAAATAAAATAAACATATATGTACATTATTTAATGCACAGGTGTCAAACAGGCAGCCCGCGGGCCAGATCAGGCCCGCTAAGGGATTGAATCCGGCCCGCGAGACAACACTCAGAGAAGCGCAAGAGAAAAACAAGCTGCAAGGTTGAAATATGTCAACTTGATGTTGCCAAAGACAGGCGCCTCGAACAAAGACACTGTACTAGTATGTATTTCTCTTACTCTCTCTTTCTTTCTTTTCCACCCCTTTTCTCCAACTCTGTCTCTGTCTCTTTCACTCTCTCTGTCTCTCTTTTTCTCTTCTTTTGTTGCTCTTTGTCTTTTTCTCTCTCTGTCTTTTAACCTCTTTTGCTCTAACTTCCTTTTTTCCTTTTCTCTCTTTTCTCTTTCTCTCCATACCCTTCCCGCTTTCTTTTCTCTTTCCTCTCCTTCTGTCTTTCTATTTCTCTTTGGATTTCTTTCTTCCTCTCCCTTTCTTTCCCCCCCTCTCTCACAACCTTTTATCTTTTGTTTCTCACGCTCTCTCTCTCCCTCTCTTTCTTTTTCTTTCTTTGTCCCGCCCTCTCCTTTTCCCTCCCTCTTTCTCTTATTTCTTTATCTCTTTTTTTTTCTGTCTTTAATCTACTAGTCCGGCCCCCGACAGAATGTTTGTTCTATCGTGTGGCCCCCGAGTTAAAATAAGTTTGACACCCCTGATTTAATGGATGATAGAGAGCACCTTAAAAACCACAATTTTTGTAGTCAGATTCGCCCTTTTGACCAGAGGTCTTTTTTAGATTGTTTTTATTTTGTTGTATTTCTGTCGAAGTGTTTTTGTTGTAAAAACACAAATAATCAATGGGGAAAGTGTAGGCAAACAAAACATATGATGTCATTAGTAATACTTTATTTACTCTTGCCATAGAATTTTAACTTGTTTTGTTTGGGGGCCCGGATTCAAAAGACAGTCGTACTGCATGTTTCCTGCAGGCTGTAGTTTGCCCACCCCTGTCTTAAATGTACCAATTATTTCTTTGTTTTTAAAAGAAAATGTTATCAGTTTAGGATAAACCGTGGCTTATCACACTTTTAAAGGCACAGACGTCAGTTTTTTTTTTTTTCTGCAACTGTCGGATGCTTGGCAGCTGACATCTTGACTTAGCAAGCCTGATCCCCGAGGCGCCCCACTGTTTTTGTAGTCTTTAAAAAGACATGAGGAACAAATCCGCTCAGTGGGGTAACTGGTAGCGAGTAAACAGATGAAAGTGCGCCGGTGTCAGAAGGGAAGCCCCGTAGGCTCCACTCCACAGAACAACCGCGCACCTGAGTATAATTGTGAAGACAGGAGAGCTTTGACTTTCAGCGCCGACCTCCACGATGTCCACTTTCCCTCCGCGCCGGCCTCTAGCGCCGAATGGAGACAAATGCTGCGTGGGACCATACAGAAGGCAATGAAAAGAACCATTTCTCTCTACCTACAGATCAATGGGCTCCCGTTCAATTAGAAAATCTTAAACCATTAGCACCCGGCTAATGACCCCATTCTGGGGAGCTGTGAAGCTCTGGCCTCAGGGTAGTGGGGTGACGGGTGCGGGAGCCGCAAAACACATCCTGGAAGGGTGGGGGGTTTCTTTAACCGCATTCATTAATGATGCATTACACTTCTTCTGATTCTTATTAGCTAAGTCATACACAATGGAGCTAGCAGGGTGTGTGGATGCTTTGTACATTTGGTGCTTTATCAGAAAATGTAATTTTCCACTTGATAACGAGAACAGAACTCGGATGAGCAAGCAAAATCCACTGAAACTCGATTCTGGGTTCGGTTCCCACCTGAACTGCATAACTCCAATGATGACTACCGTATATTATGAGAAGATATTTATTCACTTAGCAAAATGGTAAATTTATAGCACGATAATGCTATTTCTTTGCTTCACTCTCTTGTTTGATGCCACATTGTGCAAGATCATTTTTCTCATTTTCAACGCTATTTTTTGCCCAAATTTCATTCCAAAAAATAAATAAATGAATACAATTTTTAAAAGTAATAAAACACGATACAAAGTAATTGTTTCAGATTTAAGAGTGTCTTTATTGTCATTTTTCGAAATGCCAATTCAATTTATTTACAACTCCACTTTGCAATTTGGATAAATTGGATTCAATACATCTAAAAACAAATATGTATACGCAAAAAGAAAAAAAATGTGATGTACATATACATATATTTTGCATTGAGACTTTATATAATGATATAGGTGGAAAGATATGTTGAGGGATGGGCGCTCCAAGGCTT
Source organism: Urocampus carinirostris (assembly GCF_059441175.1). Lineage (NCBI taxonomy): Eukaryota > Metazoa > Chordata > Actinopteri > Syngnathiformes > Syngnathidae > Urocampus > Urocampus carinirostris. The sequence goes on along the minus strand of NC_142351.1, from coordinate 58,249,737 downwards.
TACTAGCCCAAGAAATACAACAGGAAATGGTGCCCCTATGAATCCAGTGGTTAAGGGATCCAACCAACCAACCAAATACATATAGAAAAATAAATATAGAAATAGTTGAAAAAAAAAAAAACTTTGACAAAAAGTATCATGCAATTATTATATTTCTCTATCACAAAGCCAAATAATTGCTGTTGATCTTGAGTAAGTACGTTTTCCTCATTTTAACGACACATAAAATGATTTCAATCACATGTCAAAATGTTTGTTCATATTTTCAATGAGCAATATATGTTGAAAAGATTTCGTAACTTGCATGAAATGGAATAGCATTAGGGAACAAATACAAATTACAATGATCTCTTATGTTTGAAATCAAAAGTGAATTGAGATTGAGAAACCCTGCTTCAAACATTACCTGAACTACCACCATAGAATTGTTTCAAAATGAACAGCCTGGTATGAATTTATGAATGTACTTTTGGCTTACCTTTTAAAAATGTGTTTTGTTTCTTTCCAATAGATACACCTTCAAAATGTAACCAGACAGTATTTCTTAAAGAAAAAAAGGAATAGGGTTCCTTCTTGTAGAGATAAATCACTCTTAATACTGTTGAGCCACAACTAAGACCTGTTTTTCTTTGACTGATTTCTTTCTGATATTCCCCAGATTTACAGGTGTATCAGGTGGATCTTTAGATGCAGCTCTGTTTAGCTAAACATAAACGTATCAGAAGACAAACTGGGTCTAAAGAGCACAAGAAAGGTGGATGTACAGTACATATATATATATATATATATATATATATATATATATATATATATATATATATATATTTTTTTTTTTTTTTCCACTCACAAAGGTTTCAGATGACCAAACCAATCGTCATATCACACAGAGACAAGCCAGGGAAATACTTGCAGTTTTGTTGATTCCTTTCAACAAGGCTCAAAACAAAAAATCTGTCTGGCCCTACGTGAAAAAGTAATTGTGCCCTGAACGTAATAGCAAGTTGGGCCACCTTTTGCAATGATAACAGAAACTTCAGATTTACAATAATGGGTAGTGAATCTTTCACAACGCTGTGGAGGGATTTTGCACAGCTCTTTTTTTTGCAATTTATTTTCAAAGCTGCCATGTTGGTGTCATGATTACTGATGTGACTCAGCTGTGCTCACTCATTTGGCGCCAGCTGCGGCGGGTTTTGATTGGTTCCCTGTAAGTATTTCAACCCAGTCCTGTCAATCCCCTGTTGTCAGTCCGTCTGTGAATCTACGTATGTACTAGGCAAGCCTTTTTTGACCCTGACTCACGCCTGTCCCGTTTTTGCTCCTGTTTGTCTCCCGGCACGACCTGCTTTGATCCCGACCACGTCTGCTCTCCCGTCCCGATTCACGACCCATTTTTGATCCCGACCACATCTGCTCTACCGTCCCGGCTCATGATTCGTTTCCGACCCCGACTACGTCTTGATCTCCCAGTCCCGGCTACCGACTAGTTTTCCGCCCCTGACATCGCCATCACTCCACTGCCGTGTTCGGATCACAGGCCGAGTAAAAGAGCGAACACCGGATTATGGGTGCAGCCCTTCCTCGTTCCTTCAATAAAACTTATGGTAAACGTTACGCAACTGAGTCCTGTTTCCGTCCTGGTCCTGATAGTTGGAGGGTTTTCTAGCATAAACTGTCCGTTTAAGGTCACACCAAAGCATCTCAATAGGATTCAAAACCTGAATTTATTATTATTTTTTTTAATCACGCAGAGATCGACTTTCTGGTGTGTTTGGGATTGTTGTGCTGCTGCATGATCCAGGAGCGCTTGAGTTTGAGGGCACAAACTGATGGCTAGACGTTCTTCTTTAGGATCTTCTGGTAAAGACTAAAATGTATTACTCTGTCAACTACAGTAAGTTGACTTGGTCCTGAGGCAGCAAAGCAGCCCCTCATCATCACACTGCCACCACCATGTTTTACTGTTTGCATCATGCTCTTTTTGTCAAAGGCTGCACCACGGCAAGTTTTCCTGGCCTGTAGGCAGCAAGACAGTGTTATTAAAAGTGACTTGATGATCTGGAACCTTTGTGAGTGATAATATGGAAAAAACACAAAAATCAGGATGAGGGCGAATATATTTTCACAGCACTATACTTTGTGTCTTTCCATTGGTCTGACTTGGAAGCCAGAGTTTTCTTGGGGACAAATCTTCACATCACAAATGTGTTGATAAAAACATTTAGAAGAAAATGTAAGAAAAAGTAATAGTCATTTAAAAGACATATAACACATGAGCTAGCCTTCATTTCAGCCTATTCAGCAGAAACACCCAAAGTGCCTGAAAATGCCCCAAAAATGTTTGAAACCTCATTTTATAGACTTCCTTCAATTTATCTTTTTTTATCATTCATATTTGGTTGGCTGGCTAACAACACTGTTCGCTGTGGTGCATCAAATTTAGAAGACATACTTATTTTCTCTTCACTTGAACTCTATTATTGAAGCCGACATTGACGTCAGACAGATCCAGGGACCAATGGTTTAGGAGCTTAGATTCAAGCTCCACCCAGAAAAGGCAAACCGTGTAATTCATCTTGTTTTGCTATAGTGTACAACTTTTGAAGAGGACAGAACATTTTCCATTTAGTCCGTAACCGATCGAGCATTAGTGTTTTTTTTTATGTGGGAGGCTACACATACTCTCTCTCTCCCTCTCTCCCTCTCTCTCTCTCTGTCTCTCTCCATCTATTTTCTGTGCTGCTATTCCTCTCTATGGCTGGGATACTGGAACCCTAAATACATACATATATTCATATATTTTAACTTCAGTAATATAAGTTAAATAGTTTTCAAAATAAGACATAAATATTTGTATAATGATTAAAACGATCTTTAAATTTGTTGAAATGATTTTGGGAAGATAATGAAGTGACTTTATTCCATAAAATTTTGCTAAAATAACTGATTAGTGTGTAATAAAAGGTTCAGAAATAACCCTCTTTAAGGGTCTGTTGTTTTTTGTATATCTCCAGAGTCAGCATTCTTGTTGTCGATGGCAGCGTGGATTCACGGCAATCGTCCGGCAGCTCTTCACTTGAGATTTCCGATGCCGGTTGGCTATGGCATATCACAGTGTCTTTCATCATATAATGCGGCAAGACACCTGCTCTGCGTCCTAGATCTTGCTGAGAAGAGTTTGTGTGAAGCTCCTTTGCCATGCCAACATGTTAGTTCGTTGGGGTTGTCCATCGATTCGATGATGACCATCTTTTATTTGTGAGTCTGCTGATGTTTGAACAGTCCGATCCTGGATTGTGGTCTGAGACTCAGGTAAAAGAGGATACCTACGCAATGATGTTTTTTAAAGTGGCGTAAGGGGTGCGCTTTCCCCAACGCCACTATCTTGATTGTAAAGAAGATGGTTCCAGTGGCAAGGGAGACCCTAGACGACCGGCATCTTTCTACAACTGCAGGCGGCTAACGGGATCCAGGTCTGTAGGAAACCGCCTCAAAGCGTGCCGCCACCAGCTTTTGGGATCACTCTTAGTCTGGACTCTACCCTTCGACCTGTTTGGCTTGGGTAACCCTACCAGGAGTACGAGACTCCCGCCGACATAGCTCTAGGGGTCATGGAGACGCGCAAAGTGCCCCACCACGATAAGGTGGTGATCCGTCGGGACACATGTGGAAACCTTTGTTCACTCTCTCTCTCTCTCTCTCTCTTTCTCTCTCTCTCTCTCTCTCTCTCTCTCTCTCTCTCTCTCTCTCTCTCTCTCTCTCTCTCTCTCTCTCTCTCTCTCTCACTCAGCAAATTAATTTGTTCTCTCTACCTCAAATCCTCAGTCAGTAAGTCAGCAAGTCCGCTCTAATAAAGGACGCCCCAAAAAAAGAAATAAGTTATATAACTCCTTTTCCTTAACAAAGGAATGATGTGTATTTTGACATAGTATTGTGCACTTGTTCAGATGGATGATGGTCCTGGAAAATAAACTGTCTCTCAGCCTCTTTGAGGGGGCCTGCAGTGTCTGCCAGAGACCAAAAAGGTGGTGGTTGGGTGAAAAGAGTCATTTATAACGATGCTGGCTGTGCCTCGGTATTGCAAACTGGAGATGTCCTCTGGGCAGAGAGAAGCCAATTACTCTGTTGGCTGTCTTGATGACTCTGATGTTTAAAATAAGAAAACAAATATTTTAGCGGTGGTAAAATTACAAGAAAATGTGTGATTAAAAAAAATATATATCAAAAGGTGAAAAAGATGCTCCATCCATCAATAAATACTTTTATTAAGTTGGTCCCTTCAACATAGATAAAATAATGATAAATAAGTTATATAAATTCATACATTTAAAAATACTTCAATGCATAATTTTAAGAAAGGCTTAGTAATATATGAATACATATGTAAATAAACAGCTTGGTTGGTTGGTTGGTTGGTTGGTTGGTTGATTGGTTGGTTGGTTGGTTGGTTGGTTGGTTGGTTGGTTGGTTGGTTGGTTGGTTGGTTGGTTGGTTGGTTGGTTGGTTGGATCCTTTAACAACTAGGGTCATAGGAGCACCATTTTCCTATGGGCAAGTACAGCCTGGTGGGGCCCTTTCCTCCTCATAAATTCATTTAATTAGAAATATTGAAAGGAAAACAAGTTGTACAACCACAAGAAAAGGCTAAAATTGGCATGCAAGTATGCAGAAGGGCAGATACAGCAGGGTTTACAGGTAGGCCCCATGTGGCTACAAGTACAAGTACGACGCCTTGGTCTGACTCCATATCCTGTGTGTTAATATTGTGAGGTGCAGCCTCAGGGGGGAGAAATAAAGGCAAATTTAATGGGGAGGCAGTCTGCCACCGGTAAACAAAACACATGCTGGAGCACACCGAACACACTGCTGGTGCGGAATGAGGTCATTTGCGCTAAGCTGCCAAAGATCGACATCAGTTCAGAAAGCATCATAAGTTCGATGTTTCGTTTACCTCAAAAAGCTATTAGTTTAGACATCTAAATCAAAACCTGCTAATGTTTATCATGGGGAAAGACACCATGGGTTTTCAAGGGGCTCTTTTGCCCGCAACCTAATAGAAAAGTATGAAAAAGTTACTTCTACTACTGAGTCCCACGACCCATGACTCATCGTTCAGATGTGGTACTGAATCAAAAGCTCTCAATGAACATATGATATTACGTTTCCCGGCAGCAAATGAGCCTCCAAAAAAGTTACATGAGCTAATAAGTTGGCTGAGTTTGAAGGAGGCTAGGTTCATGACAAAAGCAGCGGCTGTCTTTTTATTTGCAAAAAGAGAACTTTTTGTCATAGTTGTGATTAATTCTGCAGACCTGCAGCAATGCTGGTCATCAACCGTTGAGCTTTTAGCAGATGAATGCTGAGGTCCAAGATAGGCTGCAGAAAAAACTCGTGCCTTCTTTTATTCCGGCTGTATGTTTGATTAAGAGGGGAAAAAACACATAATGAATCGTATATTTTGCCGCCGACATCTCAAAATACAACCCGATATTTTACAACAACATTAGTAGTGGATAAATAAGTAGTAAACAAGAGAAACAAAGAAGAAACGTTTGATAGACTGATCTCCCATATATTTTCAAGAGCTTTGCCAAACTGGTAAACGCCTCAGAACGCAATCGAAATTGAGAAAAAGTGCAACAACATTAAAAGAAGAAATGTTTCAATATTGTGCACTTATTTAGGTTGGTGGTGGCCCAGGGAAGAAATTTTCCCTGTGTTTGTTAGTCCTTGTTTAAAAGGACCTGTAGCATGTTGGATGGGGCGAGAGGAGTTGTCTCTCCTTTGGTATCGCAATCCGGCAATCCAGACTGGGCAGAGGGAAGCCAGTTATTTTTTGGGCTGTGTTGAGGACTCTCTGTAAGGTTTTTCTGTCTTCAGTTGTGCTTCTAGTATTATGAAAGAAAAAAAAAAGAACAATTATAGTTTTTGGAAAGAAAGTATCAAAGGCCAATTTCTGGGGGATGCATATTCATAATCTTTCACGTTTCCCCTTTTGGGGTCATGAGGAAGTCGGATTATTGGCGAGCTGTTTTTGGGCACGACAGTTTGGAGCCACTGCCAGGCCATCGCTAGCCGCAGACAGCCCGTCACTTGTAAATACATGAGTAGGCCAACTCCGTTCACCAAACATGCATATTTTTGGACCGCCGGAGCTATCTTGCGTGAAGGATTACGTACATACCCCCACAAAGTTAAGCTTTTAAAAGTCAATCTACTGCTTTTTCGTTCAAAACATAAATGTTTCTTGTTAATCTGTTACATCCAAGTGACGACTCTGTGGCTCGTCTCTGACCACTTTTGGCAGAGGTGTCAAAACTGTAGACTTCCGGACCATCCTTTTTTTTTCATAACGACCCGTGGAATCCATTTTAAAAATGCATACATCATGTTTTAAAACAGTCAAACTTAAAAATAAAATGTATATACTCTACCATTCAAACGCAAAGGTGTGACTTTTCATAAAAAGCACACTATAGACAATAGTTTGGGGGTGCTAAATTTTCATCCAGAGCCCATTCACTGGGGGCTGTGGATAAAACACTAACTTTTACAGTGGGAGGAATTTTTTTGCGGTTCATCCAACGAGAGCAGCTCCATCTGTATAAACGGGAGACTGCCAAATTGCAGGATCCCTGCACTTTTGCACAGACACACAGGCGCGTGTGCATGAACACTCAACACACAATCAAAGGTTGCCAGAATGTGCACTCCCTCCTTCTGAGAGGAGCTGAGAAACTTAACTCCCTCGTTACCTCCTAAGATAAGAAAATAACATATGTTAGCACTAATGAAAAGTCAGGTAAACAAGTATGGCGCTTAGGCAGAATGACAGTTTTAACTACAGTTTATAGTCAAGGTGTCACACCAACAGACCCCACTTTATATGGATTAAACAATATTTAACATAAAGTCCATTGTTGAGACACTTTATAATGATAAGGTACAGAAGAAACTTTAACCTCAAACAAACATTTTACCCAAAAGCCCTAGCAAAGCGCAGAGAGCAATTTGATTCGGTGATCGGAAGGAATGGGCGTAGGTATATACAGAGCGTGCAACCTCTTTTTCCTCGCCTAACACCGTTTGCACTGAAAATAAGTTTGTTGGTAACCTCGTTTGCAGAATTTTGTTACATTTTTAAAATAACTTTGCTTGCACTTTGTTTCGAAACCATTATTTAGGTAAAAAATGGCCCATGGAATATATTCTAACGTAATGCTAGTGGTCACTATACATAAAGCTGCTGGTGGTGTATCATGCATTTAACCCACGTGCATTTAAGACTCATAAAGGTAGCAACCGCTAACTTCCTCCATATTAAGTGTTCAAAAAAAATCACATTTTATTTTGTTAGTATTATCTTGGTTATTTTATCACAATAATCCCTAATGTTTTGCAGGGCGTTATTGTGTATGACATGACTTCATACAACACAACACTGCCGCTGGGGCATAACAATGCACAAACATTGGGTTTCACACTCCCTTTAACAGTGTACATATTAAGCTGCAATGTTATTGGCCCAATGTACCCTGAAAATCGACTAGGTTGTGAAACCTTGAAAAGTAAACCGCAATACAGTATTTTGATTTTGGAAGGCCAGGAATGGAGTAATTAATCGCCAGTTATTTCTTATGGGGAAAATTCGTTTGAGATACGAGAAAAGCTAGTTATGAGCTCGACCCGGGAACAATTTAATTCCGCATGTAAAGATGCCACTGTATCTTGCAGATAGGCTCTCTCACTACGCTTCATGACGTGGGTTATATAAGTGTCCTTTTAGACGTTATTCAACCTCAAAGTGTGTGAGATGCCGAAGAAGACAAAGGAATTGAAAAAAAGCAGAACTCTATGATATTTCTCTTGAGGTGAGGGGGGTCACAGCGAGCCGACGACCTTACACATTTTGGAGCTTTGCGTCCCATGCGTGAGATGACGCACTCGCCGATTACATTCGCATGCTTGCTCAGGTTAATCTGCTCGAAATTGAGAGGATATCGATGCATGTGGGTGAGAGTTGTATTAACCCTCTTACAAAGGCACAGTGGCCCCTCAGTTTCAAAGGAGTCATGTCAGAAGACTGACATCTTTCCACAGGATGTGAGACCACTGTGATCATCTATCACAACTTGGACATGAGGAAAAATCTCCAGCGCCTCCTTTTAAAAAGGTTTACACACTACACAGATCCACACATGTACGCAAACATGCAATCAAACGCACACTTCTTCACAACTTCTATTGCTTGTGTCTCTTTAAAATGTTGCTGCCTTTCACAATGGGGGCAGGGTTGTACTCAGTAAGTCACTGGGCTGTCCCTGGCACAGACTCACTCTCTCACAAACACACTCTCACAGACACGCACACACTCGTGCACGCACGCTTAACGCGCGCCATGTTTATGAGCGGCGCTGGCTTTTTTCCCGGAGCCTCGGGGCTGCACGGCCCCAGTGCAGAATCACTTAACCCTTGAGGAGCTCGCACAGAACCAGCAAAACGCTAACTGGGCCATCAGCTCAGTTTGTCAAATTTAAACCGCCGTGCTCGAACTTTGAGAACACTCCGTCAACAAGTCTTCACCTAAAAAAAAAAGATTTCCATAAACAATGACACCTCAGTTCCATGTGAGCAGTTAAACTATTTGCGAGCACTGAGGGGTTGAGAAACAATAGAGAAATATTAATTTATCTGATGAGATGCAGAGGTGGGTAGAGTAGACAAACATTTTTACTCAAATAAAAGTACTGTTCCTATTTGTAAAGTTTCAACAACACGGGATAAGCCTCCATTAAGTTTTTGTTTTTTCATTTCAAGAAGGTCTTTGACGGAAAAAATTGCTTTATGGGCTATTATGCGGAAGTACAACATGGGCCAGAAACTAGTTCTGACCATTGAACAACTGTATACCAATGCAAACAGTGCAGTACTGATCAATGCTACCATTGGTTTCCAACCACAGTCGATGTGAGACAAGGCTGAATTCTCTCCAACGTTGTTCAACATCTTTCTGGAGCGGATGTCTGAAGCTCTGGAGCAACTTGAAAGTACAGTCAGTATTGAGGGACACAACATCACTAACTTTTATCTTGCTAATGATATTGCCGGATTGGCGGGAGATGAACGGGAAGTCAGAGATATGGTCGATCGCCTGGACAAAGCATCAACCCAGTATGGGATGGAAATCAGCACTGTAAAAAAAACACAAGGGAATGACCAACATTCCCCAACGTATCAATACAAACATCGTCATTAACCACAGAGAGCTAGACCCTGTCACCAAATTTAAATATATTGAAGCTGTCTTATAAGAAGAGGGGTCTGAACCAGAAATCAGGGTCCAGGGTAGCTCAAACCACATAAACACTTGCAAGACTTAAACCTATCTGGAGGGACAAGAACTTAGCAGCGACATCAAAGATCACATCCATGCAAGCGCTGGTTATTTCCATCTTCCTCTACGCTTGCGAGACATGGGCTATCGCAGAAAAATTGGTAAGGAGCATCCAGGCCATGGAGATGCGATTGCTAGAGGAAACTTCCATGTATTAGCTACCTAGCCCATGTGACAAATGAAACAGTGCTCAACACAATCAGATGTCACAAAATTAAAGAAATGCAATAGAGAAATCCACAATTTATATCACTTTTATTTTGAAGATTGGAAAAAAAAAAAACGATGTGCATAATGTGCCCCGTACCTGGCCAATAAAAAGAGTGCAATAAAACTGAGCAGGCATTTATAAGATTAAAATGGCAGGGTTAGGCTTGGGCTGCACAAAGAAGAGGGAGAAAAAGGAAACAAGCGGAGGAGTGATGCATGTACTTACGTAGGGATTTAAATAAGTGGTTCAGTGTAGCCTAATGTAACGGCGTAAAATTACAGTCTTTTAATTACAGATCTATTCGGGTAAAAATAAATTAGTGATTTAAAAATACTCCCAGAAGTACAAAATATCCCAAAACTTACTGAAGTAAAAGTGATGGAGTAAAAACTCATTACTACCCACCTCTGATGAGATGTTTACATTTTTGGTGGTTTAAATTTCTCACGGCTCATGACAGTAATGACAGTTCATGGATCATGAATAAACAAAAAAGATATAGAGCCCATCCATCCATTATCTGCACACCCTGAACTGGTTGCCAGCCAGTCGCAGGGCAAGATAAAGTGAAACACCTAAATTATTTTTAATTAAATGTTCTAAGAGGTCAGGACGGCATCTGGGTGGTTAGCATGATGCCCCAAGTTGCAGAGGTTCAAGTTTTAAGTCCAGCTAACGCAGCCTCCCCGTGTGGAGTTTGCATGTTCTCCTCCGGCGCTCCGGTTTCCTCCCATATTTAAAACATGCATGTCAGGTTAATTAGCCAGTCCAAATTGTCCCTAGGTGTGAATGAGCAAGTGAATGGTTGTCCGTCTCTGTGTGCCTTGCGACTGGCTGGCCACCAGTTCGGTGTGTCCCGAGTAAAGCTGGGATGGGCTCCAGCACCCCTGCGACCCTACTGAGGATAAGCAGTGCAGATAATGAATGGATAAATGTTATAAGAATGATGATTAAAAGCGCTTTGGGAAGTCATTGACTTGAAAAGCGCTATATAAATGCAGATCATTTCATTTCATTTCATGATGAATTCAGTATGACTCAAAAGCATTGTATATAATACATTAACTGTAACATTTTGATTATAAGACGCACCCATTACTTTTGTTAATAAAAAACATTGTTTACATAAATTAGCCATGACCGTATTATTAAATCATTAATAAAGCATATTTTCATAAATCACTTTCTTCTCCACTTAGATTTAATCACTTGTAATATTTAGAGGAGCTTTGCAGAGATGAAGACTTTGTTACTCTCCGCTGGCTCATAGTCATGATTTCAGCCTTAGCTCGTTCATGATGCGCATGCAGGTAAATGCATTTCTTCGATGCACTTGAATAAACTCTTCTTATTCATCCTTTTGGGGGTTTGGTTTGACATCTGGACTTTACTAGAAGCAGGCCTTTTCTTACCTTCGCTATTTTCATGCAACACTGACAGAAAAAAAAAACTGCCGGGGAGGTCACTCTCCACTCCCCCTAGCCTCTATTTGTCAAACCCAGTTCAATGGAAGAAAATAATTTAACTTTAGGAGGGCATTGTAAATAAAACTCACATTAAATTTGGAATATGTATTTAAAATGTGTATCCCAAAATTGTGTAAAATAAAAAAACAATCATATATGACAACAGATATGAAATTTGATGCAGTTTTAGTTGATTAGTAAAAAATGATTCAGCATGAAAAAAAACCATTGTACTCTACTCTCTCAAAGTTTTGCAATGAAACCCCACCATAAATGAAGCGATCATGCTCGTAATTAGCCAGCTCTTGAGGCCTGAAAAGCGATGGATGCAGCAGCAGGTAATGACCACAAAGCACTTTAGGCCATCTCGCAGGCGACAGAGACGTTTAAGGAATGTAAGGCCACGGAGAGCTGATGTAAAGTGTGTTAAGTGTGATGGGCACAGTGACGGATGCCTTGACCTTATCACCATCATCTGCGGAATTTGACTGTGAAAGATGATGGTCTTGCTCTCTGTTCCTTGCAAAATAGATCCCCCAGGCACTATCGCTGCCTCAATAAGCATGTCAGCTTCGAGGCAGTCCTATTGCCCTCCCACCTTTACTAGAGCATAACCCCAGGGAACCATCCCAGGAGGGTCCAGACTAATAATAGACAATATGGATGTGATTCTATGGAAATGATTGTCCAGCACAGAATTAAACGGCAGTCAAATGTATGTTAAACACAACATACATGGGCTGTATGTGCACCAACACAGTAAAAGAAAGAGTTAGGAGGGTTTTCAACCGTAAAAAACTTGAAATCCTTGAACTTGTCGTGACTGAGTCAAAAAAAATTGCAAAGCATATGTAGTCAGACCAGATGACATGCATGCACACACTGTAAGTACAGTTGCTGAAGGGTGTTCTGTAATTCTAGTGTGTGTTAATGACTCTCCCAGGCACACTGGAGAAGACGTTAAAAACTAGAGCCGTGATTTACGCTGCAGCGGTGCAAGCCGGGGCATGACCCGAAAAGTCTCGCTGTGTTGTAGTGTAAGGTATGGACATTTGGGTGCATGCACAATCATGAACACGAGACACATTCTGTCAGACATGGGGAATAGAGTCCTTCTTTCCCCAAAACACTTATTGGTGGCTAACGTTAGTTTCTGTTGTTTTGTTTAATCCTAAATTGCTCAGCACTAAAGTTGCTATGTGTCTATTTAGTTTGATCTTGCAAAAGGTCTATCATCAGCAGCATTTGCACTAACACAGTACAAAGCAACGTTTTCCACTATTACTTTTCTCTGAAACACATTATCGATAAAATTAACTAATTCAACCTTGGTACAACATGGTGCATTAGCCGCTTGTGAAATGCAGATGATGAATTTCAAAGTCCTATGATAGCTGAACACCCCCGCATCATTCACGTCAGCAATATATTTTGAAAAGATTGTATTTACCTACAAAGTTTAACTAAATACAACTATGGTGGTACCATCTCAAACTCATAGTATGAGATTGCTACCTGTCTTTTCATGGAGATAATCTTCCTAGCGCACATACTCGCATCTTAAACGAATTTACAAATGTAAAATGGAAATACTTAAATCAGAGGGTCAGCTTATTTGGCCATATTTGGTTGTGTGTCATCAGTAGCGAATGGCAGGCAGTCCAGCAGGAAGGGACGTGTCTCATACAGGAACAACAAACCAATGGGAATCAATAGTCGAAACATAATCTAAGAATATAAGGTAAAAGTGTGCTGAAATTTGGTCTTTTTATATATAAAATTATCATTGCAGTATACCATGCATGAAAAAAATACAAAAGCCTTGGACAGTACCCAGACATGGAGAAGGAGACCTTTAAGTGTTTTGAAGCCCAGAGAAAAAAAAACGATATGGAGTGTCTCAGTTATCTGTTCGTTTGCAAGCTCTCAGGCTTGAAATATTAAAACTTCACTGCTTCTACAGGTTGGTCTTAACATTTTATTTCTATTCATTTTAGCATGTGGCTATTTTAAAGCAGTTTTTTTTTTTTTGGGGGGGGGGGCAGTTTCAATGCGAGTATTGACTGTAATTTGCAATTAGTTACTTTCAGGAGTAACATGCTACATTATGGTGTTAGTAATTTGGGAAAGCATGTAACCATAACTGTAATTAATTACTGCTTTTTCAGTTACACTGTTTATTAGTTTTAAACGTAAGATTGTGTCTACAAAAATCTAGGCTGACCCAAACCGGCCTGCGGGTATAAAAGCCTAAACCAGCCTAAACCCGACTGACTAATTTGATTTGAGGACCGGCGGAAAGTAAACCAGAAGCTGCACATTGGCGCCGTGCGTACTTCGGCACCGAAATGTGTGCTGTAGTACGTGCGGCATCAAATTGCAGCGCCCTAGATGCAGCTCCTGGTTTACTTTAGTAAAAGTAATTGCGCCCATCAGTGTGCATGCTGTGTATATACTCCATATAGGAACAAAAACATGACGAGAGAGAAGCCAGGCCCGGCCTGACATAATGATTGACATTTTGTGCCCAGGGTCTTACCTCTAATGAGTATAGACTTTATAGGCAGTGACACATTGCAATAATATAACAAAGTTTAGAGCGTCCAGTCCTGCCTTTTTGTCTTCCACAATAACATGTACAGGTTATGAAAAAAAGGTACAAGAAGCTGAAAAAGGATCATAAAGGAAAGAGTAAAAGATAAAAGACATAAGAATTGATAAAAACGGTGGAAACGATGCAGTTCTGACAAATGAAAGCGACAAGAGTTATGCCCTGTATTCTTTTAAAAGTTAGTCGAATCTCTGGAGATTTAATTGAATTTAAAATGAGGCAGGAGGCAGAAAGTTAGCGTGAGCGTCGGCGCCAGAGATGAAGACTCTGTGAATGACAGGAGGGAAGTTTCCATAAAAGTGTCTCACGGATGAATCGTGCATCAGGCGGAAAAGCTTCGACCACATACTCAGGTAAATTGATCTCACGGGAGAGTGAGCACCATTGAAAGAAAAAAAAAAACAAGACGAGCAATGGAAAAAGAGTGGAATGACGCTTTGAGAAAAATCGTGGCAAGAAGATCCGTTGAGGTGAGTGGGTTGACTCAGGCGCGACTTCCAAAAAGCCGAGAGGGCCAGCTTGGGTCTGGCTTGCCTTGCTACGTTGACTCTAGAGCAAACAGAAGCGAACAAAGATCCTGCTGTACAGGTCAGGGCGGGTCGGCCGAGGGGACGGCGACACAGACATGTGAAATGTGACAGTTCTATTTCAAGCAGAGGCAGCCTCTCCCTGCTCGAAATATAGCGTCGGGATCGAGGGTCAAGAGCAGGGGATGAGCCCTCTACAGCAAGTGCGGAGATGATTTTAGATGATTGATTTTTCTCGAATAAGTTATTGAATCAAATTGTGTGTTTTGTTCTTCCCGGGCCCATTTCAGGGATGTGAGGAAAATAAAATAATTTACTGTAATCTCTTGCTCGTTCATGCTATGTACTTTTCAGTCTCATTGCATTGCAGGATGAAAATTATTTATTTATAAATCTAAAAATGTTGCAAAACTATTGAAGCCTTGCTCCAGTCTACTGGACACAAGATGATAGAGGGGTTACGGTAAAAGTCTTAGGTAAGAGTTGAGGGTTAAAGAGGTAGGGTTAGCAATTAGGGTCAGAGAGGTAGGGTTAAGGGTTGGGGTTAGAGTTAGAGGTTTAGGTTAGGGCAGATTTTTTGGGTTGATTTACAATTTATGGGACTAATGGGACCAAGAGTTTATCTCTGTCCCATACACTTGAGAGTCTAACCCATTTTACAATTATTCATTCCAAGTGGAGGGTTAGGTTTAGTAAGTTAGGGTTAGGTGATTAGGGTTTGTAGTTAGGCGATAAGGGAAGTGTGTTAGAATTAGGTTAGGGTTAAAGTTGGGTTAGGATTAGGGGTTACAGGTTTAGGTTTATAGTATTAGGGTTTAAGGTTAAAAGTTGGGTCTAAAATCAACTGCGCTGTGCAACAGAGACCCAATATCCCGGGTTGACTATTGCTAAGACTTAAAGAAAAGGGCAAATTTGTGTCATGCATGGCGGCCTTTCTCCCTGGCAATCCATCATCCCTGGTTGCCGATTGCTACAAGTGGGAGACATCAGAGAGCATTTAAATCGAGTCTGGCATCCCTTTTTTTGCCATTCCGTCCACCAACGGTGAACTGATCTATTAGCCTCGATTGTACTGCCTTTGGAGGGGGCCGACGGAAGTCGGGAGAGCTGCTGTATTTTTTGTTGTATCTATAAAACGGTAATAGTGAATTAGTACAATGTTACCTCTTCGTACGGATATAATTTGTTACAGGATCTTGCTCGTAGCTCCAATTGGTCATGTAAATAGCAAACATTCCCTTTTGAAATAACTAATTGGTTCACTCTCATCCTTCCAGAAGCATCCAAGTGAACAACTATAAAATAAATTTTCCTGTTCACTGAAACACATTCAAAATCAACATCATAGAAATTTGATCAATACCATGATATTCATGAAATAAAATGTGAGTTTATTATGAGTGCTGTAATAAATGGATGTGCGTGGTTCTAAGGGAGGATATGGGTGCGGAGTAACGAAGATCGCAAACCTGTCATATGATATGGTTTCCCTGTAATTTATGGTTTTTTATTTCAAATTGTGTGTGCCAGAAAACAGATTTGGAGTAAAAAAAGACCGATTTTGTCTTGTTTACTGGTAGCAGACAACAACTGTATTATAAATTGCAGATATCACGGTGTTCTACATATTCTGTCTAGCTGTAAGTGGGTGCAAAGTCATGTTTTTAAGTGTAATAAGGAAGATTTGCAATAATTTATAAGGGGTTATTTGGGGGAGGTTGACAGGTATGAGATCAAGAGACTTTTGATGAGACGTAAGCATTTATTGTATAATTAAAATTACAATCTCTTCAACTGAATGTACACACAAATTTTTTTACAGCACTTTTTTTTAATATTTTGTGCCTGTAGTAGTTACATGCACAAACTGGATAAGCTTATGCAAGTCAAGAGCAGTGAGCGGTCTTCAGTCTAGCCTCTGGGACTGCCCATTAACTGGATCTTCCCCCAAATGTTAAGCAACATTTTGGTTATAAATAAAATTCGAACACCAAAACTCTCATGTTTAAAGATGCTTAGAAAAAGAGTTACCACTCTACTCGAAAATATCACGTTCTGGTCGGGCCATAGCAGCGGGGCTGATTATGCAGGCAGCTGTCAGCCCTCTCAGGTGCAGCCCCCCTGGGCGACAGTTCAACCGCATCAGACCTAGGCTACGCTGGCGAGTTTGACAGTCACAGGAACAACACAAAGAAAATAATGCTAATGGGTCCAATCAGATGAGCAGTGGGATGAGTGGTTGGATGAGAGGCGGGTGCTGGCAGGCCATCTCGATCAGCCGTCACTCAGGCGTGGGCCTCAGCAATCGCACGTTATTTGTTGTGCATGTTGAAGACACCGACGCCGGCCGCCCAGGATGATACCCCGAGTCTCTGACATGTTTTCCCTCCTTACTGCCTTGAAGTCTGCAAGATAAAGGCAGGGGCTGCCGCGGTGAGACGGCTGGATTTGCTAGCCTATAGGCGGCACGGTTTTATGGTTGCTTTCTTCTTCTAGAGAGCATGCCTCGCGCATCTCTTATCAAGCCGCTGTTACTCCACCTCCCTTTTTGACGCTCTGCCTGCCTTGAAGCCACAAAAAGGCAAGGTATCAAAACTTTGCACCGTTTCCGTCTCTGAATAATGCTGAGTTCAATATTATGCTGTTTTGAACTTTAGCTCGTTGCCGCGGGGGCAATTCGCTCTTGATGAGAGAGGAAATGCTTTAGCACCAACACTTAGGGGCAGTCAAACAGCCCCGTGTAAGGCGCGAAGCAGGAATTCGCGATCGAAAGACTGCCGCTCGTTTCCTTCCCCTCGGTTGTCTCGTTTTGTCTTTGTGCGTTTGCCGGCGTTCTTTTCCACAGGATTTCAGACGGAGCGTTAAAGCCTACATCGGCTTCTGTTCTGCCACGGATGAATAATGCACCCTGACAGCAGAGACAGATGGATATATGATCACCTGCTAAAGCGGGTTGCAGTGACACCGAACCAGGAGGTGCTTATCAAGTCTGGTTACGACCATCGGCCTTGGATCCGGCGCCGATCTCTTTCAGCTTCGTCTTCGTTGTCAGAAGTTCTACATTTGGAATGAGAAGAAAACAAGGCGTACTGTACTGCTGAAACTTCAGCTCAAATAGCTCCAGAGCCAAACAGCTTCACATGGCCTCCTTCTCGCTCCATCCCAGGCAGATGGCTTTAATTGATATAGACATGATAATGAGATTTCCCGCGATTAATATACGTGCAGAGTTTATGGATTTAAGTGTGACAGCTTCTGCGTAATGTGATTAGCAGCAATCAGAGTGAGGGCATCTGGCGATCAGGTTGGAATACGGCGCAATAACTGGGCGATGTTTATTGTATATCCACGTGTGCCGGTTCTTGTTTATTTCACGACAGATGATCGAAGTTAAACTCCATGTCCAATCTCAGCCAGTTGTGTAAAACAGGAACTGGTATTTATTTAACCATGAACACTCTTTCACTTGCTGACCTTTATTTAAGGGCCCAGGGAAGTACTTTGCAAGATAAGATGTCTATGTTAATTGTTCCTGTCCGAGAAAGTCTATTTCTGTGATTCAAATTAGATTAATTCATACTGCAGTATACATGTATTTCTTCCTTTCTTACTGGAATTAATGACAAAACTAAACTGGATACATTGAAGCCATAGGCTGCACAATATTGGATCATCTTCACCAACTTTCTTTTCTTTATTTACTCACAAAGTAAAGTGCTGATATGTGCATTAGTAGTCAATTAGAGGTTGTATATATAGTAAATAACCCAAGTAGGAATTAGCGCAACGACTAACCTTTATTTTAATAAATCGACAAACTGTTCAAGAAGAATCGTCAGAAACCTTTTTTTTTTTCATTTCCAGAGTATTTATATTTGACTCTGATACAAATATAAGCTGGTTTGATCAATAAAGTAAAAAGATAATTTTCTGATGCTGGATCAAACCCTTTTTTTCCACCGTTTTGGAAGACTCCAAAAATGTAATAGCTGTTCAGTAATAAGATAACATCTTCAACACCTATGATGTAGATCAGGGGAGAGCAACCTTTTTGGTGTGGCGTGCCACTTTCAAATGTCTTTGTAAATCAGTGTGCCACACCAAGATTAATAACTCGCACAACATTTTTTTAACATCCAACAGAGCTGTCATTTTACACCAGTCCAAGTATACAACATGGATAGAAATTTTAATCATATAACTCATTGTTTTTCAACCCTTTTTGAACCAAGGTACACTTTTTTCCATAAGTTCCATGGCACATCGTCCGTCGAAAATGTTTGAAAATGAAGTTATGTGAAATATTTCACTGTACTACCGCATAAGCAGATAATTAGTATATAAGAAGAAGAATATAATACTTAAAATAAAAAAGAATGATGTGCTTTATGTTTTCTTTTTTTACAACAACTTTGTTAAACAATTTAAGTTATTAATTGTACTGTGCTACCTCAAGAGCAGATAATTAGTTCACAAAAAGTATATAAAAATCTGCTGCCACTTACTGCTATGGGTGACTATTACAGTTCCTCGTCTGAAGATTGCAAAAATACTGAATAATGGCCTGATTTTTTGAAGAAAAATTGGGTAAATTACAGCGGCACACTAGACAAGGCCTTGCGGCACACTAGTGTGCCTCGGCACACTGGTTGAAAAACACTGTTATAACTGACCGAGTTATCTTCCACTATTCTTTTTCATCAATCAACTAAAGATGAATGTGAATAACAAGTGGAAAGGCCTGTAGCCATCCATGACTTTTTGCCACAAGAATTAACCAGAATCAACAATCCTTCAATAAAATGAACTACAATCAAAAATCAAGTGCTATGAACAGCTACTATATCATTCGTCAATGATATATTGTTGCAAAACATATCAAAACTTGAAATAACAGCACCAAAGCAGAAGGCACCCACGCGCACACACGGGCGCATACGCGCACACGCATCGCCATCCGTAAATGGTTTTCTGTGCTTTGCTATGGCAGTGAGCAATGGCGTTTTTAGCAGTGACAATGTTTTCAGGGTCTGTGTTTGTTTGCCGTACCTTGGCACAGCGTATTTTAATGTCTACGCCTTGAATTCATGTTTCGTCGCGTAACGACGTTTAACACTTGATGCGCGAGGTACAACGTTATCGGGGCATAATGCACATAACAGCACAGTCATTTTTTGCACAAAGCCCCAGTCATCTGTCCATGCTGGCTGGAAAGAACGCAATGTTTTCACTCAAGGAATCGTTCATTTATCGCGCAAAATGCTGTTGTAGACATTGAATTGAAAAAAAAAATGAGCATCTGCTGTCTATAGGTATATGCCAGCTGTGGTCATAGCTATTAGTAGAAATAAGTTGAACAAGTTCTAAATTGGATGCTACCTGTATTTTAATGAAAGTTGCAAGCATGTATGCATATTAGCAAAGAGGGAGTAGACCATAGCCGGATGGAGTGGAAAATGCTACAGCAAGTTCATCATTCAAAATGAGTTTTTACTCGAACGGAAAAAAAATTGGCACTGAAAATGAATCAAGGGAGCAAAAGCAAACATAGGAAGGAAAGTGTGGGATGTAGAAGGAGAAAGTGGAAGAGGGAAATTGACAGCAGAGAAAAGGTAACGGGAGACGGGACGGGGCAGGGAAGTGAACGTCAAGAAGAATTTGGATACTGTCCAATAAAAGCAAAAACGTCACCGATAAAATGTTTGGGAACAGCGGCGAGCGTTTTCTATGATCCACTTGTTGACCGAGAGCTCCCGGACCTTCAGACTCGTGCCCTGCAGAACCCTTTTCAAAGGCATAAACGGGCTTGTTATATGACAAACAGCGGCAACATCAGCAAGAGCTGTGGAAAAAAAAAGAACAACCTTGTGTTTGTAGAGTACATGGATGTCAGCTTGAGTCACATTGACTTCAGCAGCTGGGACAGAAGTGCAACACAACCATCTATGCTTCCTGTTTTTCTGGAACTGAAACTATGTCAAAGGGGAGAAGGCTGTTTTTTTATAGATTTTTTAAAAATATATCTCCTTAAGGAATCACATGAATATTAAGTGATGAGTCAAGAAAAATACTTTTCATCCCTACTTCTTGTGTTTTTGATACTCAAAATGTTCAAGGAGGGGTGGGAGAAAAGTCATTCCTAAAGATGTTTATACATTTTTTTGTGCTTAAAGGAGACATATTACCTGATTCGAAACCATTATAATATCAAGTGATTATTTAGTGCTACACAGTCACAGAAGAAATGGAACATAGGGATCTGATCAATTACCTGGATAAATAAACAGCTCAGCACGAAAAAGCAAAAGTAAAGCCCAACAACAATTTAGGTATTACCACAAAAATAGACCATCCAACCACTAAGAACTTGAACATGTTATCAAATTTAAGTGTGTAGGAGTTGTCATATCAAAAAAGAGGTTAAGACCAAAAATCATGGCCTGAATAGCTCAAACCACAGCCCCACTTGCCAAACTTAAACCCATCTAATGAGACAAGAACATTGCTTTGAAAAAAAAGATCTGACTCATGCAAGGATCAGTTACTTCCATCTTTTTCTACATTTGTGAGTTATAAACTCCCATTGCATGATTTAAATGAAAACCAGGCTTTCCTGGTTCAATGCTACAGGACACTTCTAGGCATAATCTACATAGCCCATTCGATAAAAAGTTTGTAACACCGCAAGAGGGAACATTGGACCCTGCTTAGAACTGTTGTGTGCAGATAAAAACTGCAGTAGTATGTTAACGTCACAAGATCATTAGAAATGACTAAGATGATTCTCCAGAGTACAATTGAGAACTTGGCCGACAACATCTAGGAATTTACTAGTGCCAACTTTTCCATGACGCAAAGGAACCGTCAATAGGGGAGAGAGGAGTCCAGAATCGCGGACTGGAGCCCAAGCCGTGTGTTGAGTTGAGTCAGACAATATCAAGTCGAAACTTCTCAACCTCACACACCAACTCGGGCTTCTTTCTTGCCAGAGAGGTAACATTCCATGTCCAAAAGCCACTTTCAGTAGCCGGGGATAGTCGTGCCAAGGCCCCATCCCTTGGCTGCTACCCAGCTCTCTACGCACCGACCCCTTTGGCCCCTCCCACGGGTGGTGAGCCCACGGGAAGAGGAATGAATTGTTTTATTTTGCTAATTATCAGAGCTCATGTCAAGTCAAATCAGGACATGTTTATTTGAATAGGCCTTAATCCCTAAAAGTTTAAAAGTGCTGCACAGATCAGCATTGCAACATCCTCCATCATGAAATGTATATGAGGGCAAGGAAAAACTCAAAATCGTCAGGATGAGGAAAATGAAGAAACCTTGAAAAGGGGCTGACACGAGGTAATCCTACTTTCGGGTTGACTTGACTGCAATGGATGTTACAAGGGCATCAACAGACAATACACAAACATCATCAACCAGAAATACATCACAAGCTATAGAATATAAGTGTGTCTTAAGCCTAGATCTAATTTTACTAAGGTTGTACATAGTATATTAGAGCATTCCAGCGAACTGGAGCCACAATGGAAAACGGTCTCAAACCTGCAGAATTTCTTCTTGGGTCTTGGAATCACTAGTACACAAGCATTTTCCAAGTAACAGCACAGAGCAGGAACTCATGAAAGCACACATGTGAGATTTTCGCCATCACATGCAGAGCTGCTCATATCCCCTATTCAAATGCTGACTTTTTACGACATCCCTTAAGTCCTGTCACTCAAAACCGTTGTTACCTGGCAAGGAATGTTCGCATCAAACCACCGTTCAATTGTAAGACTTTTGTGGGCCTCGCTAAGTTTTGGCCTGCACGCGCCCTCCACTCATTGACCCCTATGCATATCCCCTGTCCTCGTAGGATTTTGCTGCACGATGGCTGTGAGATGGACGAGACAGGAGGAGGGGGTCATCAGCAATAGAAAGGAGCCCCTCTTGGAGAAAAAGCATTAAAGAGGCAGGTATTGATTTGGGATTTTAAATGTTTTCACAGTGATATATCCAATTAGCCTCTGAACCCTCTATGGGTTTTAAGTGCGCTCCCCCGAGGGTAAAGACATGGCCACGAGAACATGAGAAAAGAACAATAAAACCTGCTTGGGTTGAGGCGACATTGGAAAGCATGTCAAAGAAAATCTAAAACTACACTGAAAATCACTTGCTGGCGGAATACAGGTTATATTCGAGCCCCTGGACAGATTGTATTTCTCTGCTCTGGGACATTTGTTGATACGCTCAGTA
The DNA here is from genome assembly GCF_059441175.1 of Urocampus carinirostris. Lineage (NCBI taxonomy): Eukaryota > Metazoa > Chordata > Actinopteri > Syngnathiformes > Syngnathidae > Urocampus > Urocampus carinirostris. The sequence continues at coordinate 58,227,287 of NC_142351.1, read as the reverse complement.
CACAACTTCCCTCCTCCTCCACACGCAGCTCCCATCTCTTCAACTCACCTCGCTCAGTCAATGGTAAGTTATTTAGCAGATTAAAAAAAGTAGTACCAATCCAACAGCACATATCGAAGAGCCAATGGATTTCGTGTGTGTGTGTGTGTGTGGGGGGGGGGGTGACAGGAAAGTCAACTTGTGCATGCCAGTGTCAATCGCTCAAACATCTGTTTCTGAGCTTAAAGGCAGACATTTGAATTTTCACAGAGAATCACAGCCCAAGTTTATCCAGCAAAAGTATTGAGTGCGTTTCACCAAACTTTTGTGAATGAAATATTGAGAGTGTGTGCCCTTGGGTGTATCACCTTCCTTTTTGTTCTGAGAAAAGGATTATACATACTTGGTTTAATTGCACTTGTTAATACGTAACTGAAGGTGGTTATACAATTAGAAAGGGAAGAACGACTAGGACTTGCAGAAATAGGTCTCTTGCTAATAAAAATAATAGAATAGAATAAAAATTGCAGTTTTGGCAGGAGTAAATTTGCAGAAAGCAGGGACAGTTTTGTGACTAATGCGTTACAAAAGAATAAAGTCACTTGTTCTTGGTAACGAGTACTATAATGCATTTTTAATAACTTGTTGTACCTCCACTGTTCTTAATACATAGGGAATTACAGCACTTCTCATTAAATGCATACAATGAATCGTGACAATTATGCATCACTCATACTGTCACATTCTACTCTCGATCCCCGACAAAAACTGGTGGGCATGTTTGTCTAAAGTAAGACTGAATACAGTTATATTGGTGCCGTCTTAAGCACAAAGTACCGTGTCATTTACATTCTCCAGATGGAATTTTCCCGAATGCATGTACTTGCATCCAAACCACGTTTACAGCTGTAAAATCAAACACTCAAATCAGGGGATCAGCTAATATGCACATTTTGGTTATGTGTCACCAGCTTCAATTGGTAGGCAGTGTATATGGAGGAGGATGTGGCTTATACGAACAACAAATTAACAGGTACTCAATGAAGTAAACGTTCATGTTCAAGGCAGAAGAGTTATGAGGCACACTAATAAAAACGGTCTCACCTGAGATGTTTGTATGAAAATCTGAAAGTCTGTCTTGCATGTTGTCGGAAGCATTCCAGCAAAGTTACTTGACTGTAAGCATTTTTTGTCATAAAATAAAGTAGTTAGGTTGCTTTCAAGTTATTTCTGTAACCTGTGGCTTTGTCTTTCTTTTGATGGCCTGGAATTGATTTCAACATAATTTTTAAGAACAGCATCCAAGAATTGTGGTCCAGATATTGTGTGTTTAAGTGCCATTTTTTTTTGCGGTAGCAGGTGCGCCCATAATGTGGCTCTAATCCAATCCGCAACCCTGATTTGCGGACAACCACTCATTTTGAAAGGATCTGTTGAGTCACTGTATTGCCCAGCGGGGCTTAAAGATCAGGGAATTTCCATGGAGGCAAAAAAAAACAAAAACAAAAAAAAACAGGTGGCATCAACCTACAGCGTCATCATTTACAGCTGCACTGCTCGCAGTAAAATGTGCATTAAAAAGAAGGACAGGTAGAACAAGAGAAGACTGCAGAAAGGAAATCACCTGAGCAGATAATGTCACACAGGCAATGTCGAATTCTCCCTCCTCGACGGTCGAGCTGTGTGCTTACCTGACACAAAGTGAAGAGTGCCACGCATGGCCTGTTTTTACCGCAAATAAAGTTCACAGAAACCATACACAAACCAATAAACACCGCCCTAGCTTGGCACCAAACACAATTTGGATACGCTTTACATGTCTGAGCTTGGCTTTTAAACACATCATGTTTCCTTTCAAGGGACATTTGTTTTTCTGAAGCTGCTTTTGTCTTTACAATGAGTTCAGGTGTTGTTCTTCTTATATTAATTCAATATAAATGTATAACAGGGGTCAAATACCGTTTTGAAGCCAACAGATGTGTTTTGTTAGTTATTGGCACACAGGGCTATCAGTTATTGTGCTATTACTAAAATGTTACTATGCAATTACCAGTTTTTGATCATTAGAAGTTAAGTTGAAAAATGTTCCTGGGAAATCACAATGACCCATCACTGGTGAGTGTTTTTCAGAGGGCTACTCTGGTGCCCTGGTTCAGGACCGGGTAGAAACATATGTTGGCCTGGAGAGGAATGGATGCCACCAGCTTGTACTTGCCCAAGGCACGCCACAGGAAATGCTGCCCCTATGACCCGACCAACCAACCAACCAAACAACCATATCCTGATATATTATCGTTGTATTACTATTTTTATTATTATTATTTTTATCATTATTATTTTTTGTTTGTGATTTTATTTTTATTTTAGTCATTTACAATATTCTGTGGGCAGCACGGCGGCGCAGTGGTTAGCGCATGTGCGGCACAGTTCATGTCTTGGGAACCTCCTGCGTGGGTTCAAATCCAGCTCCAGACTTCCTGTGCGGAGTTTGTATGATCTCCCCGTGCTTGCGTGGGTTTCCTCCGGGCACTCCGGTTTCCTCCCACATTCCAAAAACATGCATTTCAGGTGAATTGGCCGGTCCAAATTGTCCCTAGGTGTGAATGAGCGAGTGAGTTGTCTGTCCCCGTGTGCCCTGCGATTGGCTGGCAACCAGTTCAGGGTGTCCCCTGCCCACTGCCCGATGTTTGCTGGGATGGGCTCCAGCACCCCCGCGACCCTACTGAGGATAAGCGGTGTAGCTAATAAGATGAGATGAGACAATAGTCTGTGGTCTGTGCAGCCCTTTGAGACTCCTTGTGATTACGGGCTATTCAAATTAACATGACTTGACTTGACTTGACTAGTTTAAGTCAAATAAAAAATAGCTTAAATATTAATCAAAACAAATAATTAATCTTTGGAAGGTGTTCAGTGACTTGTAAAGTGCTATTTCAATGCAGACCATTTAGCATTACCATTTACCATTTAAAAGGAAAACATTAATGCTTAAATGTAGTGAAAGTATCTGTAAATTGAATACTATTTATTTTAGTCTGTATATTATTGTTGGTGGAGTTATGTTTAATACATCACAGGAAGTACGGTTAACAAAGAATGTATCAAAAATGTACACAACACAACAAAATGTCAATTGAAAACATTTACTTTACAGCACAACCAAAATTAAACTACGAAATAAAATAATACACTTTATACTTGTTACTCTAAAAAAAGCTTATCGTGAAACACAGGAACTCGGGTAATATGAATTAAAATATTAACACTATGACGAAAATAATGTATAAAATACCTTTTTTTTGAATTTGTATAAACTCAACAAATCTAAAAGGACACTAATAGTTGACTACTAGAAATAACTGTATAGTGTAGTGCATTCAAAAAACAAGTGCTACAAGGCTCAATAAGGAATACAAACAACTGAAACTCAAAGTGACTAAACCAAAACATGTTTTTCTTATTATTTGCCCAGCCTTTAGCACGATTTTTGGTTTAAAAGGGGACCCGTAGCAGCAAGATGGCACGCAAATATGTCAGTATCCTCTAGGTGAGCCTGATGTAATGTAAAATATATATAAAAATCCACACTAGTGATCCATTAGAAAAAATGTGTTTTAAGATAATTTGTGTATTTTGTAATGTAGTTTTTCAAGCGAGGCCTCCTGTTCCTTGGATGTTTTGGAGGTTATTTTAGTCATTGGTGACCAAGCACCCCAATTCCAACCCTTAATGCCAACAAAAAAAAAAACGGTATGAGTTTTTGATCTTAAAGGTTTTTTTAAGCTATGGTGTGCTTGATCTCCTGTCCCTTTCTGATTATTTAACCCAATATTGCTGTTTAAATGAATGAAGCATTTTTTACCATTAGGAGGCGCTACATAACGTACAATATCCTTTTAAAGTCAACCACACAGAATCTCTGAAAAAATGCATATTGACCAATCACTAAAGAAAAAAACAACGTCTCAAAGGAGCCATTTTTGGGTCACGACTAACACTTCACTTGTTTCAGCTATCATCTTGTGTCCATGGACAAAAATGTGGGTTCCTCCACATGACACTTCAAGCTTTGATTTCTATTCACTAAAAATATTCTTCATATGTTTCACATCTCTGTGTCAGGAAAGCGGCGCATTCTCAAAACCTTTTTTCATTCCTCCCTTCCATCTATTTACCTTTGGGCAAAAAGCGACACCAAGACAATGCAGCGATTGATTTGTTAGCGGCAGGCAGACAGATCTACAGCAAGGAAATGGCTATCGAGGGCATTTGATCTGGACCAAGAGTCTTTATCCCGAACAATATCCAGAAATGGCTAATTATGGAGACCAATTAGCAGACTAATTAGACAATTATCTAAACAGACAATCAATTAGTGGGAGTAAATCAATGTTTTGTTGGAGCACATAGCGATTCGGACTAATCTCAACCTCTTTGTTCCACATTCAACAATTCTCCTCGTAGATTATCACGTATAGATAATGAAGACTAAACCAATATTTTAATCACATGTTAACAGGTTTCAGCTTTAATACGAAGTATAGTAAATAAAACAAGTAAGTTTGACTAGGACAGGGGATCATTTTGTATTATTGCATTGTATTATTTTTCTGTCGTTCTTAAAATAAGAACAATCCTCAGCTAGCCATTGCAATATGTATATAATATATGTATATATATACACCCACTGCCCGATGATTGCTGGGATGGGCTCCAGCGCCGCCGCGACCCTACTGAGGATAAGCGAGGATAAGCGGTGCAGCTAATGAGATGATATATATATATATATATATATATATATATATATATATATATATATATATATATATATATATATATATATATATATATATCTTGATTTAATTATAATATTATGGAACATTTACTGCCAATATACATGCTAATTAATAATGATTTAATAATCTAGTTGTAGCTATATCATGTTATTTTAAAAAAAAAAAAATTCTGAGCAGAAGTAATGGGTGCGGCTTATAATCAGGTGTGCCAGTTCTTACGTTAAATAAATCATACACAGGACAACCTAAGATAAATAGAATATTGTGATAGAGGTGTTAGTTTACTGTAATGCAATTTAAAAGATTGTCATGGAATCTGCAACGGGTCAGGTGTATCGACATTTCGTTCTGTGTACATGTTACAAAGAATGACAATACAAAGGAAATTATTATTATTTATTATTATTATTATTATTACAGATACACTAAATATTTGCTGATTATGGCTTACAACCTAGTAATTCACTTTTTCATGATATTGCAATCTTTTAAGATGGTATATTCGAGTTTTCGCCATAATCAACAGTGGTTGGTTGGTTGGATCCTTTAATCATTACCGTCGTAGGGGCACTAGTAGTAAAACAATAAAAGACGTGCAATATTTCAGTTGATTTGTAATGCATTCAGAACCTGTGACATTTTTGTCTTTCTAATGCATGATGTGAAATAAAGAAGTTCATCAAAATATTCAAATATTCTGGTACAATCCTGTATATATGAGAAACATCCAAGGAATGTGCCTTGTATTGTAAATTACCAGTTCCTTTCTCTACTTGTCCTCTTTGTAGATTACTTCCTTGATGCGTCTCCTTGGCCAGATCACACAAAGATAGTGTCTTTCTCCCACAATGACATGCCTGCCACAAAATGTTCATCATGCATACGAACACCCACATGGACCAACGTGCACCAAAGGCATCCAGTCAAAGCTGTTCTAAATTCGATTAAAAATAGTGCAGCGCTTGTTGCAAATTTACATGCGAATTAGCAAGAGGAGGAGTAATCACTCCTGGCGAACGTCACTAATTGAATAAGGGTTCAGCCTATTCACTCCTCTCTCATTGTATATTAGCCGCAGTTTGCATTTATCCTCAATGTCATCGTACCAGCGAAATGCCCTTTTGAAGGGCTCAACATCCCAGTCAAGCCTGCTTGGGTGTGTCCATTTGGTTTTGGGGTTGCAGTGGTACCTTGCGTTATGAGCAATCCAAAATTCGAAGATAAAATTTGTTCAGTAGATGTTATGGTATGACTTTCTTAAACTAACTTGAAATATACCACTGCAAATATGTCAAGTCAAGATGCTCACGGTCTAAGCACATACAAAGAGTAGCAACCTGAGGTTCAGAAATATTGGCAACCGAAAAACAGTTTTGAGCTTTCTCATCTTAAAAGGTTTTTTTAAAGCTTTGATGTCCATAGATTGTCAGAGCCTTAACGGATGGAGGATCCAGACACGTAACGTTTTCTCACAAGCTTTATTTTACGGGAATGGGGCAGTCATGCGCGTGAAAACAAATGCCAGTGATTCGGAGATCGCTGGGTGGAAGAAGTGAGAAAGAGTCAGGCGTGGGAAAACAGGAAGCCGGAGGCAGACAAAATCGAAACCAGGAAGAACAGACGGGATCGATACCAGATACAGGATACACAAGCAGATAGAGAACAGGACGGGACAGACGGGATCGGTCCCGGATCCGACAGCAACATACCGGAGAGGACGGGACAGACGGGATCCATACCGGATACTGGATACTAGAGTAATATACCGGACAGGGCAGGACAGACGGAATCGATACCGGATACCGGATACACAAGCAAGATACCGGACAGGACGGGACAGACAGGATCTATACCGGATACTGGAGACTGGAGCAAGTTACCGGACAGGACGAGACAGACGAGATCGATACCGGATACTGGAGACTGGAGCAAAATACCGGACAGAAGGAGACAGGCGGGATTGATACCGGGTACTGGATACACGAGCAGGATACCGGACAGAGTCAAAATACAAGTCTTGCAACTGCAGAGGTTCGTTAACGGACTGAGCAGAAGTGAATGAGGTCACTGAGTTGAAATAGGTGGGAAGCCAATCAGGCATCGAGCAGCAGCTGGTGCCAAACTAGCGGGCCCAAGTGTGGACTATTGGCAACTGTGACAGAGATAGCCACTGGGTGGTGCTTGAGCTCCTGTCATCTCTTGAAGAAAGCTGTTTTTATTGAATATATATATATATATATATATATATACATATATATATATATATATATATATATATATATATATATATATATATATATATATATATATATATATATATATATATATATATATATATATATATATATATATATATATATATATATATATATATATATATATATATATATATATATATATACGGACCAGGGCAGGAAACAGGAGAAGAACCCAATAGAGTAACATACTCACAGTTTATTGGGGAGTGGAGGAGGGCGCGCAGACTCGATCCGGGGATCGATAGTCGCCGAAGTGGATTGAAATCCAAACAAAAACGTGGTAAAAATCAAATAGATCGGGCTAAAAAACAAAACAGGATGAAATGCAGGCAAATTTACAGACTAAGCATTTCCCAGAGTTAAACAGGAGTTTTGCAGAAGTTTCACAGAACTATCACAAATGCTCAGACACCTAACGGCTCAAAGGAGCGCGTTTAAGTACTGCCAAGGAGCAATCAGTCAATGCATCTAAGCCGGTATCCATGGGCGGGGCCAATTGGGCGCCGTGGCAACCGTGACATATATATCTTAAAATTACATTTTCTTTGATAATTACACGATTAGAAAATTAAAATATATGCCAAAACAAGCTCATTTTACACTGAGTACTCAACCCCTAGAATTTTGTTTACGGCAGTGGTTCTTTTTCTTTTCAGTCCAAATACATTCTTCTTGAGTCTGGGAAATTACAACTTCTAATCCAGTGTTTCTCTACATTTTTGTGAGCCAAGCCACACTTGTATCAGTGATAACATATTAAGGTCCATATAATTCCCAGGGATTGACAGCATCTTAATTTTCACATTTAAGGTTGATATTGTTAGGCCTAGGGTTTAGGGTGAAGGGTTAGAGGTCAAGGAAAGATAAGACCTTACCCAAACCCTAAGTTGACGAAATCAAGTATCACTCAAACTGTTGTTTAAAGGAAACATTATTTGTACTTTTTTTTTCTATCATAACAATACATGTTTTACATTTTCTGCTCAAATGACCAAAATGATGTGCCATTTGAACAACTTTTATTTATTATTATTATTTTTTTGCAGCTCAAACGTTTCTAGCCAAATTATTTATAGAAATATATGACCAGTCTCCTATATACGTAGAAAATAACAATTTTAGCAATATCCTGCCACCTGTAGGAGTCAAGTCAAGTCAAGTCAAGTCATTTTTATTTGTATAGCCCTAAATCACGAAGAGTCTCAAAGGGCTTCACAGATTATTACACTATATTAGACAGACTATTTTTCAGCCGACGAGAAGAGTAGGTTATTCAAATGCTATGGAGTAGAAGTGAGTTTTAAGCTTAGATTTAAACATTTCCACTGAGGTTGCAGATCAGATCTTAGGGGGAATGGGAACGCTCTCGAACCAGCAGAAGACTTCTTTGCTCTTGGGATCACCAGAAGACCGGCAGATAGAGGGAGCAAGTCCATGTATGATTTTGTATAATACTAAGAGAACCTCTGGTTCTTTGGTTTAATAACTATTATTTTTTAGACCCGGTTAATGGGGACCAAAGAGAACTAAGAGAAGGAATGAAAAGAAGAAAAACAAGGAATGATCACAGTAAGCATTTGGTTGATATTTATCTAATTGTTTTGACAATTTAGAATATATTGAAAATAATCTCGAGAAAAAAAACAAGTGTGACACTATAGAATTGCTGAAAAACACAGTTCTAATTTTAATATTTATGGATATAGTAAACTGTGAGCTAATGTTATTGTGTGAACGTCTTCCCTTATGCCGATATTATCAGTGAAGTAGTTGAAGTAGTTTGACTTGCCACGACCAGAGTCAGAGTCGAAACACCTACCAGCTTTTCTCCCAATTACGGGGGTAGCCCGATCACGCACCCGATCATGAAAATCTGCGAAGTAGCGACGCCCCCTAAAAAAAAAAAAAAGGATTTTAACCATTACAGACCGCGAAGCTCTGAAGCCGCGAACGTCGAACCGCGAAGTAGCGGGGTCCCACTGTAAATACTCTGTTCTACAATGACATCAAATTACAACGTATTTGAAGCATTTGTTTAACAAATATAAGTACTCTACAACACTGTTTTTGTATTTCTATCACAAATAACTACTGTAATAGGGCAGCAGGGCGGCGCAGTGGTTAGCGGCACAGTTCTGAGGTCGTGGGAACCTCCTGCGTGGGATCAAATCCAGCTACCAGCCTTACTGTGCGGGGTTTGTAGGTTCTCCCCGTGCTTCCGTGGGTTTCCTCCGGGCACTCCGCATTCCCCCCACATTCCAAAGACATGCATTTCAGGAGAATTGGCCGGCCCAAATTGTCCCTAGGTGTGGAGACTGTTTTAGTCTACGGATCAACAACCTTTTTGAAGTTCAGAGCTACTTTGTGTTACTAACTGTGAAGGAGGGCTACCAGTTTGATATACATTTCTACAATCACAATTTATCATGTTATAATTATGTTTTTACTATGTTATTACCTGGTTGTAAGTATTAGAAAGTTGAGTTAAAAAACTCAGTTAACCACTAAAACAACATGCCAGTAGGAAATACATTTCCTGGATCACAAGGACCCTTCACTGGTGAGGTATTTTCCGAACCATTTCATGGGCCACTGAGATGTTCTTAAGAAGATATTTGGTGCCCTCGGGGACTACGTTGTAGACCCCTGGTTTAACCAGTCATAATACTGAACACAATGCACGATTCAAATCTGTGAAGTAGCGAAACCTTGAAAAGTAAAGGGTTTGCGAGCGATTACTGTATACGTTCTGATGTTTTTCTGCAGGACGTCAAACATGCCGCAAACATTCTAGCATTTTTCAATGCTTCAATATATTTAGAACACAAATTAAATGACTAACTGTTAAGTATGAATCCCTTTTTACTTTTAATTGGAAAATAGGTTGATTAAAGGGTTTGAGTTTTTGAGCGGTTCCGGACATATTAGTATTTTTGGAGCATAAGGGACCGTTATGGGTCTCTGTATCCTGTCCGGGGCCGCAGTTGCCCGGTGTTAAGGCTGTTACAACTAGGCACACCAAACGCCTGCAGGTAAAAAGCAGATGTCTTTGAGAAACAAGGAAAAGTCTCCATAGGGGTATGAAGGAGTGTGAGAAAGAAGCAAAGGGTTGTGTTTCTGTTTCCCTCACAGAGATGTGTCACCGATGTGCTTTACAGTAAACAAGAATCCATCACTCTCCCCTATCCAACTCATATCCTAAACTCCCATCAAAGAAATGAGAAAGAGTAAGCGAGTTTAGAGTCTGAGAGATGAAAGAAGTGATTGGCAGACATAATGATGTCAAAGAAAATGGCCCTTTTTGCAGTTTTGGGCGATTGCTAGCGAGGAATTGCTCGACACGTAGACAGGCGAGTGTTTTCCTTTAAACATCAAACTCGCTTTGTTTAGCTAGCACCTCTTCTGTAAGCATCGTTAGCTGGCGATATTGTGATTGATGACAAAGAGCCTCTCTGAAGTTTTTGTGATGGAGATAATTCCAATTTGGAAAACAAGAGGGCTGGAAACGGGACATCAGTTTTTTTTTTAAAGTTTAAATGACAAAATAATCAGGTTTAGATGTAGTAATTATGCCGCTGAACTAGTTCACTGGCGGCCCTGTAAAATGGCTGTTTGACGCTTATAGCTCTCTGCTGCGGGGAATGAGATGTCTCTGAAATAGCTCTCGGAAAGTGTTTGTAGGCAGATATACTTTATTTACACGTCCTTGTCTCAACAGTTAACATAAGACATAAGTTTTCAGTATCTTCTCATTTCCCATTTCTCAATATTTGATGTGCCACCATTTTTGTTTTACAAAAACTCAAGTTAAAAAATTTGACAAAATCAATTAAATAAATGTTCAATTTATAGCCCTGGTGCAAAATACTTGACCACTAGATGGCACTCTCTCTCTCTCTCTCTCTCTCTCTCTCTCTCTCTCTCTCTCTCTCCCCTGATATATATATATATAGCGCGAAAATGCGGCGGGTCCGAAATGCCGTATTTTGAAGTCGAGTCGAAGTTTTTGTTTTGTTTTACTCAAGTTTTTGATTTATTTGATATGGCGCCTAGAAAGGCAGTTTCTAAACCATGTTTTTGCGGTGCCGTGGACCATGGAGCAATGATCCAGTGCAGTCACTGCAAACACTATATACACTATGAGTGCTCTGGACTGTCAGTTCAGGACCTAAGCCTCGCGATACAGGATAAGCAAGCTACTTACATCTGCAAGTCCTGCGTCCCCGGCTTATCCGCTGATGATAAGGATTCTTACGCCTCTCTGAGTAGCTCTGGAACGGTGTTCACCTACGTAGATAGCACTCCGGTGCCTCTAGCCGGGTCATCTGGGCCGTGCGGTGCCCTGAACTCTGCTGATTTGGTCTCCACTGTCCGTGAAGCCGTGAAGGCCATGGTACCAACTTTGGTCCCAGAGATCATGACGCAGATGATGCCAGAAGTTGCCAGAATGTCGACTAGCCTAATGGAGGAAATGCTAGCAAAGGAGGCTAGGAAGCATAATCTCGTGGTGGTTGGAGCAAAGACACATCGAGAAAATGGTGAAGCTGTTCAGGATACCCAGCTCTTTCAGGAAGTCGCCGAAGCAGTCCCGGGAGTAGAGAAACAGGACATTCTGGAAGTTTTTCGTGATGGAAGGCTGAGGAATGATGGTAAACCCAGGATTGTGAAGATCCGATTCCGGAATACAAGATCAAGGCTGGCGTTTCTCCGTGGATTCAATCGGGTGAAAAGTACCTTCCCGACGTTGTCTCCTGGATTTGTTCGTCCAGATATGACACCAAAAGAAAGGGAACGCGACAGGGAACTACAGGACGAACTTAAGCGCTGTCGGGACGGAGGTGAAGTAAACATTATTATACGGGACGGGAAAATTATTGTCAAGCCGGGAAATGCCTAAGGTCGCCTTCGCCTTTATTGAACAGCCCCTTGATTCATCTCATTAATGCCCAATGTTTGACTTCTAAGGCAGATGACTTGGTCTCGTACATCAATTTCTACACCCCTGATATTTTGGCAATTACAGAAACTTGGTACTCCGCTGGTGACACAGGGCCAACTATAGAGAAATATCAGTCCATTAGAACTGACCGTAAAAATGCCCAACATGGAGGAGTTTTGCTCATGGTTTCTCATGGTCTAACTGTGTTTTCTGTCGCTAATTATCAATTCGATAGAATTGAGTTATTGAGATGTGATATTCTTATTTCTGGGGTGAAGCTGAGAATAGTGCTTGTATATCGCTCTGGTCTGAGCTCTTTTCAGGCCAACGTCGCTATGTTCGAACATCTGGATTCTATTTTTGATACTAAATTGCAAATTCGACTTATGGGTGATTTTAACTTTCCTGACCTTCACCACAGTTTTCTTCAAAATTCTGATACTAATCTAACTTCAATGTTCAAAAACTTGGTTTCAAATGCAGGTTTCTTTCAGCATGTCGATAAACCAACCAGGGGGTCCAACGTATTAGACCTTGTGTTTTCCACTGACAGATATCTGATTAAAAACATTGACATTGGGCCGAGTTTCTCTACCAGTGATCACGATTCTGTTACTTTCCAACTTAACCTGGCTCTTAAAAAAGATACCGCTGCTCAGAACTACATACATTTTAAAGACTGTGATCTACATGGCATGAGATACTTTCTGTCTAGTGTCAACTGGTACCTCTTATTTGATAATTGTGGGAATATTGAAGAAATGTGGGCAATATTTAAATCTGTTGTTTACACTTTGATATCTGTATACGTACCCTCAGTTGCTGTTACACCTCACGTCAACCGTGATATAGCTGAATTGCATAGGCGAAAGCAGTTTATTCACAAGCTTTATAAACGTGATCAGTTGGCATACTTGGAAAGTTATCAAGATGCTTCAAGGGAACTGCGGAGGGCCATCAGGCGGGAAAGGGTGGCTGAGGAAAATAAAGTTTTAGAGGCTAATAATACTCGTAAATTATTTTCATATATCAACCGTAAACTAATTTCTAGGGCATCTATTCCCAACCTGAAGGCATCTGACGGTACCGTTGCTACAGATAATGCTGACAATGTCCGTATATTAAATGATCAGTATGCCAGTGTTTTTGGTCGTGACAATGGGGTTTCACCCGACTTTCCCAGCAGAACTTCAGCTGTTCTAAATTCTGTGGAACTTTCAAAGGAGTTAATTCATAGATACTTGATAAAACTTCTCAGCAAATTTTCAGCCGGCCCTGACAAAATTCCAAATTTCTTGCTTAAAAAGCTAGCTGACTTTTTATGTGAACCATTATTTTACCTGTTCTCTAGATCTTTTGAGGATTCACAGCTGCCTGAGGACTGGCTTAGTGCTATTGTCATACCGATTTTTAAAGGGGGGAGCACAACAAGTGCAGCCAACTATAGACCAGTTAGCTTGACTAGCTGCGTCTGTAAAGTGTTTGAGAAAATTATCTCAGATGCCATATGGAAATTTATACAGGACCACAATCTTTTTACGTTTAAACAACATGGGTTTAGGTCCGGACATTCTACCATGACTAACTTAATAGCTCATTTGAATAATATTACCAGTATGTTTTTTGTTCACAATATGGCTGGTCATGTTGTTTACTTAGACTTTTGCAAGGCTTTTGATAAAGTGTCTCATAACAAGCTTTTACAAAAACTGAAATGCTATGGTATTAGGGGAAAACTGCTTGAATGGATAACAGCATATTTGTCAAATCGTAAACAATGCGTAAAAATTGATGATGTTCTTTCAGCGTGGTCGGAAGTTTGTAGTGGGATACCGCAGGGCTCAGTACTAGGACCATTATTATTTCTGTTTTTTGTGAACGACCTACCTGAGGCCATTCAAAGTAGTGACATCTCAATTTTTGCCGATGATGCTAAACTGTCGGCTTTCTTACCAAAAACCCAGGTGACAGGAACAATTGATTATCTCCAAAATGACATTAAATCAGTTTTTCTTTGGTCCGAAAAGTGGCAACTGCAATTGTCATCTCATAAATGCTTAGCACAGTCGTTTTTACATGGTTCTGTTCCGCTGTATAACATTAATGATCATGATTTGCATGTTGTTACTGAACATAAGGATCTGGGTGTCACTCTTACTTCAAACTTAAAGTTTATCACGCATATTGCCAAAATTACCAACAAAGCCAATAACATAGCATCAAACATTGACAGAAACTTTTACAACAAGAACCCAGCATTCTTAGTTTGAATGTTTTGCGTTTATGTTAGACCCGGGTTAGAATATAACTGCGTTGTGTGGAACCCTTACTTACTCAAGGACATTAACCTACTGGAAGGAGTTCAACGACGGTATACGAAGCGGCTACCTGGGATGCACAGCTTGTCATATCCGGAAAGACTACAAAGACTGCACTTGGACTTTTTGGAGCTCCGTAGAATTCGATTTGATTTAATTTTTGTGTTCAAAGTACTGCATGGAATGATCGATGTGCCTTTTGATCAATTTTTTGAGTCCTGTCGTGTTGATGGTTTACGTGGTCACAGATATAAGTTACGGGTGCCTAGACCTACCAGCAACTTGCACGGAAACTTTATTTCTTTCAGGATACCAAAAATTTGGAATTTTTTGCCTGACCGGGTTATTAGTGCAAATACGGTGCAAACCTTTAAGCAAAGGTTGGCAGAAACAGATCTGTCAAATTTCCTTGGGGGAGGGGGCGTAAGGTGACCATATTTGGCCATGCTCACTCTCAGCATTAGTTTTTCTTTTTGTGTCATCTTTTGATTAATGTATCCAACAATACCTTCAATAAACATTTCATTTATATATATATTGGGCTGGATTAAAAAGCCGCATGTGGCCCGCGGACCGTAGTTTGTTGTCCACGTATTGCTTTGTCAGTCAAGGAGATGGGACCAAGATAACCTCTGTATTTTTCTTGTGAGCCCTATTTTTCTGTTCTTAGGATGAACAAAAAGAAAAAAATAAATGTCAATCAACCAAGTGAGATATCTTTTCAACCACAAATTATCACACCACTTTATTATCACTCTTCAGTTTATGTAAACAAATGTTTTGCCTGTGTTTCTTCGGTGCAGCGGCTTTCAGCACGTTTTCCTAAAAGTCTTGGTGAGAAAACCAACAAAAATGAACAAAACAGCATGCTTCCTAATATTTATGTTTTCAAATTTCCTTTCCGGTATCAAAGGCGAGTCTTTGAATGCAGTGTCTCTCTTTTGTTAATAATAAAGCCGCTTCTTTTTTGGCCAAAATGTAAATGTCAACAGTGGTGTAGAAGTCCCTCCATTTCCTGCTGACTTCCTGTCATGAGGATTTTGTGCAGGGAGGGGAAGGCCCGTTCCTCGTTTCCCAGCAAAGCTCTGCCTGTCAGCACTCGTTTTTCGACTCTGACCCATCGTAACCGCTACGCAAACAGGTGCCTCTGGGGTGAAGTGCGAGTCAAAAAGTGCGGGGGAGTATTCAACCCCGAAGAAGGGCAGGATGCCGGCGCAACAAAAGCCGGCATTCATTTAGATTCTCATCGAGAGGAAGGCCGGGACCTTACCTCAAACGCTGGCCAACTTTATGATGAATTGCAGGCCCCCGCATCATTTGCACGACTTATCATACGCAATAAATCCAAGCCGGCGGGGAATCACTTATTGCCATCGCGTGAAAAACTAAACTAAATCATGCCGTTTCTTGCACTGTACAACTCGACAGCTGTGCACATGATGTCGAATTGTGTCGAGCACAGAAACATGGAAGGAACTCAACAGAAATCAGCAACTCATGTTGCGCTGACTTCTCAACAAAATATACAATTCCTTCCAGTGTAAAGATAATGTATTTGCCCTGACTTTAGTCAATGAAATACAGAAAATAAATTCAATAGCAATAAAAGCCACTGCGCCCACCGGAAACCCCCAGGATATGTCCTCACTCCACTCAGCTGGTCTGTCTCCACAGAGTGAGACTCAACAAATCTGGTTTGTAGGCTCAATAAGAATGACAGATGACATCAAAGTCATGCAAACTTATTCAAGTTGACATTTCGATGTGAGGTGGAGCAACAGGAACTGCAGTGGTCCGATTGCCGTCGGTTAGTGGTTCTACGGTAACAAAAATGTGGCATGAATTCAAATAAAGACAAAAAAAAAATACCAACCATATAATGAAATGTTTTCTTTCCCATTTAAGAATCTAATGTATACATAGCACCGTGAAAAATTATCTGCCCCCTTCTTGATTTCTGTGTTGTGTCACTCACAAGGATTTCTTATTATCAAACCAATTTCAATATCACATCGAGACAACCAAAGGAAATGCAATATGCAGTTTTTGAAATGTTGATTAAATTTATTAAAGCATAAGAAACATCAAAACTTATCTGGCACTATGTGAAAAATTATTTTCCCCTCCTTGTTAAATCACAAAGTAACGGGACTAACCATGGTTTTGGGAAATCTGAGTTAAATCTTACAGGCCACACCCAAAATACATTGCCACCACCTGTCTTGAATCCAGAAATCACTTGAATTGAATCTGTTCGACAGAGTGAAGTAGGCTACAAATTCTCAAGAACACAATTGACAATCCACGATCCCAAGAAATTCCAGAAGAGGTTAGAAAAACAGTGAATGAAGTCTATCAGTCCGGAAAAGTTCACAAAGCCTCCACTATAAAAAAGAAACTGGCCAAAAATGGGGGAGTGTCATGATTGCCGATTGAGCGTAGCTGCGGGGCCTTAATTGGCGCCAACAGCCCGGACGGCTGATTGGCTGTCACTCTCTTTTTAAACCCCCGGCTTCTAAGACGAAGCCGTCAGATCGTTATGCGAACCGTTGCCTTCAGCACAGTCCGACTCCATTTTTCCCCTGCTTTTTTCTGCCTGATCTTTTTTGACAACTTGTTTCCGGACCTGATTACGCCCCGTTCTGCCTGCCTGTTACCTGACCTGTTTTGCCTCGTTACCTGCCTGCCTCCTGCTACCGACCTTGCTTACGAACTCGACATCGCCTTTGATCTCCAGTCCCGGCCAACGACATGCTATTCCCGCCTGTCTCCGATCCTCCTCGCCAGACACGGAAGTGCCACTTTCAAACCGCTCGCTCCTTTTGTCCGTCAGCCATCGGATCGTGGAAGCAAGCCCTGCTCTCCCTTTTTTTCAATAAAAACTGAGAAAACAAGCGCTATTGGGTCCTGTGTCTGTTTCTGGTCTGTGACAGGGAGTTCCCAAGCGAAAACTCTGCTGTCACAAAATAACATAAAGAGTCGTAAAATGTATTGATTAATGATTAACGCAAGACTTTTGGAGAAACATTTGGACTGATAAGTCAATTTTATTTTGGGAATGTGTGCAGCCCGTTACGTATGGTGTAAAATTGGCGCAGCATTTGAGATGAAATGAAATGATCTGCATTTATATAGCGCTTTTCAAGTCAATGACGTCCCAAAGCGCTTTACAATGTGCTCCACATTTCCCAATAGCGGCCTTGCAGCCATGTAAGGCGCTAACCTGCTTATTGGGGGTTTTAGGGGTTCAGTGTCTTACCCAAGGACACTTCGACATGTAACACGGACGAGCCGGGATTCGAACTGGGATTCCTTGATCCCAAGACAAGCGCTCTACCTCCTGAGCTACTGCCGCCTCAAAAAGCATGATGCAAACAGCATGGTGGTGGCAGTGTGGTCCCTATACTTTTAAATTTGTGAAGAAAAAAATGGTAGTTTTACTCTGCTACATTAGGGAACATTGAAGTCGTTACTTTGTCACCTAATAAATCCCCTCCACGTAAGTAGACAGCTGTCTCTGCTAAGGCACATTTATTTGGACACAAAACTCCGCCAGGCTCTTCCATGTTTACCCAATCAAACGTAGCAGCCTTGTCACGTGACCATACTCAACTTCAGTTAGGGTTTTTTTTTTACGGATGAAACAGATCGAAAATGTCGCTTGGCAATGCTGACTATAAAAACACAGAAGAAGAGGAGCACCCCTGGCCACATATCGAAACACCAGCTACAATGTGCAATGTCTCCTTTGTTCGAGTTCATGGGCTAGCTTGTTGTTCTGCCTGCAGAGCCTGTTAAAATATTTCGGGGGGGCTTTAAATGTGCTACTTGGTGCTATATGTGCTTAATTCATGTATTTGATTTACGTAATTTTTTTCATTACAGCACTTGAATTTACGTTGATTAGTTGAATCCACTTTTAAATTAAATGTATTTTTTGTTGATTGGATGGACTTCGATAATTTGATGATCTGATTGGTTGTTTTAAAAAATCAATAAATACGACGTTTCTACAGATACTCTGTACTTGAGTAATTTTTTTTACCAAGTACTATTTTACTTTTACTCAAGTAAGTATTTCTATGACTATTTTTACTTCTACTTGATTAATATTATTCTGAAGCAACAGTACTTTGATGTGAGTACAATTTTTTGCTACTCCACCCATCCCTGCCTATAGGTTCCAAAACAGCTAAACTGATTTCTGTGAAAATTTACACCGTTTCAATTTAGGCTACCTTGAGTGTCTTTAGCTTGGTTTAGTGTCTAGGCATCCTCAATTAATGCAGACAAAATCAATAAACATCTGCATTGGTGTGGTCTGTTTTCGTGGAGTCTCTTACGCCTAATGTCAGTCAAGTTGGGTACTAAAGCTCCCAACTTTCGGCCACTCCAAGCAGCTGAATGAAATCTATGCTTGTATTAAGTTAAAGGTTTTCCTGTTTCGCGGTTTTGGAGGGCCTCTACGTCGTGTTGATGGCATCGCCTTGGCCATGAATGAAGTGTTACTGATCAGGTGATTGAGTAGGTGTATTTAATTGGGTGTCACTAGCATTAAGGTTGGTGTTTTGGACAAAAGAGGTAGTCATATAGGTTTTCAACAACAAACCTTCAAGTCTCTGCAAACTACATTTGATCCAATGATAGTTGTTCTACGTTGATCGTTACACGGAGAATGCGCGGTTTCATGGGTAACGATTTAAATCTTGAGAAAAAAACTAAGAATTGGTAGAAATTGCATAGAAGTGGATAATGTACTCAGAATTTTAAAACAGTTTCAGATTCAACAGACACATTGGCTGGGTAATTGCGGACACTGTGCGTCCGAAATTATGCCACACATTGAGCAAAGATAAAAACTGAAGACCCCCACTATTTACTGTTTCTGCTTTTCATCACCAGGCTGATACAACAGATTATTGTTCCAATTTTCAGTTAACAACACATACCATACATATTATATTCATGAAAGTCCCAAAACTGTCAATAATCTGTGTTGTCCGCATGTCCACTGTAATTGGTTGGTAATAATTTAAAAATATGCGCTGCCCCCTTCGTAAACTTAACCAAGATAAAGAGCACTATAGAAAACTAGTGAATAAAATGAAATGAACTTTTGGACTCATTTGCCAAACAATAAAAGAAGATAATGTGTGCTGTGCTTTGAAATATAATTGGATTAGTGGGGTTTTGAAATAATTATCCAATTCTTGCAGGGACGAGGCGCCGTTAAAATGGGCATTGATTTGACAAGGCAAATAAACGCTGATGAGGCCTGATAATCAATGGCCTCATTGATGAGACCGTTGCTGTGGCCTTGGGATGGAGTTTGCACGGCCTCACCGGGAATAATGAATGAGGGAATTCCTGATTGATCGACCTGCTTGCTTGCGCTTTACACTCGGCTGATGTTTCAATGAACTAGTCAGCCAAAAGCCTGCTCAAATTGAACAGAATAATCTTTATTGTCATTTCTAACAACATAGTGAGCATTAAAAGTTGCACTCCAGGGTATAATTCATAAAAGACTACCTGGAGTTGTACTTTGTTGCAGGGAAAAATACATAGGCGCAACGTGGAGTCTCTTAGGCCTTATGTCAGTCAAATTGGGTACTACAGCTCCCAACTTTTGAAAAGAAATGGTTGTGTAATATTAAAGAAAAAAACAAGAAAAAATAAATAGATAAAAATATTGTGACATTTGCACTAATTGAAAAATATCATACAAGCCCTTCTTTGATAAATTAAATTATTATATAGTTAAAATCTCTTAATCAAATACCAGAACCCAGAAGTTACTGCAGCATTCTAATCAAGTGGGTGCAGTTTACTTTGATTAACTCTGTGCAGTGTCCGTTAAACACTTAATTAACAAAAATATATTGAACAATTCAAACATTAATAAATCAGAAAATATTAAAATGAACTTTCCCGGGATTCAAGCGATTTTTTAAACTTTGAACACACATTTTAACATTAGTTTCAGTATCTCAAAACAGAAAATGTCAAAGTTTGCACTGAACTTAATGAACAAATCATTGCTGATATTTTTAATAGGGTGTCTATCTATCTACCCCTGTCATATCCCTTGAGAGGGGTGACTGGCAGCAAGACAAATACATACACAAAAGAAAAAAAGGAAAATTTTTGGTTTGAACAATTTTATTGACCCTTTTAACAGCAATTCAACACATTCACAATTTCATTATGTCATATTCTAACAATATGAGGTTTGAACAAAATGTGGCAGAAAGCACACAAAATATTGACCATGACAAACCCAAATGCCCAAACACCCAATCAAGTTAAAGCACCTCGGCACCAAAGTTGGTCATGCTTTCGTCCGGGACACAAGAAAGTGGCCATGTCATCCGGGTCAGGGTGACACAACACACTCTTCTGTTCAACAGCAGGGACCGACAGCTTTCACTGGTTTACCCCTGCTGCATCATACAAGTGCCCTGTTCATCCCTTAGAACATGTCTAAACTTCCCACTATCCTTTCACAACACCTCTCCACTCCTTATCACCAACAAGAGCTCTAGCTTCCAATATATTTAGACCTCTTTCTTGCAATGCACTTATAACACCATCCATCCATGTCAATTGCTGCCTTCCTCTTGGTCTTCTTACATTTTCTTCTGCTCTGTAGATCCTCTTCAACATTCACTCCTCATCCATCCTCTCCATGTGTCCAAACCAACTAAGTACTCTCATATCCACATGCTTTCTCAGTTCCACTACTACTCCAGTTCTGTCTCTCACAATTTTATTTCTCAATCTATCCAATCTTGTCACCCCTGACATACTCCTCAAACACTTCACCTCAAAAACATTTAATTTCCTTCTCAAATCTACATTCAGGCTCCAAGTCTCTGCACCATACAACAAGCACACTCTCATACAATCCTCTCTTTACATCCATACTCTTGTTACTCATCAATCTCCTCAGAGCACCCAAAACCTTGCTTCCTTGATTCACTCTGTGCAATACCTCGCATTTCATTCCACCAACTGCAGCCACATCACAACCCAAGTGCCTAAAGCTTTCAACTTCTTCCAGCACCTGTCCATTCAACCTTATTTCTAACGCCATGCCCACTCCATCACGTGAACACTTCATCACCCTACTCTTCCCAACATTCTTACATAACTTACGCCTATCACACAATCTTCCAAACTCCATTACCAACGTTCTCAATGATTCCTCAGAATCAGCCGCAAGCGCTGTGTCATCTGCAAACAACAACTGACTTACCTGCCACACGGTTCCACTGTTATCCGTCATCTCTACACCTCTTTCAAATACTATTGCATTCACCTCTCTCACCACACCATCCATGTAAGCATTAAACGGCCATGGCGACATCATACATCCCTGTCTCACACCAGTGAGCAAATAATTGCTGATATTTTAATAAAATGTATCTCCCTTTTTTTGGGCATTTTTTAAACTTTTGAGACTTTTAAAGATACATTTTTAAGATTCAGCACCTCCTGATGGTATTATAAAGCATTAGAATGCATGATTTTATGTTTTACAATTTGAATTTTGAGCAGAAATATTGGTAGTTATTGTATAAAAGTGGATAATATACTCCTATTTTGAAGCAGTTTCAGATTGAACGGGCACCACGTTTAAGATTCCTGGACTACAAGTTTGGAGTGATGCGTTAGAAAAGAAGGCGTTCCTGGAATCAATTGCATACCGGTAACGAGTACTTTAACGTGTGATCAATAACATTTGTAATTCAACTGTCGCTACATCATGGTATGTTACTACGCTACTTATTAGAAGTAGATCATAAATTACAGTGTTCTCTCATCACTACTAATTCAGTAACATATAAACCTTGATCTCGCCAGCAAGATCCAGTGAACAGTGGGCATGTTTATATTTACCTACAAAGTACAATCGAATACAGATGGAGTGTCGCCGTCCCCAGTACAGATATGCTGATATTCTCCCTACTGTATGTACTCACATCCAAGCTGTATTTACAACTTTAAAACAAAATACTGAAATCAGCGCGTCAATTTATATGCTCATATTCGATTGTGTGTCACCAGTAACACATGGTAGGCATGGAGAGAGGGCACTTAGCTCATAAAGGAACAACAAAATCAATGGGGCAAAAGTAAGCACATAATTTACAGTAAATGTGTGCTGAATTCTGGTCTTTTTATTTGTGCAATTGTATTCACGATACATCATACCTGGAGGAAAACGAAAGGGTCTTGGACAGTCCTCAGAAATACAGAAAGAAATCTTAGAGTGGTTTGAAGCCAAGAGACGAAATGGATATGGAGTCTCTTGGTTAAGTGTTCATTTACAAGCTCTCAAGATTGCACCAGCCAATATACAGTATATGGAGGTTTCAATGCTTCCATAGGTTGGTATACACATTATACACCTCATCTCATCTCATCAGCTGCACCGCTTATCCTCAGTAGGGTCGCGGGGATGCTGGAGCCCATCCCAGCAATCATCGGGCAGTGGGAAGGGGACACCCTGGACCGGTTGCCAGCCAATCGCAGGGCACACGGGGACAGACAACTCACTCGCTCAGTCACACTCAGGGACAATTTGGACCGGCCAATTGGAATGTGGGAGGAAACCCACGCAAGCACGGGGAGAACATACAAACTCCGCACAGTAAGGCCGGGAGCTGGATTTGAACCCACTCAGGAGGTTCCCACGATCTCAGAACTGTGCCGCACACGCGCTAACCACTGCGCCGCCGTGCCCCCCCCCACATTATACACATTTTTTTTAATGATTTGGCTATTTTTAGCAACCGACTTCAATGCGAGTTTATGCAATAAATTGTAACAGTACTTTAATTGTAAGTAATTAATGTTTTCAGTAACATATTAAAAACTGATGGACGGACCCATAATCCAGATTTTTTTGTGCAAACATTCTGTCACTTTGTCCTTGAGTATCACATGAGCGGAGTTTTGGGCAAGTCCCGAGTGAGCGCACTTAAAAAAAACATAAGTTAGCCACGCTGTGTTTTGTCATTTTTATGGCTTCCCCACACCATTGCTGAATGTCAACTCCGGTCTTCCTTTGTACTCGCCTGAGACGGGGAATGATGAGAGGAACAAAAGCAGCACAACAACAACAACAACAACAAAAGTACCCAACAATGCAGCTCTCGTCACCGTTGTGGCTTCGCCCTCCTCTTCATCTTCATTCTTTGTGCCCCCTCCTGCCCAAGCGCTTCACACGTTCACTCCTCCCAAGAATATCACTTAACTTTGCCCTTGAATCCTCCTCCATAAGAGTAGGAGCGGACCCAAGTGTAATGTGATAAGACTTCAAGAAAGTCAATGAGTTCTTTTGTGCGATGGTAAGAAAATGTCAATGACCTATTTGCGAGTCATGGTTTTATTTTCTCTGAATGTTCTTAATTCTTAGACACAATTGATGACTAATTCAATTTGTGTGAGATTCAGGCCGAATTATGTTACTTTGTGTTTCACCAACCCAATTTGTCCTGTTCAATGTTCTCTTTGGTGAGAGCTAGGGAATGATTTATCTAGAAATTCGAAATGTACATCCTGTTACCACACCATCACTTTGAGCTGCGCGTTTTGTGACATAACAAAATTGTTCTTTCATTTTGTTCCCCTTACCTCAAAACAGGCGCACGGCAACTTGTTACTAAAACGAACTCTAGTGTTTAACCTGTGAAAAATGAGTTCTATGCTTAACTCTGGTTTAATCTTTCTCGTCTTTGCCGCATGTACCTCTCCTGTGCCTTTGTGCATGTACATTCAATAACACAACAAAAAAATCTAATTAGTTCATGCCCTCTTATTATTGCATCTAGCTGGTAGGTAAAACTGTGAGGGCGTGGCTAGAGAGCTCCCAATGTTACTCTGTGTAAGGGGGCTTGTTTCCCCCATTCCTTCACCTTACTCTACGCTCTCCAGGGGCTTGAGACTCTTTTCCACTTTCTGTCAGGACCAGAGAAGGAAACAGGACCCACTCGTGTAACCTTATTCACAGTTTTATTGGGGAAAGGAGAAATCAGCGCACACTCGATCCGGAGATCGTTGGTCGCGGGGAGTTGGTTGCTCGGCCGCGGAAATGGGACTTCTGATGACGGAAAAAGTCAAAATCAAACAGATCGTCGCTGGAGCAAAACAGGAGCAAAAACACAGGAAAAACGGAGATTTTCAGACACACCGACAAAAGCCCAATGACAGGACAGCGTTTAAATATTGACAGGGAGCCAATCTGTCAACGAGCTTCATGGTGGCCATGAGCGGGGCCAATTGGGTGCCATGGCAACATTGACAAAAGCGGGCGCCACAAGGCATGGCCTAATTGCGCGCCATGGCAACCGTGACACTATCGTGAACATGCTTTGCTAGTAAGTGGTCAAATTGAGGGGAAGTAGGCCAAATCAGATTTAGCCTTACATTTAAAAGAAGAAATGACACAGAGGTTGTGAACGTGAGCAGATTGTTTTTCACATTACCATGTGAAAAAAAAAAACTTGACGAATGAACCTTGCTAATATGAACCTTGATGAGATCGCTAAAAGAAACCTGGACATAAATGTGCAGGTACCAACAAAAAAATCGTCACTTAGTAATTATAGCTAGGTTTATGCTCAGTTACAGTGTATATGAAATAATAAATGCCTAAATGAAAAATCTGAGAGACAATTACCTTATAATCATTAGTTTTGTTTTTAATACATTTATATCCTGTCAACAAATAATCATCAGAACAAAAAAATTACTTTTTTTTTTAACTTCTATTTTTTCAGACTCGTACTTGCTATTAAATTTGTTTTGTTACTTTGCAACATTTAGGGACTGAGTCAGCTAAAATAGTTAGAACAATCTGACTTCAAGTTGGAAGCCAAACCATATACCTCCTCAGAGTACCTCAAATAACTTGAAAACCTTTTGTCATTCTCGGCCAAACGCTGGAACCATTTGCCCCCATACCCGCAGAACAACTTAAGTTCCTTCGCTTTGAAAAAAATAACACGAGCAGCAGGGAAAGATTTTTAGAACAATTGTATTTTAAGGCTGCTATTGCTGCTTTGTAACTTTTGGGGCCTTTAGACAGCCAAAATACTTGGAACCAATCGACTTTAAGTTGTCTGGCAGCCAAACAATATAGCTCCTCACTTAGAGTACTTCAAATAACTCCATTACATATTGTCATTCTCGGCCAATACCGTACCTGGATCTGTTTTGTCCCCATACTCCCAGCACACTTAACGTTTCTTTGCTTGGAGAAAACTAACGAATAACCAGCAGAGATATAGAGGATGGCTAATACCAATGTTTGTTCCTCTCAATTACAGTTTTAAATGGAAATCAATGAAGCGGAGGGAATGAGCGCAGCCCTTAACATTGGGGTGATAATCACATTAAGACCGAGGCTAAATCAACAGCAGACGCTGGCCACTTGAGAGGGAAGAACAATATAGACACACTATTCAATCCGAGGTCTTGCTCCTGTAATCTATCCATCACAAAATCTTGTCTCCAGTCTCCCAACCGCTGTCTGGTTGCTGGGATACCACCCATAACTTTCACCATGCTCACATCTGGAGTAAAGGTGGGTGGGCACGGAGCCAGGCCGGGCCTGGAGTTTCACTGTGGCTATAAAACTAACAAAAATAAATCTCGACACACAATACTACACGCACACACCCACACACACACAATCCAGGCAATTTAATCCAAGTTAAGCGTTTCTCTGCTCTCTTGCAAACAGTAAGGAGCTCCGATTGTGTTGTAGTCTAAACAGAAAAGAAGCCACAAAAAAATGTCTTTGGAGCTTTTGTTTGACAATGGCACATTTATTCTGCGCTTTCGATCAACCCTGTGATGTATGATTCCCTTGGCTGGGGTCCAAAAAAAGTGTCTTGGGAAATGAGCTGCAAGTTATGGAAAAATTACTTAATGGCAACAAATACATATTGTTACCCAAACATGTTCAATTGTCTTCTAGTTTTCTGGCAAAATCTTTCATTTACTCTTTTAATTGATAATGTTTGGTGCAAAACAAAGTACTTTGTAGGCTACAGTTGAAGTCAAAAGACCTACTCAGCTAGGCTGCCCTTGAACCGCTATAGATGTCAAAGATCTGCTTCACGTAGGATAGAATAGAAGTCAAAAGACTTATTCTTGCTAGGCTGTCCTTAACAGCTATAGACACTAATGATACATTTTAGTGAGGCTGGAAGTGGGTTAATTGTAATTAGTTTATTGACGTAGTTTGTGCCATTATACTTTTTTGTGCTTCGATAGATAGATAGCTAGCTAGATAGATAGATAGCTAGCTAGCTAGCTAGCTAGCTAGATAGATAGATAGATAGATAGATAGATAGATAGATAGATAGATAGATAGATAGATAGATAGATAGATAGATAGATAGATAGATAGATAGATAGATAGATAGATAGATAGATAGATAGATAGATAGATAGATAGATAGATAGATAGATAGATAGATAGATAGATAGATAGATAGATAGATAGATAGATAGATAGATAGATAGATAGATAGATAGATAGGTAGGTAGGTAGGTAGGTAGGTAGGTAGGTAGGTAGGTAGGTAGGTAGGTAGGTAGGTAGGTAGGTAGGTAGGTAGGTAGGTAGGTAGGTAGGTAGGTAGGTAGGTAGGTAGGTAGGTAGGTAGGTAGGTAGGTAGGTAGGTAGGTAGGTAGGTAGGTAGGTAGGTAGGTAGGTAGGTAGGTAGGTAGGTAGGTAGGTAGGTAGGTGGATGGACAGTGGCTGGATGTGTGAACAGACGGATGAACTAATAACTGTATTATGGATTGATGGATGGATATATGGACAGACAGACTCATGAATGGATGGTTGAGTTCGATGAATAAGGACATCTTTATCTGATGATTTGACAAACTGATTGATGGGCTGAAACGCGGATGAACGAGGAACAGATTTATGATGATAATTGATAGATGAATGGACGATGGAATTGGCAGACAGAAGGATGGGTGAATAGTTGGATGGTCAGACAGATGAAAAGACGGACAAACAGATGGAATTAAGTTAACTTCGGAACCAGAGCACAAAACAGATTGCATGTTCACAAGCTGTTAATTGCATTGGTAAAGGTGTTGGCTTCATTACAACTTCCATCTTCACCTGTCACGCCTGGAAAAATAATTTACTACACATACCAGAATGCATTTTACACAGTTACACTACTACCTAAAAGTAAAAGCAAGTTATTCAACTCTTTGTTTCCTGTCTTTCATGTTTAATCCAAGAGCACATTCATATTTTCTCCGATTGAGTACAACACATATTCGATTGATTAATACCGTTGTGTTGTTGCTCCAACTCAGCAACAAGCGTGCTCTCACATTCTCTCACGCACACAGGTTCTCCTCTGCACCTCCTCCATGCTTGGAGGGGGAAGATGTGCAAAGCGTTGCTATCGTCCAAACAAAAAACTGCGAAGGAAATATAGGCCAATTGGCTGAATTCAAATGCATCCCCGGAGACACGTATTTCTTTCTCTTCGTCTCTTCTCCTGCTTCGATATCCGGCAAATCGTCCCCTGTACGTGATTTCCGTGATGCTACCTCCAAACGGACTGAGTCCCCGACACATGCCCCAGTCGTGGTTATTTTGAATGTAAATTTCCATGGACACTTTGATGAGCGTTTGAGACACTGGCCGGCTCAACCGAGGACCAAGGCAAAGATAGTAAATATGCAATGAGGCCGAGGAATGAGACTAGGGATTTTGTCATGAGAGATCAATATAGAAAAGCAGCTATTGATGATCAACTAAAAGAAAGAAATGACCTCAGTATTGAGCTGCCAGACAGGGTAAGATTGACTTCTTCGGTTTATTTCATCAGTACGTAATCGGACCGAGTGGCGACTTCACGTCAAACAGTAAATAAGCGCGAGGGTGGAAGACGTGATGGTGGTTATATCTTACGTTGAAGTGGAGGGGCGAAGGAAAAAAACTAAATAAATGGCAAAGACGTCGATGGTCAGTGAATTCTCCAACAGACGAGGATCATTAAATCAATGAGGAGGCAGTTAGAAGAAAACTACCAGGAGTTTCAGCGACAGACGAAATGTATCCCACTAAAGTCTTAGTGTTGCATCATTTAAATCAGAGGGCCACAAACTGAAGGGGCAATTCTCTTTTTTGTTGAAGTGTTGTATGAACATGTTCAGTTTAAGTTTGTATTAAGTTTGGAATGATTTACAATGTAGAATAAATGTGAAAATGTCATCCCAAGTATTAACTACAAGTCTAATTTCATTACCATATTAAAAATAAAATGGGGGACATTTCTTTGGAATCATCAATGGGACATTTTCACAATCTGGGTCTTGACATAAAAGCAAATTTTGCTCCGAAAATAATATATTCAACACAGCATCATAAACATAAATATGATTCAGTTCTTAATTGGCAACATTGCAGCTCCAATAATTACATAAAAAACAACCTGTGAAAGTAAGAAAAATGACACAATAACCATTTCCTTGTTTTGTGAACTCAGGTTTGTCACTTAGTAACATTTTATTATTAAACGCAATCCCTCTTTTTGAGCACCCTTGCCTCGGTTTCTGCTTTCCCCACATGGGTCCATCACCCCAAAACCTTAACAATAGTGATAAAGTTTTGTAATAAATACATAACAAAACTTAGAGATCACAATCTACCGTAAAATTCGAACTATAAGCTGTATCTTTTTTTTTCAAGTTTTTAACCCTGCGGTCTATGCAATGATGCGGTAGATTCATGCATTTTTTTGTCGCGGCCACCAGGGGCTTCTGAGCAATAAAGGTAAGAGTGACACACATGGAATATATGTGTCGAGGAAGAGGCAAGTTAAATTTAAATTCGTGCTCTGTGCATGAATTAACTTAGCATGGATAAACCCTCATCATGGAAAATGTGTCAATTGAAAAGGGAACACTAACTGCTATATTGGGAATGATTTTACGAGTCGGTTTATTTTAAGATGAAAATAATGTGGCGAAACAAACAGGTTACAAGAAGCAACGTCTAACAAAGCAGAAATGTTTATGGAGATGTGTTTACATTATTGTGGGTTTTAGAGTAAACATTTTACACAGTTCGATTCTATGGTTTGTCCTTGTAACAAAACCTTTTTCGCAAACATTCAAAGAAGTTCAAGACCACCAGGGGTTACTCCGGTGTTACTCCGGCTTTAAAATGTCCGGGTACCTTGTTTCTGACTGATTGTGATGTTTCTCTGATTAGTATATTTTGAAATGGTCTTCATATCTTGAATCCCAAGAGTTTCACATTCTCAGTGATATGTGGTGTATTTCAGTTACTGGTGACATCGTACAGACACACATTTGTTCATCGGAAACAACAAGGGGTTAAGGTACCGTAAATCATTAAAAACTTTCAGTGTACCGTCTAAGGATATTGCTCAAACTTTCATCCACATAACTTTATCTTTGTGAAAAAATTAACCCCCCACCCCTTATCTTGTTCCCACATGTGTAAATCGGTTTTAATCTCTTCTGTCCCTTGCAACTTCTCCACAAACACTCTTGTGGAACAAACAAAGTCACCACATGAGCAAAAGCAGAAATGTGCATGTAATTACTCGCTACAAAATGCCAGACAAGGTTCGCAGCGGCGTGTTTCGTAATTAGCAGAATATATTTAAATACGTGGAGGAGGCCAAACCCTCCTGGGAGATATCCTTTTCTCCGTGTCTGCTTCAATCTCACCTTCTCTTTATTCTCATGCTTGAGAACCCCCTCCCCGAAGATCTCTCATTCGAATCTACCTTCAAACTTACACAAACATGCACTTTGTTCTGAGCTTTACTCCACTTCACTTGCGTCCTTTATGATCGTCCACTCTGTCGTCTTCAATCAACCTCCCTGGAGACGATACCCAAACCCATAACGTTTTCTCCGACATCATTTCATCCAAATTAAAAGGCTTTGTTTTATAAGCTCCAGGAGCTCCAAGTCTGCTTTTATGAGAGTGGACATTGTTGAGCATAAAATTGTAAAAGGCAAACCTCCTCGTGAGCTCCTCCCTGCTCGTCAAAGCTCTCTTAATTATTCAGCAGGCATCCTGGTGTCTTTCATCTTGCTGGTAATTGCTGTGGTCGACTCCTCGTTGGGACCAATGTGCCCAATGAAAACAGGAGCTCGCTCTGTGTTATGCCATGAGGCTGTTTGTGTGCATTTTTGTTTACTGTTTACCTGGTATCGCTCCATAATGTATTCAAGTATTTGCAGGCACGTGTAACTGAGATCATTTTGTTACTGTACAATATAAGCATACTGTATGAAATGTTTTTTTTTTGTTCTTGTTGATAAGCATTTGCCACAGTGTGAGACAATACAACCTATAGTGTACCCAGGGTACAGAGTAAAGGAATACTTGTACGGGTGTTACGCTATTAGAATACAAAAAAATATAATTGTATTCCGCCACTGACAGTTGCATTTATCTAAAATAAGAATAACTTTGCAAGATTACGTTTATATTTCAAAGTATATTCTGTATACATAATGCGCCGAAATATGAATGTATTCATAATTTATTCATTCATTTAGTCATACTTTTAATCACTGACATGAGAAAGACAGAGAGGGATTAGATTTAAAGGCGTTCATGAACTTTATCGGTTGAACATATTGTATAGACTGGCACCCTATCATCCAACACTGCATATTTGTCAGAGTATGTTGCAGGTAAAAAAAAAAGCACTTACCGGTACATGCATATATATATATATATATATATATATATATATATATATATATATATATATATATGTATAGCGCGTGTGCAGCAGTTCTGAGGTTATGGGTCCAAACCCAGCTACCGACCTTTATGTGCAGAGTTTGCATGTTCTCCCTGTGCTTGCGTGGGTTTCCTTCGGGCACTCCGGTTTCCTCCCTCATTCCAAAAACATGCTTGTCAGGTTGATTGGCCGGTCAAAATTGTCCCTAGGTATGAATAAGTGAGCGAATTGTCTGTGTCTGTGTGCCCTGCGACTGGCTGGCAACCAGTTCAGGGTGTCCCCTGCCCACTGCCCGGAGATGGCTGGGATGGGCTCCAGCACCCCCGCGACCCTACTGATGATAAGCGGTGCAGATAATGGATGGATATATGTATATATTATATACTGTTTTTATGTTAGACTACCAGTTTTCTCCCCTGAAAAAGGCCTACTGATTTATTTATTTTAATCCACCAGTTTTTTTGGGGGGGTATTTAAACAAAAATGTTTACGAGAGACTAATTTTGGTAAAAGGTTGCCACTTCCAGTTTTAAACAAGCAAATGTTGTTGTTTTTTTTTTTAATATATATTCTGGAGACGGAATGAGTTTCATTCGTAAAAATTTAATTTTAATTCGAAAGATTAGCATTTCAGTAAGCACCATGTGCCTGCCCTGACACCAAGCAACTAACTGGTCACTGATCCCGTTTCACTTGCGCCTCTGGCCAGAAATCAACCTGCATATGCGCCAGTTACCTGTGAGCCTAATCCGGACAAGCGGTGTAGAAAACGAATGCATGGTAATGGCGTTGTTGGCGAAAACCTCTGAAAGCAGTCACGCCAATGCTAAAAATAACAACATCCATCATGCTTGAATGGGTTTTTTTGTATGGAAGAAACCGACAGACCGTTCTTCAAATAAATATTCCTGGAGTAAAGTCTAATGGAGAGTGGGAGCCAAAGTCTCTCAGCCAACATTACTGAAAGGTCGACTCTGAGTTATGTTAGAAAAACAACTTGAACGCAGTATTACCTGAGTAATAAAAAGTCCACGTATTAATTTTACATGCTACACGAAACATACAGCAATAATTCAATTTACTTTGCGGATAACATAAAACACAGGCTCCTGTTGGCGTCTGAAGAGAGATTGCAAAAATCCAGACGCATACCTCCACAATCAGCAGACAGCCGTACTGATACACTGAGAACAGTAGCGAAAAGTGATGGGGTGAAAAGCTTTGACCAAACCCTGCCCCCTAAAAAACATGGCTGGATTATGCACTTAGTTGAAAAGAAAACGTTTGATGAAAGATAGAAAGAATCATGGACTGATGAAATTTGTTTTGCAGCCAAAGCAAAAGTTTGGAAAGACTTAACCGATTAGCATTGGCGTGCAGTGAAGTTCAAATCTGGTGAGACACATTAAGTTTAGAAATAAATTCATGTACATCTCATTCATCATTTGATTGGAAAAGCAAAACGGCAATATAATAACTAAAGCATGGTAGAAAAAAACATTTTATTTTCTTACTTTATGGCTTTTTATGGCTGTTAGCTTGCTCATGCTATCAGTAATTCTATTATGTGGAGATGAGGTGTTGGCCAATTCAAAATCCATCGATCCTTTACCTTGATGAAAGGTAACTGCCTCATTTTGCATCTGCAGACTTTTGTCACCATAATATGTTACACAGTAATTGCATTAAAATCCAGCAATTCTGAAAAAGAAAATCCAAAAGTAGTGAAATTGAATGAGAAATAATTTTCCCTTTTACGGATAGCAGGGTAACATTGCAAATCCTTGTTTGTTGTTGCTTGGACAATAATTGTCCATAAGTATCAAATGTATTGTTATTATGTAAATTAAGATTTTTCTACATGGTAAAGAATGTATCTGAATGGTTAGCAAACTAAAGGGAATTCTTTGTACTTTTTTTTTACTTGTTTTAAGTTTTGTTTTTAGTTTTGTTTTTAGTTTTACGGGAATGTTATGCAGTAAGTGTAATGGTCGAGCCCAGTTTCCCAATAAACAGCAACTAAAGATAATTCTGTTTATTCAAGAGGACGTTTACTAGCTGTTTAGCTGGCGAAAAGGTGGATGTTTTGGAGAGAGGACAGCAAAAAAAAACATGTATGAATGAATTAATTAATGAGTGCTGAAATCAGATATCAAAATGTGAATTCATGTCATTTGATATAACTTATTTTAATGTATTTTCTATGCAACCACAGCTTATACCATAACCTAATCATATCCACCTTAAAGTCCATTGCACCTTATATATGAAAAATATATCTCTCAATACTATTGTTGGAGGTGCTCCTTATAATCCGGTGCAAATTATACAGCAGAAAATACGGCAACCATTTCATGTATTTTAATGTTATAATTCCATGTGCCTCACCTGCTATCCCTGACAGGGCATAACTGCCCATTAAGTATTTTTTTAACTTTTTTTTACCCACCTCGTCACCAAATACCCTGGAATCATGAAGCCACATGTGTCCAGTTTTACTAAGGAAGTACAACAAGCAGTGAATCTAATCCTGACTTTAGCATTGCACTGAGATAGAAAAGAGATCGTTTTCAGTTCCAGGAACAAAGATTTGACTTTGTTAGATAAAGTCTGTGTCATATTACCAATCAAAGAGAGCATGAATGGAGCTCTGATTGGATCTCATTTGTAGCTTGAAAAGGGGCAGATACAGAGGAAAAGATGAGGTGCCTATTAGGAAAACTTGCTACTGAGCAGGTCAATTTTCTATTGGAGTTGGTGGAGATCTAATGTTACCTCTTTTTGTAAAACTAAGAGTTAGCCCTCTTGCTTTATATTGAGTTACTCTGCTTTGTAAAATGGAAAACCCAGTGTTTTCCCTATTCAACCATTAAAACACTCCATACACCTTATCTGCTAAAAAGACTCCTGATCTATCTTTGGATCTCAGCTTCTGCTCTAAGACTTGACTTCATAATACATTTTTTAAATTGAGTTGCAGAGGTTATAGGTCACAGCGCAGACTGTTTTGAAATGATTTATCTTATTCTCATATTTATTTTATCTCACATACACCTGGCATTGAAACAAGGGTGTGTCTGCTTTTTATTTCCACCATAAATCAGCGGACGGGAAACAGCACATGATAAATTCCGAAGAAAATACATTTTTGTCCAAAAGATTTAACATCTAATTCAGGTGTGACAACGCAGTCCATCTCCTCTTACATTGATTGCTAGCTTGTATGCGGGCGGCCTTGGACCTTCCGGATACACACAAAACACAGACCTGACACAGATCGAACGCGTTTAGATTGCTACACAGATTCACACTCTTAACGAGACTAAGAAAGACAATATACTATCCTGTTTTTTTTTTTTTTTAATATTATTCGAAAGGATATTTTATATACAATGAGTGTGTAAAATCGACTGAATTTATGGAATAAAAATGTTTAACAAATTTTCTTTTCATAAGATGAAAAGTTTTGAAAAAACATATTTTATGAAACAATAGGCTGTTCAAAAATATATATATATTTACGTAGAAGAAAAACATACACCGTATTACAAGTCATATTTTTTCTCTGTGTGTTTAACGATGCAGCTAAATGATTGGGGCGGCAGTAGCTCAGGAGGTAGAGCGCTCGTCTTGAGATAATGGGATCCCAGTTCGAATCCCGGCTCATCCGTGTTACTTGTCGAAGTGTCCATGGGTAAGACACTGAACCCCTAATACCCCTAATAAGCAGGTTAGCGCCTTACATGGCTGCAAGGCCGCTATTGGGAAATGTGAAGCACATTGTAAAGCGCTTTGGGAAGTCATTGACTTGAAAAGCGCTATATAAATGCAGATCATTTCATTTCATTGACAACACTGCTGTCAGAGTGAGATAAAGGACGCTAGTTCTCGGGCACAGTTGAAAACGACACTAGTTTTGGGATTTTAAGATGCAAACATGAGCATTTAACAGATAGTATTATGCTAGCTTCCAGTGTAAATGAAAATGACGCTAATTTCAACGTATGACTTAAGAAAACTCGTCTCAGTGATACGTTGGTATTTGACAAAAATCTGTTTCAAATTGTTGTTTGAACATTGAATTTATTAAGAACCTAAACATTGTTTTCCATACAAATTTATTTTAACATTTTCCTTTCCATTCTGAAAAACCCAAAATATTAATGATTAATGTACCTAACCATCCATCCATTATCTGCACTGTTTATCCTCAGTAGGGTCGTGGGTGTGCCGGTGCCCTTCCTAGCAGTTTTCGGGCAGTGGGCTAGGGACACCCTGAACTGGTTGCCAACGAGTGTCAGGGCACACAGACAGACACTCACTCGCTCATTCACACTAAGGGACAATTTGGACCGGCCAATTAAACTGACATTCATGTTTTTAGAATGTGGGAGGAAATCAAAGTGCCCAGGGGAAACCCACGCAAGCACGGGGAGAACATCCAAACTCCACACAGAAAAGCTGGTGGCTGACCTCAGAACTGTGCAGCGGACGCGCTAACCAATCAGCTGCTCTGCTACCCTAACCAATTATGAGTAACTAGAATATAAATAAAATGATTTCCTAGACAACAGGAAGTATTTAATTGTGTGAATAATGAAGGCTAGGTTCACACTGCAAAGCTGAATGCTCAGTTCCAATTTTCTTGTGTAAATTCCAAAGTTTTTGGAAGAGTGACCCCATTTCCAACTAAAAGCGACATAAATGTGATTTCTTATGTGAACGCCACAAGTGTCCTGCATGTGCAGAAGGTGACAGGTGACATCACACGCAACATGTTGAGTGTTCGGGAAAATACTCATAGATGGCTGAACAGAATTGTACGCCTCAATACCAATTAATTCCCAAACCTTGCTTTCCATCAATTTATGTTTTCAGTGTTTTTCTCCACCATGGTTGTTGATTTCTCCACTTCGTCCCGCCTATCGATGACTTGTAGGTTGTATGAATATGTCTTGACTGTGCACACAGAAATCGTATTCCAAAATATGTTTTGGAATTAGAACCACATATGAAAGTGGCCTGGTGTGGAATAAATCGATATATGCCAATTAGACGGAATTTAACAGATCGGATTCTGGTAGCGTTTGTGCAAAAAAAGCTGATTAGATAATCAGATTTTTTAGTTAAAACCTAGCCAAAGAGTAAATATAATTTGGTGGGATAACAACTATAAGTACCTTTGCATAGGGTTTGATGGTATGTAGCCTTCTTTGTCTTACCCTTATTTTTCAAAGACATCAAAATGATCGATTTCACCTCTTCATACTACAAATTGAAATCTGAAAGTCGGACACCATTCTCATATTTGCCGATAACTTCCTTCTTCAGGCTGACCTTTGTCCTAAGAACTTTTTTGAGACGGTAATTTTCTTGAAAAAAGGCTGTGAAACACACACAAAATCCGAGAGCATTTTCTAGACGTGTGGTTCTGCTTGCAATCTTTCTCAAAATGATAAACCAGGATGGCAGCTTTTCTCACTATGTGACCGGGTGTCAATAATGCTCATTTTGTTTTAAGTATACAGTAAGTAACAAACTGAAACAGCTGAAAAAGTAAGCTAAAAAAGAAAGTTAAAAAAGAAAAGTACAAAAACAGAATGGTAAAATGAAATATATACATTTTGTATGTCAAGATATAAAATATTTTTTGCATTAAGGCATGGAAAAAAATAATAATAAATTAAACAATAGTAGTATATTGAACAACACACTAGCACGCTGCTATCCTTAAAACAGTGTTGATGGTGTTAAAATGCATTTATTTTGTGTTAAATCAAGAGGCCAGACATCACACATGATTTTACACCTCAATAAAAAAGATCAGAATCATAACCATGAAACAAATGTTCAAGCTTCATCTTCCTACTGCTGCCAAAGTCAGCTGATTAATTTCCCGGACTCCCCTCGATCCCGTGTTTATGTTATAAAACTCCCTTTAGTCTTCTTTTCTGCTGACGTAGGTGTGCTCAAGCATTCACTCTTTTAGAAAAGCTAAATTAATCTGTGACCACACGACCATGATTCAAAAATTACAGATACAGTACAAAAACACAAATAAAGAAAAGCAACTTTGAACATCTGTGGAACTATTTCAAGAACTTGAAAACATTAGGCAAAATGTTAAGCATTTGAATTGAATTGAATCGAGGTGCACGAGGTAAGCAATTCTGTCTGGCACTCAGAACTTCAGAGAATCACCCCGTACGGTTCTACCGAACGGAAGCGTGGCATCAACTGAGATGAATTGGCTGGGGGCCATGTTGACTGCTGAGCAATAGTTGCAGGGGAAATTACAGGAAGGACAGCCGAGTGTCAGCTTCTTCATAATGCGAGCCCAAAGAAGCAAAGGTTGACTCAAACCAGACTTGATTAAATCACTAATTTCTACAAGAAGAAACAGATGAAAAATATGCATTCTGATACAATAACTGATTGGACAAAATCAGAATTGTAATAAGTCAAGTCAAGTCGAGTCACATTTTTTTATATAGCCCTTAATCACAAAAAATGCCTCAAGGGAATGGAAAGTATTACAATGACACAATTACCTGATCTTAAACCAACATGCGGGCAAGGAACAACTCAAAACCTCAGCTTGAGGAAAAATAGAAACCTTGAGAAGGGACCTCACAAGTGGTAATCCCCCTTTCAGGATGGCCAGGGTTAATTAGATTTAGCATTACAGTTCACAAACTTAGTAAACAATAGGTAACATGTTGAAAATGTGTCCGGAAAGTGCATGACAGCAACGACGCCCCCAGCCGGTAAACTAGTCCAGAAAGTCTATGACAGCCACGACGCAGCTTCCCATCTCTGCCAGCTGGTCGATGCAGGCGTTGTCATGCTTCAGGTCCAGATGCTGGTCCGCTGACTCATCCCAAATCGTCTTTCTCCTTCGTATCACCACCAGGCAGGCAGTCGGAAAAAGACAGGACAATGCAGAATATGAGGTGAGCATCAATCATAAGCTTTGGAATAGAGGTGTGTCTTAAGTCTTGATTTAAAAACTTCCATTGAGGTTGCAGATCTTATCTCCGGAGGCAGGGCATTCCATAGCACCGGGGCCCGGAAGGAGAATGCTCTCGAGCCTGCAGACTACTTGGCTCTCGTAGTCACATGTAGACCGGCATTTTCCGAGCGCAGACTCCATGCAGGAACATAGGGGGAAATCAAATCAGAGATATAAGAGGGTGCAAGTCCATGCAAACATTTGTATGTTAATAAGAGAATCTTAAAGTCACATCTTAAGTGGACTGGGAGCCAGTGCAAGTTGACCAATACAGGAGTAATATGCTCAAACTTTTTTGTCTTAGTCAATAGTCTAGCTGCCACATTCTGAACCAGCTGCAAACTATTAAAGCTAGACATCGGGAGACCTCTGCATCTGACTGGGAGAGCATTGAACGAATCTTGGCAATATTTTGGAGATGGTAGGAAGCTATTTTAGTAATATGTTTCACGTGTGACTGAAACGACAGATTAGGATCAAATATAACAACAAGATTTTTGACCGAGTCACTATGGGTGATATTACATTTGACTAGGTTCGGGGCAGTGTTTGAAAACAACTCACGACAATGAGCTAGACCAATAATCAACATTTCAGTTTTTTCTGGGTTTAGGCGCAAAACATGAAGTGACATCCATCTTTGAATCTCAGCAAGGCAAGCCTCCAGATTTCTACAACTTAACTGTCCAGTTGTCTCCAGTGGCACATACAGTTGTGTGTCATCTGCATAGCAATGGAAACTAATATTATACTTCCGGAATATGTCACCAAGCGGAAGCATATAGATACTAAAAAGAACACAAATTAACACATTGCATCCTGTCTGACAGGTAGGACCTAAACCACGAGAGTACAGTTCCTGAGATACCAATGCATTCCAAACGAGCAAGTAATATTTTGTGGTCAACAGTATCAAAAGCAGCACTGAGATCCAGCGGCAGTAATATTGATGAGGCACCGGAATCTATTGCTAAAAGGTGATCATTGGTTACATTAGCCAGGGCTGTCTCAGTAGAGTGATTTGCCCTAAATGCTGAGTGGACAGTTTCAAAGAGGTTATTTTCTGACACAGTCATTTAGCTAACATAACATAATAACATACGTGACATATGACATTTACAATAGCTCAAAAAGGGAGCAGGGTTTGAAAAATCTATTGCTAAATTGAAAAGTGTCATGATTTGCCCATTGCTCTCACCTAAGCTCACTTGTTTTGTGTTTCCTGATCGGTTCCTCTCCTATTTAAACACGTCATTCTCATTCACTCAGGGTCAGTCTGTCAGCAAACCTCTGCACATGAAAGGCAAGCACTTTTTGACTCTGGATCCCGTCTGTCCCGTTCTGTCCTGTTTCCAGCCCGTCCGTCCCTGGCTTTGCGATCGTCTACGGTAACCTGACTTGTTCAGCTCTCCAACCACGCTCCGATCTCCCGTCCCGGCTGCCTGACTTGCTTCCGATCTCCGACCATACTTCGTTTGCGAGGGCTTCCTGCTCCTCCTGCCAAGCGAGCACCGGATCGCTGATGTTTGTTTCCTCTTGCCTGACTTCCTCGATTGTCCGATAAAGCTTTGTGTTAAACGTTACGCGTTTGGCTCTACTGCCTGTTATGGTTCTGACAGAAAAGTATGTTCTGATGTGTAAACAATTACTATAACTAAACAAAATACCCCTACACTGAAAATATTTTAAGTTACATTGACCTAAATATATTTTGTTTAGACCCAGTTAGATATTTTCCTCACTTAAAATTACATATTTGGATGATTTTCTAGTGTGAAACTACTTGATGAAATAAAATTAAATACATTTACTGCAGTGTTGTGTCCAGTGTATACTGCAAACAAATCTAGTCTTACCTCACCTTGCAGAATTTTGAACTTATTTGCAGTAAAATCAGTAAAAATACTAAAATGAGCATGACTGTCTGATATGAGATATAGCTGATTTCATACTAATTATAGTTTTTCATTTAAAAAAGCAACCTAATTAGAATTGTTTGATTTACAGTTATTTGTTACCATTGTAAAAACTATACGATATTCATATTCAAATATACTGTGTACACAGTCAGGCAAATAAGTATTTAGTCAACCATCTACTTTAAAAATTTAGAGAGGCCTGTAATTGTCAATATGGCCAAACCATGAGATACAAAATCGAATGTAAATAAAAAACTGAAAATTGTTTCATTAATTTGCAAATTACAGTGGATAAAAACGTATTTTGCCACCTACAAACGAGCAATGTTTCTGGCAGTCAAAGAGGTCTAACTTCTTCTAATGAGGCTTTACTTATTACCTTCATTAATGTATAAATGTACTAATTCATTGGTATAAAAGACACATGGCCACAACATTAGTAGGCTAAACTACAAAGTCAACTTTGGCCAGGACCAAGGAGCTGTCTAAGGACACCAGAGACAAAATTGTAGACCTGCACCAGGAAGGGAAGACTGAATAAGCAAGATGCTTGGTGTAAAGAAATATAAAGTAGGTATTACAAAATTGAAGACATACAGGACCAGTTATCATATCCCTCAATCTGGGGCTCCATGCAAGATTCCCCCTTGTGCCGTCAATAAAAAATCCCAGAAAACCCACGGTGGACGTACAGAGCTGGGACCATAGTGACAAAGGGTAATAGTAGAACAATGCGTCACCAGGGACTCAAATCTTGCACAGCCATAGGTGTCCCCTTGCTGCGGTTTGCTAGAAAGCATTTGAATGATCCAGAAGAGGACTGGGTCAGATGGTCAGATGAGACTAAAATATAACAGGTTCTCGTGTTTGAAAGAGACATAATACTGAATTACATCCGAAGAACACCATACCCACTGTGAATCATGAAGGTGAAAACGCCATGTTTTTCTGCAGAGACCATAACAACTGATCAGTGTAAAGGAAAGAATGAATGGGGCTTTTGAGTGTCAATCTCCTTCTATCAACAAGGGCATTAAAGTTGAGATGGGGCTGGGTTTTCCAGAATGGCAATGATCCCAAACATACTCCAAGTAACAAAGCAGTGGCTTTGGTGAAGCATTTCTAGGTCCTCGAGTGGCCTAGCCATTCCCCAGATCTCAACCCCTTAGAAAACCTGTGGAGGGAGTTGAAAGTCTATGTTGCATTTTGAAAGCCCCAAATAATCACAGTTCTAGTTTTGAGATGAACTTTTGGTATACTTTCATGGTAATTTGCAAATAAATTAGTTTAAAATTCAAACAATGGGTTTTTCTATATTCGTTTAACACATTCCGTCTCGCATGGTTGAGGTTTACCTAGCTTGCACAACTAGTGATTGACTAAATACTTATTTTGCCTTGCTTTATAAATGTGTGTATACATGCATATATATATATATATATATATATATATATATATATATATATATATATATATATATATATATATATATATATATATATATATATATATATATATATATATATATATATATATCATTAGCCGCACCGCTTATCCACAGTAGGGGCGCCGGGTCGCCTGGGTGCTGGAGCCCATCCCAGCAATCATCGGGCAGTGGGCAGGGGACACCCTGAACTGGTTGCCAGCCAATCGCAGGGCACACAGGGACAGACAACTCGATCGCTCATTTACACCTAGGGACAATTTGGACCGGCCAATCCACCTGAAATGCATGTTTTTGGAATGGGGAGGACGATCGGGGCGAACACGCAAACTCTGCACAGGAGGATTTGATCCCATGACCTCAGAACCGTGCCATGGACGTGCTAACCACTGAGCCACGCCTTAATGTATATAATGTATTCACTGAAAAAAATGAGTCAATGAACAACACAAATTTCCAAACCAGAAAACAAAAAACACACCTCAGAAACAAAAAACATTGGAAAAGGTGATAGTGAATAATAAAGAATGTCCTACCTAAGCCTTGGGGGTAATTCAGGACAGGTGTATGTTGATTGGACATCCTTGTCTTAATTCCAAACTCATTAGGCTCCCTTTGGTAGAAGAAGGGTGACCAAACACCCCAAAAAAGGAAACAAAAAACAAATCTGGTGAAGCAATGGCAGTGGAAAATAAAATAACCCGATGACGTGTGCAATCCCAAATGTCATTATAAAGGGTCGGGATAAATAAGGACAGGCCTGTGATGATTGGACACACCTCTGCCCAGTTCCAAACCCTGTTGGTGCCTTCTGGTAGAAAGAGGCCTGTTTCTTGTACAATCCAAAGGCCAACCCCAAATGCTAAAAAAGTAAGAAAAGAAAAGAAAAAAAGAAGAAGAGCTTATTCGAGCTCACCAAAGAAATACATGTACTTGCACGGGCCACAAAAGGAGATTGAGAGAGGCTACAATGATTAAGCCAGGAGATGGCTTTAGCAAGTAGAAAAAATGCCAAATTCCAGACAACACCTTCAAAATGATAAGCAAAATTTAGTGCCAATGTGGTCGGATATATTTCTTTTATTGTATTCTGTATATTTAACTCAGGTTTGAAAACAACAAGATATTCCCAACCACAAAACACTAAACATTTTTTTTCATATTCCAACAAGTTACAATCTTTTGTCTAAATGACTCGAAGCCACATACATGAACTGTGACAAACACCAAAAGGAATCAAGAGTGACGCCATCACACACTTAACATTAATGTCATCTTCTTCCTTATAGCTGCTCTATTATTCACTCAGTCAGTTATTCCACGTTGGCACACGCACACATGGTTGAGCAATGTACTCGTCATTATACGAGCGTACCCTTGAGCAGGTCTCAAGTTCATCTGTAGGGGGTGCATACGCTGCCGGGGTGAAATTAAGAGATAGGTCACATTGCTTTGTAAACACACTTTGTCTGCTTAATCATGTATTTACAATGCCGCCATCATAATGCTTGTCAGACGGAGGACTGGTGACTGTTCAAATGCAACATTTACATTTCTTCAAGGATCCAAAAAAAGATGTAAAAAGATGGTCGCCTGCTTTTTGTGAACGCCATTGAAGCCTTGTCCCACTATCGACCTCTCGCTCTTTAATATTCATGAAGTCGGGAGCTCCACAATGTTGTGACGCTCCTGTGCTCCCTGAATTCTTTCCCATTGATCACTACTGGCTATCACAAACACGCATTGATTCCATTCCAACTTTGCAAATTCATTTCAACATCGGGGCTCCATTTCACAAAAGGGGTTTAGCTGGAACTATTGAGGAATGGCATTTTCCTCAGCGTGTTCATTGGTACCGGATACCAAGAAGGAAGTTTTTTAAAGTAGCGGTTGAAAACAAATAGGTTTGAAGATACAGAAGAATACATTTAGGGCACATCTAAACTAACAGACAAATGCTGTAGCAATTCACTTGTGCAAAGGCTGATGTGTTTTACCATAATTCTTATACAAAATGGGCAGTCCATTAACTGATTGAAATGAAATGAAATGATCTGCATTTATATAGCGCTTTTCAAGTCAATGACTTCCCAAAGCGTTTTACATTGTGCGTCACATTTCCCAATAGCGGCCGTGATCTGTGCAGCCATGTAAGGCGCTAACCTGCTTATTGGGTGTATTGGGGGTTCAGTGTCTTACCCAAGGACACTTCGACATGTAACACGGACAAGCCGGGATTCGAACTGGGATCCCTTAATCCTAAAACGATCGCTCTACCTCCTGAGCTACTGCCGCCCCAAAATATGTTACAAGTCAAACATATAGTTATATTAAGCACTTTTGCACGGATGACTTTCTCGTTATCTTTGGAGAAGTTTTACTAAAACCACTCAACTGTTATGAGTAAATCAATTGAATTTTGTTAACATGTCAAAATATAGACTTTACTTATTGCGATCTTCATAGGAAAGTGATTGTTTAGACATCACCTGATTAAGTGAGTTCGATGTTTCCTGTCTTTCATTGTGTATTCCACTCAAAGAAATAAGATTATCTTATAAAACCACTAAGGTTACAAAATTATGCCTAAATAACTTAAATTTTAAATGAAGAAATTAGTAAATCATGACTAAATATGGGCAGTGACATATTTTACTATTAAAACAAATTCCATTCCCACAGTACATGTAGTGTTTCAAAAAGTGATAGAAATACGTAAAAAGCGGGTTGAAAGTTGACGGAAAAAAAGGTCATTTCAAAATTCAACCAATTACCATTGTA
Source organism: Urocampus carinirostris (assembly GCF_059441175.1). Taxonomy (NCBI): domain Eukaryota; kingdom Metazoa; phylum Chordata; class Actinopteri; order Syngnathiformes; family Syngnathidae; genus Urocampus; species Urocampus carinirostris. Next base: position 58,183,057 of record NC_142351.1, on the reverse strand, counting down.
ACTAGCTTCGAAACTAAGATGAATCTTCCTCAATGAAACTTAAGTTTTTTTCTCTGTTTCCACCACCTATCAGCCACAAACATTCTCATCCATTCACTCAGACTTTGATTTAGAGTACACCCCCAGGATTTCACGAAGATAGATATAATCAATTTTGCAAAAAATTTCCGTATTTTTGAGATCCGCAATTGTGCGTCAAGGGATAGTTTGGAAGTGTAAGCGACGCTAGGTTGTTTTGACCATTTTATGATTTTTTTTCCAAAAACATGCATTTCAGGTGAATTGGCCGGTCCAAATTGTCCCTAGGTGTGAATGAGCGATTGAGTTGTCTGTCCCTGTGTGCCCTGCGATTGGCTGGCAACCAGTTCAGGGTGTCTCATGCCCACTGCCCGGAGATGGCTGGGATGGGCTCCAGCCCCCCCGCGACCCTAATGAGGATAAGCGGTACGGCTGATGAGATGAGATGATGAGATGATTTTTTTTTTAATCTTATTAGAAAATATTAAGGGACACGGTGCATTATTCGATCGCTTGATGCTGCTGTGATGTGTGGCGCAACTGAAAAACATGACCTACAAAACACAAGGAAGAATAGCAACGAAGGAAACTCAAAGTGAACAAAATGCATGTTTCTTTCTATCTTTTTTTTCCAAGCATTTCAGAAGGGTGTTGTTTTTTGGTGTCCCCTTTGCAACAAAATGGCGAACAATCATCCCGGTGCCCTCTAAATAAGCCTCATGTTATATTAAATATGGGCAATTGTTTACCTACGATTAATTAAAAATATGCACCTTTATATGATTTATTTTACCTTATTATTCAGAATAATATAGTTTTTTAGTGAATGAAGTTCTTAATTACCTCTAGTGGGTAGTAAATAATACACACTGTCCATTTAATGTTTCTAATGTGAAATGGATCCAGAAACACTCCATAACATGACTTTTTATTCTTTTCCTAAAATGAAAATAGCCATATCCCCCTAGTGGGAGGTGCCTAGCAAGGACACATTAACTTTTCTACATTAACATTTCTGACTCTGATGTGTTGGGAGTCATTAGGTGACCAAACCCTTCAATTCCAACCCCTAATGCCGAACGCCAAGCAGGGAGGCAATGAGTACCAATGTTGTAAGTCTTAGGTATGACTCGGCCGAGGCTTGAACCAGCAACCTCCCAGTCTCTGGGCGGGTGCCCTACCCCTAAAGGCCACCGAGTAAAAATAAAAAAACATCTTTATTTTTTTGTCAGATTTTTACGAATTTTTAGTTATTCGGTGACCAAGCCCAAATTCCAACCCCTATTGCCAAGTGCCAAGCATGGAGGGAATGGGTACCAATGTTGTTGGTCTCAGGTATTACTTGGCCAAGGCTCGAACCAGCCACCTCCCTGTCTCAAGGGGCATTTCCCCAAGGCCAAAAATTAAAAAGAAATAAAATGGGGTAATAATTTATCTTTTGCAATGTGTATTTACGGAAATTAATGCCAACCGAGTTTTTCCATACACAGATGCTGGCAGCCTCAGTTTAGTTTGGCTCATCCCACCACGGCAGGATTAAATTTTTCCATCTCAAGGCATCCCCTGACACAGTCGCGGATGAGTGTGTCGCCAAAACAACACAAAATTATTCATCCGAATTAATTTACTAAAAGTGCGCCCATCGTCTACTCCCGGGCAGGTGCGGTAGGTGCTGCCCCGCACTAAACATCTCAGTGTGTTTAAACTGGTAATAGAAAGCCAAAATCTGTGCAGCACAATTTGGCTCAGCGTGACAAAAAGTGCCAGTGGGGGAGTAATGTGTCTCCTGGCGGGGCTTAAGGGATACGAGACAGATGTAAGCTGGTGCTTGAAAATCAACTAAAGACTGCACTGAGACTTCTTCTGAGCAGAAGAGCGTGCACAATAAAAGGAGAGAAAAACGCCTTTTATCATTTAAATGTTCATCTCGTCAAACTGCCTGTTTGTCTTTTGGGAGGCCATTGGTTTGCATGGCTAATCGTACTGTCGTGTTAATTACGTCTTTGCGGCTTGCCCGGAGCACACGTTTCCGAGGCACTGAACACAATTTCAAGTGTGCATTGGTGACGGGTATGACGTTTCATTTAGGTTAACTAAATCATTACAATCATAGTCACATTCATTTTTATAGCCCTTAATCACAAAATGTCTTAATACACAGGCCACAATTACACCATCTCCTGATCAGAAACCAACATGCAGACAAGAAAATACTCCAAACCTCAACATGAGGAAAATAGGAAACTTTCTGAAGGGGCCTCACTAGCGGTAATCCCCCTTCCAGGATTGGCAGGCTGCAATCGATTTTGCATTGGGTAACAATACACAAAACAAAATAAACATAGAAAATGAACTTCAGCTAAAAAAAAAAAAAATCAAAGGTAGTACGTAAAAATTGTCCAATAAGTCCATGATACCAACGACCAGGCGCTGGTCCGTTGACTCATCTTGATATGTCCTTCTCCCGTATTTCACTGCAAGCCAGACAGCCAGAAAAGGACAGTAAAGAAAAGTATGAGGTGGGTTATAAACTATATTATAGAAGTGTGTCTTAAGTCTAGATATTTTTTTTGCTATCCTCTATCATGAAGATTCATTCACGGATTGTTTTTCCATACCTATGTTACAAATGTACAGAGATCCCGCGGTTATCACGTTTAATGGGGACCAGAACCACCCGTGAAAAATGAAAATCTGCAAAGTAGCGTCACACCTTCATGAAAGGCCCCAAGGGCCAAACTTACCTCAAGGTTACGTTATTACCAACTGAAAGTATATGACTGTGACAAAATAACAACTATAGATCTATAGCTCACAGAATTCCAGTCAAATAAATGGTCTACATTGTCATTATACCTAAGTGCAACAAATTTGAGGGGCTTATTCTTTTAGTGCAAAAAAAAAGTGATTTGCAGAGCAGCTAGCTAACAGCACACTGGCATTGGGGCTCTTCAGGTTGAGCAAAGTCTCCGTGGTGATTAAAACAGAAGTCCCGAATATAGTGCTTTTCCATGAGTTGTAGACCAAGGTCATCCGTTTTGTGGGTGATGGTTTCGGAGTTGGTGACTAGCAATGTTCGGCAGTGGTGGCTAGAGTTGTTAGCCTAGTCGTTGTAGTAGACTGCACCTGCAGCCAGATCAATGTGTTCCCTTCTAACGGTGCCTCAGTTAATTAGCCCGTGCGAAACAATCCACGGAGCACCTGCTGGTGATCATCCTTCCTTTGCGCTCTTGTGAGTTAACGAATTGCTTTTCATCATAACGAGACATTAAAAGAGAGCAGCCGCTATTCTTCCCATATTGTTTTGATTCTGAGACGTTGACTGCGCATGACCTACATCAGCATATCACAGTATCCCCTACCCATTTTACACACACGCAATCTGATCCGTGCAGTACTCACTGTAGGCTTTCTGTCTGAATAAAATGAGCAATAACTTGATATCAATGACAATAAAGACAATTCAATTTAAAAGCTTGCGAATGAGTGAACCAGCGATAACGGAAGCCAGATGTAGGCATTACAGTAATACGATAAAATACAAAGAAGATTTTCATGGCCATTGTTAAGATCAAAAAACATTGCAGATAGAATACAAATAAAACAAGAAAGAAAATCCTCGCGCATGTTGGACCCAACACCACAGCCCACGCAATTACTTTGTGCCTTTTTTGGTTTGTTTAATTTTGTTTTTATTCGTTTGTCTCTTTTTCTTAACACTGAGTTGGTGGGAATAATGTCTGAAGGTATCCCACAGTTACATCTGCATTCCAAATCTTCAGGTTTTATGACCACTTTATTTAGCTAGGATTCAGATACACTGAACTCACAGAAAATAACAATGAAACCAAAGCACTTACTGTGCACAATTTTCACCTATGGATTTAGCATTAGTTAGCTGTTAGCTTAGAAAAACAGAGAAAACATTGTCACAGTGAAAATAATACAATTTAGAGCATTCCAAAAAATAAGTATGTGCAACAACAGTACGATGTAAAAAGTAACAGAATTGTAAACTGGTTTTGAACATTCCGAGGTGTCATAGTTTTTCCAAATAAAAACTTTATATTTAGTGTACTACTGTCATTACTACTGCCAGGTGTCTTTGAGTGTCTAAAAAAACAATATATAGAGCAAATTCAAAAATTCATCCAAATGTTTTTTTGCTTTTATTCTTACAATTCAGACGTAGGTGTACTTCACTAATCACCGTTGGGCATGGAGCGATTCAACAAAAAAATTGAGCTATGTTCACGGATAGTATGATTGTATTAACAATTATGACCTGCCCCCTTCTTACCCAGCTGATTGGCAACTTATAAAGATTAATAACCTTCACTTTTAGAAAATAACAAAACACTTCAGGAAGTGATCCATTCATCACATTCACAAAAAAGATCTGCTCTTTTTCCTGAAGTTTTTGCTTACGTTAACGTTAGCATGTATCTTTTACTGTATACTCATTTTTAATATATTTGGCTGTGAAAAGTCCTCAACCTCACACTGCCTGGCAGCAAAGACGTTTTTTTGTCATAACGAGCCAAAGTAGGCGGCGCCAAGCATTCGCATTCACAGGACTTTTGCTGCATTATTCATTCCCCCAAATTGGGAACACTGGTTGTATGCTCACACACAAACAGAGAAGGATTCATCCACGTAGTCTCCCAGGCGTGGAAATATAAAACATTTAATCTTTCCAAAGAATACAAATTCATAAGGAAATGTAGAAAATCAATATTTTATACTACTTACTGTACCTCGGTCTTTATTACAAACCTATTCAGGATCTTGCATTAAAAATTAAAAGTGTCAAGAACAGACAGAAGGAGGCAGGAAGCTAGTGCAAGGGACCTAAGAGTTCAAAGCAACGTTGTTTCATTCATGTTTAAAGGGACCCCTTTTTGTGGGGGTAGTGGGTGGGGCGGTGTTTTTGGTCTTCTCCAAGAGCCACAGAAAAGGTTTGAAACAGGCAGCAAGGCTTTGATAGATGGAGTGTGCCGTGCAGCCAAGGTACTGTCAACATAAATAGCAATAAAGAAGTGTGTGTGTGGTGGGGGAGCAGGGGGTGTTTTCAACCGGAGACTTCAAGGTTGTGGCCCATGGCGATGATTTGAAGCCGCCACGGCTCTGCTGCACTCTTGGTTATGCATGAGGGTGGCGTGCGTGTCCGGCGTGAGTTAATGAAAGCGCTCGAATGTGTGTATTGGTGCAGCACCGCAACACCATTGTTTTACACGTTGCCACTTAGGCCGGATGGCGAACACACGCGAGGTTTTGCTCCGTAATCTTTACCAGCACGCAGACCTTTATGATGTTTTACTTCTGTTTTTTCAAGACTCAAGACAGTGATTAAATTATGTCTGACTCTTTGCATAGCTCTTGGATAACAAAAAAGATAAAGCCAAACCAAAAGCGTTGGAAGTAAGTCAAAAAGAGTCTGCTGACTGACTGTCGACCCCGTTCTCGAAGTTCATATGGCTTTTGTTTAAAGGATATCAAAAAAGATTCTTTCTCATAGTTGGTTTGTCAGTTTCAGTTGGTTTGTCGGGAGGTATTTGGATGTTTAAGATCAGTCACTGACTTTATTAATTGGCCTGACAACACTGAGGTGACCTGGAATAGATTTGTCTTTATTGTCATTCATAACAACTGTTGAACAGTGTTTACAATGATATTTGACATGGTAGCAACACATTTTCAAAATAAGAGTGGAGAAAAAGATATGAAAATAGTCATCCCTCCCTGCATCACGGTTTACCTTTCACGGTTTTACAACATTTTTCATCATGCATTGTGTTCTGCAGTATTATTGGCTAAGGAGTCGCCCCACTCATATTCTCGCTGTGTGTCAAAAACATTGAGGTCTAAGTTGTACCAGGAACTGTGGTAGGTCTCATCAACATTGCCAACAAGACAACCTACGGGAGTGAAGTGACCAGGTTGCTCACTAGTGATGTAAAGACACCGAGCATGTCCCTCTCACGATCAATGGTGATATGGTGAAGAGGAGGAGCAGTATCAAGTTCCTGGATGTTCATAAGAGGGAGAACCTGTCCTGGAGACATCAAATCACATATCTGGACAAAAAAATTCCATAAACGCCTGTTTTCTCCCACAAACTCAGAAGAGCAAGAGCCCCAGATGATCATATTTTTCAGGGCACCATCAAGACAAGCTGCATCACCCTGTGGTATGGCACCTCCACCGTTTTCTGACAAAAGCATCTGCAGCGCATCATATAAACAGCAGAAAAAAGGTCATTGGTGTCCCCTCAAGCCCTTCCTGGATATCTTTAACTCCCGCCAAAATTGCAGGTAACCCCATGCACCCATCTCTCTGCCTCTTCAACCTGCTGCAGTCAGGGAAAAGGCTGCAAAACCTCAGAGTCAAAACCAGCTACACCTGTGCATCAAATGTTGCCTTGACAACTCCACTGCAGGAGGTCCGCCCCTCCCAGGAGACCGGAACCCAGAGCTGGTACACGTCTCACCTCGCAAGGGCAGTCTGAATTTGGCAAGGCACAAGGTAGGAGGGCATCTCCTGACAGAAGGAGGTGGACCAAGGCCCTGACCGGTCATGGCCAGGTCTCAGCTCAACGGGCAGCCAGAGAGCCTTGCCAGGTTGGCTGCCAAGCTTGATCAAGCTAGCGGCCAAACCTGTGTAACAAAGCCAGCGACCTCAGAGAAGCCTCAAGCCACCAGTATTAAACCTCTTCTTCAACACTCTACATCCTAAGGTCCTCGTCCCAACCGGCTCTCAAGCCTAACAGGATTCCTCATGGCTATACAGCCGAGGACATAAAAACTGGGCCGCCATCTTCATCGAACTTCATCAGAACTTCGCAGAATATCTCGTTGTTGCTAGGTATTGGTATGACGTAAAAGGGGGAACTTTATCAAAATATAATTACCTAATAATCAAGCCATTATTTTATTATTAGTGTTTTGTATTCTGCTCAATTTTCTTCAGTAGATGATAACTAAAAGAAAAGTCCATAAATCAAAGAGTGTGTGTTTCTTGATTAAAGGATATTGAACTATCAAAATGGTAAAAATAATTCATGGTTTTTCATCCGTTTTTCCAACATAATTATCTAAAAATGTCTGTGGTGCTTCAAAAAGACAAGACGAGTTTTTAAAAGAATAAAGTCGTCTCTTTAATTCAATTGGTCAATAAATTGTTTGTTAGAATAATTTATTTGCCACCCATATTCACTACACCTTGTTATTTGTATCTTATTTATTGGATGTTTAGAGGAGGGGAATAGCAAGTGTTTTAATCTGTGTTGTATGTTGTGCATGTAGCATATTTTACTTTGAAGCTGAAAGTTGAACCCATTTGGGGTGGCACTGAAGCAGTGGCTCAGAAAGTAGAGCACATGTCTTGGGATGAAGAGATCGCAGTTTGAATCCCGGCTCCTCCATGTTACATGTCGAAGTGTCCTTGGGTAGGACACTGAACCCCTAATTCCCCCAATAAGCAGGTTAGCACCTTACATGGCTGCACGGCCGCTGTTGGGAAATGTGACGCACGCTGTAAAGCGCTTTGGGATGTCTTGACTTGAAAAGCGCTATATAAATGCAGATCATTTCATTTCATTTTCATTTAATTTCATTTCATTTAATCTCATTTCCTTCTTGTCAATGTCAGTTATTACAGTATTTTTCTTGTTTGATTTCTGCAAAACATGTCGGCCCCAATATTTTCTGGTTATTAAGTCAAGTCAAGTCATGTTTATTTGTATAGCCCTTAATCACAAAGAGTCTCAAAGGGCTGCACAGACAACAGACTGTTGCAAACCACAGACTATTATGACACGATCACCTGATCCAAAACTTACATGAGAGCAAATAATCCACAGATATTGTCAACATAAAATATAGGTTATTTATATCGGATAGAATAGAAGTGTTTTTTAGGCTTGGATTTAAACATTTCCACTGAGGTTGCAGATCGAATCTCAGGGGGAAGAGCACACCACAGCATCGAGGCCCGAATGGAGAACGCTCTCGAACCTGCAGACCTCTTCTTGGCTCTGGGGATCGCTAGTAGACCAGCATTTTCAGAGTGAAGTCTCCGGACCGGAACATAGGGGGAGATTATATCTGAAAGATATGAGGGAGCAAGCCCGTGCAAGATTTTGTATAATGACAACAGAACCTTAGTATCACATCTTAAGCTAACAGGAAGCCAATGCAGGTTAGCTAAAATTGGGGTAATGTGATCAAACTTTCTTGTCTTGGTCAAAAGCCTCGCTGCAGCATTTTGTACCAGCTGCAGGCTCTTGATTTTTGACTTCGGGAGACCGGAGAATAGTGCAAAATAGTAATCGAGACGGGAGGTCATAAACGCGTGAATTATAATCTCCCCATCCAACTGAGACAGCATAGGGCGAATTTTAGCAATGTTGGGAAGATGGAAAAAAAGCTGTTCTAGTAATACTCTTAACGTGTGTTTGAAAGGGTCAAATATGACATCTAAATTTTTGACTCAGTCACACTGGGTGTTATTACATTTGTCAATGTTCAGAGCCGTTTTTGAGAACTAGTCATGGCATTTAGATGGACCAATAACTAACATTCCGGTCTTTTCAGAGATAAGGCGCAAGAAGTTAAGTGACATCCATTCTTTTATCTCAGTGAGGCAGCACACCAAATTGCCAGTTTAGTGTGGCAGATCATGATAATATGGTTGATAAACGTGTTAAAAAGAACAGTAATCATTTTTTACCACGTTAGTAGTGATCGATAATTACGTAGAAAATGTCCCCCTGATCTGCTGAATAAAAGTGACTGAATTCATTCAACTCAAATCGCAAAGCACTTTTCACGAGTTATGTGTAACATTTTTTTTTTTAGGAAAATGTTTAAAACTCAAAATCAATTTGACATTTTGCCCATAAATTATAAAGGTAAGTGAATAAAAGGATAGAAAATGTTTTTTGCTCTGTCTTGTCGTTTTCCTTGTATGTGAAGTATGTTACAAGGATGCTCAAAGTGGATTACATGACCAACACAACACAACACAGGATGTTTGCACACAAAAACACCAAGGGTCAGAGAGGCAGGGGTGAATCCTGTCTGTCTGCACACACTAATGGAAGAAAGATGTCAAGTTCCATCGAGAGCCTCTCCAGACTGCAATCACTGCCACGGCGACATCCCTTTAATTCAAGAAGCTATAGCCACGAGGAGTGCGGCCATTTGGTATTGATGATGAATCCTTGCTTCACTGGCCAAAATAAAAGCCAGAAAGTACAATGAATCATCCAAGTTTGAACTGACATTTTGCACAGTCTGAAGAGTACGGTTGTTCCCCTCCAGGAGAATCCCACCCCCGTCCCTTTGCAAGCCTCAGATCTTCCTGGCCTCCCCCTCTTTGTCTCTTTCTCCCAGTGGAAGTGTAGCACAGGGCCCAGGGCCCCCCTGCCTGTAATTGCTGTTGAATGGACTGTTTTCATGGAGCGTTAGGCAGGACCCTCCCCTGGATTAGCATGCTTACGTGCGCACGCACGGGACGCAAACTTGCGCGTGCGCACACACAACATGTGCTCAAATACTCAAACAGATTAGCGTGCTCGCTCATGGGGAGAGGAGCTTGATTTGAACAGACAGGAGCGGCCCTTCGGAGAAAACCCGTGAAGACCTGCTGGATTTTAGAGCACACACACAAGCCCATCTGAGTAGAGTGCAAAAAAACAAACAAGGCCACCAGATACCATCAACTAGTGCACTAGACGGTAATTATAATAGATAAAGTCTTGCTAATGCTAAATCGGAAAGACTAGCCAATAAAGCTAGTGGCACTTGCTGTGTTGAACCCTTGTTTGACTCCACCTTTGCTTATTTTTCATCAAAAATGTGCATATAAAGATTAATTAATGCTAATTAATGATGCTATGGAAATACTAGTTGATTAATTTGTCATTTTATGACACGGCACAAATAAGATAAATGGTTAGAAAAGTACCTGATAATAATAATGTAAACTATGCCAAAATGTGAGATGCATTCAAATATAGACATACATTTCAAACTCCGACATGATGCACTTAACGTTGACATATTGTGACACATTTTGATATTCCCACAATGTTCATGCCTTACTAGCGGCTCTTTTTGTGCAACTTGTTTGTGAAAGTTTAATTCATATTACTTTAATTTAATTATTCATATGGTTTGTATTACAAATTCTTATCTTGTTAACTTTAAAGAAAAAAAGCTATTTTCTTCCTCTTCGTGTTTGTGAATATCTGGGTTATGGGACGACAGGTTGGTAAAAATAATCGCTGGAGAAAAGGCAGTTCTTTTGCAGTTTTTTGTAATTCAGAATATTCCAGGAATAAATGAGCTACAAAATAATGGCTGTAGAAATTCACATGTGCAAAGACAAGATCGCGTACCATTGTTCTCATAGCAATATGTGTCACGGTTGCCCATTGCCCTCACTAGGGCCCGCCCGTTTGGCGCCAGCTGCTGCTTGTTGCCTGATCTGATTTCCTTCTATTTAAGCTCAGTTCTCTCATTCACTCCTTGTCAGTCCGTCATCGAAGCTCTGCACTTGCAAGACTTGAATTTTGAGTCTGTCCGGTATCCTGCTCGTGTATCCAGTATCCGGTATTGATCCCGCCTGTCTCGTCCTATCTTGCTCCAGTCTCCAGTATCCGATATCGATCGCGCCTGTCTCGTCCTGTGCTGTATTTTGCTCCAGTCTCCAGTATCCGGTATCGATTCTGCCTGTCTTGTCCTGTCCATTATCCTGCTCGTGTAACCAATATCCAGTATTGATCCCGTCTGTCCCGTCCTGTCTGATATCTTGCTCTTGTATACAGTATCCAGGTTCCAGTATCTGGTATCGATCCCGTCTGTCCGGTCCCGTTTCAATCTCTTCTGCCGAGCGATCGCCGAATCGCTGGCGTTTGTGTTCCCGCACATGACTGCCCCGTTCCCGTAAAATAAAGCTTGTGTGAAAATGTTACGTGTCTGGGTCCACCGTCATTTCGGGTTTTGACAATACGGCGGTACATTATCAAATGTAAATTTTGGGGGAAAAAAAACAAATCAATAAGGGACATTGTGTATTAGCCCCTCCTGGTGGTAAAAAACTAATTAAAAAAGAACTCCCTACATTGTTTTTACACATAGGTCGAGAAATTTGAATTTACTTTACATAACATAAGGCTTACTAGAGGGAGCTGATATGATGGTCTGCCATCTTTATGCCAATCTTACCCACAAAATCCCAAATCTTACATCTCGTGGGCAAATATTACAAAGTGTTTGGTTAAAGTAGAGTGGTCGTTTAAATTCCTACTGCACAACGACCCTTTTTTTAAAACCAGTTAAAACAAGCCTGATGATATTCAAGGCCACTTCTGCCCAAAAAACACAACACAGCTGAAATAATGGAGAAGCTGAACCATAAAAATTAAATAAATGGATACATGAGGAGTTAGTTACGAATAAAAAAAAAATGAAGAAGTTATAAAAGATTGAAATGAAAAATAAGTCATAATTTAAGTAATAATACAATCTGAACCATTGTTGAGCATGGAGCCTGGAACACATTTTCTTTTTTCTTTAATAAGTACCATAACATGTTATTAATACAATTTGGGAACTTTACTGTTGTTATTATATGGTCTGTTACTACGTTATTCCCTATTCGTGGAATGAATTCCTTCGCTTCACTTACATTGTCACACACAACCTTAGAACTGCCCAGAAACATCAATTAATGGGTGGGATGTTTATATTTACCCACACAGTACAACTAAATACAGATATGCTGGCACCGTCTCAAGCGCAGGATATGAAAATTTTGAATTTCTCGTTTTGGATATATTCTCTCTCCCCAATGTATTCGCATCCAAGCCAAATTTACAACTATATAATAAAATACTGAAATTCAGGGTCAGCCTTTGATAGTATATTTGGTTGAATTTCACTGGTAGCGAATGATAGGCACCGTAATCGGCCTTAAAAAAACGAAGCAACAGGAAATGAATGGGGCAATCATGAGAACAGAATATACACTGAACATGTGATGAATTTTAGTATTTGTATTTGTTAAATATTTTTGCAATACCCGGAAAAGGAGAGGGAGATCTTCGAATATTCTGAAATCCACAACAAAACGGAAATGGACTGTCTTGGCAAAGTGTTTGTTTGCAAGCTCTCAAGATTGCACAAGCTGAGAAATATGAAGGGTTCATTGCTTGAAGAGGTTGGTGTACAAGTTTTGTCTATTTCGTTTTTGAAATGTGGCTATTTCCGTGGGGTCAGCCTATGTGTGAGTATCAACAACAATTTCTAAGTAGATAGTAAGTTTCCTAGTAATAGATATTAAGTACCTAGTCTCTGTAGCTAATTACTATTATGATTATACAGTAAATAAGCAGTGAAACATTTCAAAGTTTGGAGCAGGACATTTGTGATTACCTAGGAGTTAATAGTGAAAATCACGGTTAAACAGTTTAATAGCTCAACAGCACAAATCAAACAGCATGCATGTTGCTGTTTCACATTTGAACAACCACGTACAATTTCCCGATCTAAGCTCCCGAGCGTCAGAAGACATATGGGGTGAATCACGTGTTAACAGGCCGTACTGATTAACACATCTGGAGCGCGTCGATGGGATGCGGGTGGGGAGCGGGGGGGGGGGGGGGGGGGGGCGTCGAGCGCAGGAGGTGTTTGAGCGACACATTTGAATATTTTAGGGGAGCGAGAAGTCAGAAGAATTCTGATTCACCCGGCTAATCTGTGTTTAGAGAAAAGAGATGTGATACAAAGACACGCTTACTGGAAGAATAGAGGGACTCTCCACTGGGGTGTCCCAAGCAATGTTCCCTCTAATTTTCCACGGGTCTGAGCGTTCACACAAAGTCGATGAGCAACGCTTGAAACAACAGTGAGCAACGGCAATCCCAAGTGAGGCAACTGAGTCATTATCAAACGTGTCCAAAACTTGACATCAAGTTACATTTTGCTGAGTTTCCGGCAATGCAAAAAAAAATTTACACTTTTGAATGAATTGACTCATGTATTATTGCAACGTCATTTGTTTTTACAACAATTCTTTCACAAGATTTTCATTTATTTTTTTTCCTGGTATCTTTTGTCACATACTACTAACATTTTTGGGGGGCTTATTTAGTCAATTGCACGACACAGAACTGTATTTAACCACATATTTTTAATGGAAGTACAACGTTGGCAACACAACCTTTTTCTTCTTTTTCCTTTTTTTTTTTCATTTTTTAATCCCCTTTAAAAAAAATCTCATTATGTTTATTTTTTCCTAGCTGTTACTTTATTTTTGTTCTCTATTTACTTTTTTCCTTTGTTTCTATCTTTTCTTTTTTTCTGGCTTTTTCCTCTTCCTTTTTTTTCTCAGCTTTACACTACTTTTTCATTTTGTTATTTTTTTCTTTTTTGTTCTATTCCCCCTTCCTTTAAGTCATTTTGTACATAATTTTACATAATATTTGGTCATATAGGGATGAAAGAAGCAAAAACAACCTGAAGAGCCGTTTAGGACCCGAAAGAGCCGGTTCCTTTTAGTGTATAGTTTATATATTGTTCCAACGAACCTAATCATAGGGTGCAACCTCAAAACATTCCTCAGTAAGCTATTTGTTTCATATATGAGGCGCACAGGACTATTAGACGCATGAAGATAAAACTACTGTGGTGGCTAAGGTTGCATAAAAAACATCCAAAAATTGGTTCGCTACAGACTGCCGCAATACTCGTGACTGCAAGTTAATTTATGGCTCTATTTGTTAATGTAGTATAGTCAACCCAAACCCCATAAAGTATAAAAAAAGAAGAGTTGATTCCAGCGCGTCAAGGAAATTCACGTACTTGCTCACATAATGAAGGAGATGACAGAACCTGCAATGATGAAACATTCCAGAAGATTGTGACAGGGAATTAAACTGTTTCAAATTCCGTACAGCTCTTCTAAAGTCTTCTAAAAAACGGTAAGTGTTTAAAAAAAGTTAAAAGTTCACTATACTGTCAACAAAAGAAGACTATTATATTTATGTCGAAATTTATATTTCTCTATATTACTTATTAATCAATTTCGTGTTAAATGTTACATCATGATTGGTAATATCTGGATAAATGCAACAACAACGGCCAGTACAGCTGTTTAAGAGATAAGAGAGAAAAGGAATGGCTCTTTTAGTAAGCCAAGTTTCTCTAAAAGAGTTGCAATTTCCATCACAAGTCGTCTGTGTCACAGCAGCTCTCACCATATGCCCGTCAGTCACATGTCCAGTCTCAAAACACAAAGCACATTAAGAAAACACTTCGAACGTGTAGGATTTTACGGATTGTGTGCGGCTGTTATCTCTTGTGAGCTTTACGTACTTAAAGTTTGGTAATGATTTAACTATGATTGGCACACACGACAGTGATCATTGTAGGAATAGTGAGGCAAAAAAGCATTCTGTTTTTTTCCCCAGAGTCCATTGTAAGTTAACATGATACAGTCTACTTTTCATGAAAAAGTCTCATTTTTTTTTTGAAACATGTCATTTGTGCACCCTTTTTAAAAGAGCACAAGTTGACATCAGTGATGAGCTATGGAAGATATTTACTGTAATCCCTCGCTACTTTGTGACAACAGTGCATTGTGGGTTAAAAAATAATTCGAAATCCATTATCCCTCCATTTTACTGCAAGCAAGGTATGGCACATCACATTTTGTTGGGCCTGGTAGATCTTTTTTTCCGTTCTGTCGAGCAAAAAGCGAACTGCATTCCTGTGGCCACAATCTTTTACTTCCAATCGCATATTTTGCGAGCGGGAACCGGTAGAGGAAACTTTTCTGCCTAAAATTAAGGGCAGTCATGCGTCCAAAATCCATTACCCCCCAAAATATTGCAACCGGAGATCAATACTAATCACTTTTGTCGGGAGCATGGTCATTCTGGTCCACCTAAAGTGATATGCACGATTGCATTATCTCCGGTTGACAATTGCTGAGAGCAGGTGCCAGCAGCGAGTTTTCTTTTTCAGTTTAGGCCACGGAAATGCACTGTTTTGCCCATGATCTTTTATCCCAAGTTGACAATTTAAAAATAAAGTTCTGTCATAAATGGCAGCTTTTTTATTTCTGTTGTTTCCTCCTAAAATTAACAGCAATTGTTCAGCCATGAGCCATTATTCCAAGTTGACTATTTCTGTTGGCGGGTCTGGTCTACGTTAAAAACGCAGGGAAAATTTGTGTATTTTTAGCATATTGCGGGGTGCTCTGGTTACCATTAATCGCAATAGAAAAAGGGTTATAGAACATTAAAAAATACAAAAAATAAACTCTAACCCCATTGGAAGAAAATTAATTTGTCTTTAATTTTATCTTATTTTTACAAGAAAGGTGTGTTTAAACTATCCACATTTAGGATTTATGCTACTTTCATTTATGTGTCTATTTAATTGTTTAGCTTGTTTTTTGTATAATCATTAAAAGAAATTGAGGCCATTATGTAAATATCTGTATGTTTGACTTTAATTTGATACCATCAAACACTGCCCAAATATCCAGGATTAGGCTTATTGACCGTATTAACGTTTACATCTGTTTTAATTTAACATTGCAGCCCTTAAGGTTGCATGGTGAATGGGTGGCTAGCACACAGCCCCGCGGTGCGGAGTTCCAGGGTTCAAATCCAGCTAGCGCAGCCTCCATGTGTGGTGTTTTCATATTCTCCCAGTGCCCCCGTGGGTTTCCTCCGTGGATTCTAGTTTTCTCCCCACACACAAAAAAAAAACATGCATGTTAAGTTTATTGGCCAGTCTAAATGTCCCTGGGGGTGAACGAGTAGGTTAAGCCCGCGACTGGCAGGCAACCAGTTATGGGTGCCCACTGTCCAAAGATAGCTGGAATGGGCTCCAGCACCCCTGCAAACCTTGTGAGGATAAGCAGCACAGGAAATTAATGGATTCTATCGTTGGATTAAATTTGAGTTTTTGCATTTAGATTTCTTCTTTAAAAATGCTATTATGTATTTCCCCACATGAAGCCATTGAACAACACAACTTCTCTGATAATTAAACAAAACAATTAAGTATGTTTAAATTGTTTTATTATAACCTTAGGCTCCGAAATGTATACAACAAACAAAAAAGAGGAAGGGGGCTTGTTTTCAGGCAAAAAAAAAAGGCGAGTAAACAATAAGAAAATATGTATTCAGTTTAATATCATAAACAAAAATAACAGGTGGGCATTGCCAGGCTATGCTTTGCCAAGCATTCTATTTGGACGAGGTTATGGGGGCCACGACTCTTTGAAAATGCACCAGGGGGCGTGAGAATGATTTATTTCACTTGCTCACATTTATTTTTTTTATTCAAGGATTAAAAAAGTGAAAGTAAGAAATGAACTGTTTCAAATACAGTCCAAATGCTAAACCCACCCTTCTAAAAGAAAAAGGAAGGAGTTTATTCAAGTGTATCTATGAATTTTACCTACTTACACGTAACAAAGGACCTTGGCTAAGGCTGCAATGATCGGCGTCAGCAAGTAGAATATTATTTTATGGACACCACACTTAATAGGCTCAATCAACACACACACAAAAAAAAATCACTAGAACCTTACAGAAGGAATTATCATGAAAGTCCTCTGTACAGCATTGTAGATTTTTTTTTCCCGTACAGGTCTGCAGGCACCACATAGCCTTGATGTTGTTGCTTCAATGCAAGTCAGATTTATGTTAAGGGGAAAGTTCTCACGATGGCTTCAGAGGTGTTTTTGCTCAGCCTTGCTGATATTTATCACATTGTTTGCCCATCTCATCTACTCAAAGAAAGCCGTTAAGCAGAAAGACTGACCCAGAATTCTGTTGTCGTTCTGTGTTACAACACGTGTCCAATCAGTCGCTTTAATCTTATTATCTGTGGTTTCGCTGCCATTAAAACAACAATTCGTTGTAAAAAAAAAACACACCACAATTCTAAATTCAAGCCAAGTCAAGTCACCTTTATTTGTATAGCCCTTAATCAAAAGATGTCTCATAGGACTGCACAGGTTGCAATTACACCATGGCCTGATCTTAAACCAACATGCGGGCAGAGAAAAACTCAAAAGCTCAGCACAAGGAAAATAAGAAACCTTGAGAAGGGGCTTCACAAGTGGTAATCCCTCTTCCAGGATGACCAGGGTGCAAAAGATCTTGCATTGGGTGCAGTACACAGAACATAGTGATCATCAATAAAAGAAAACAATAGAATAGAATAGAATAGAATAGAATAGAATAGAATATACCTTTATTGTCATTGTTACAACATGGGTTGAATGTATTGTGACAACAAAATTGGACGTGGCACTCCATTACCACATTTTCCAGTGAGGATAAACAAAACAAAGAGATAAAGGAACAAAGAAGATGTTTGTACTGTCCTTGATTGCATAGGCTTTGTTTTCCTCCGGAGGGGGGTGTATGAGGGGGTGAGGGACAGACAGAGATGGCCGGATCCAACTAGATGTTTGATCTTACTGTACACACGGTTCAGGGTTTTTTCCCCTAATTGCTTGGTCCACGTATTGAATGAATTTGGGAAGTACAGTCCTTAAGGGCCCGGTCACACAGCCGTTTGCGTCTGAATCACGGCCAGAAATTTCTGCCTGTGAAGCAGACGCTGTTGGACGCTTTGAGATCGCCATTCAGACGAGATACAGCAGTGCTTTACACGCGGTCGGAAATTCACACGCGGTTGGCCACGCGAAAAAGTTTTGCGCTGCTCAAAACTTTAGACCACGTGTTAACCGCGGGCGGCACACGAGGTAATGACGCGGAACGACGTGCTCTGGCTGCGGCCAGGGCGTGGTTACACATGGGTAGGACGCAAAATTTCAGCGGGTAATCGTGGGTGGAGCACGGTCATAGCATGTTCTGCGCCTGTATCGCGGTGTTATTACGTGAAATTAGCGTGTTACGCGTGTGACGGTCAAACGCCTTTCTCCGCGTATATACAGCGCGATTTGCCGAGCACACGTCAGTTGTGCTTGAGACGTCAAGGGGTGGACATGGATCCCCGTCACCGTAGTGACCTCGTCTTAATCCATTTTTATTTCTTGACATTTCTTTTCATTTCATAACAAGATAATAAAATAAAAATGAAAAACTATTACAATAATAACATATTGGCTTCTTCGGTGCCATAGCTTGAAATCTTGATCTTCACGGGACTGTGTCTTGAGCGGTTATGATTTCTACAGCCCGGTGTTATGCCGAGAAATGCATCCCTGCCGAGATTTGCATCCCCTCGCTACTACAACCACTTTTACCTCGTTTTATCTCACTTTTAGGGAATGTAATGGCGAACATATAACCAAATCCACTTCGTCTTGCATTTGTTGGGAATGTAATACAACATAAACCATTCCGTCTTTGTTTTTGTTGTGAACGTAATCGAACAGTAAAAGTGATATAAAAGTGAGATAAAACGAGGTAAAAGTGGTTGTAGTAGCGAGGGGATGCAAATCTCGGCAAGGATGCATTTCTCGGCATAACGCCGCCTCGGCAGCTTTTATACCCGTGGTCCACACGAGAAAATGACGCGGAAATGACGCGATGAGGAAGCGGATCAGTCGCCGGCGTCTGTTTTGCGGGCATACCACCGATGAACAGCGGGTTGGCCAATTTTGGGCATTTTCCATCGCGGGCAACCGCGGGCAAAAAAAACACGCAAAATTTTACCCGCGATACAGACGCAAACGGCTGTGTGACCGGGCCCTAAGCATGCCCGATTAAAGTCGCCGGCAACGATAAAAGCTCCGTCGGGGTGTGCGAGCTGCCGTTTATTGATAGCACCGGGCAGGAGATTTAGCGCTATGATAACGTTAGCATGCGGCGGAACGTTAGCATCCGGTGAAAACGTGGATAGAAGGGTCTACACGATACTGCTAGAAACTATCTCGAGTGAGCAGTGTTTGTCAATGATTCGGCTCTTATTGTAGCGCATAGTCCCCCACCCCTGTTTTTACCGGAGTCTCCGTCTTGTTCGTGCCGGTGAAGCATGCGTCCTGCTAGTTGGACTGCGGCGTCGGGGAAGCCAAGACTCAAAAAACTCAAATTTTGGACGAAGCTGTTGGTGGCGATCCGCAGCTCAATTCCACTCATTTGTGGACGATGGATCTGGTGTTGGTCAGGGACATGCGTGGGAACGCTGGTCTGTGTGGTCGCCTTCTTAGCCTAGGCCTGACCGGCAGCCTTTTTCTTCTGCTCCGTCGTTGTCGGCATGCAGATCACCCAGGGAGATCCGGTGGTCTCTGTATATCCCTTGGGATGTTGTGGATGTTATTGTAGTTGTGAAAGGAGTCGAAGGGAAAATATGAAGGATAAAAGAACACTGAAAAACAAAAGACGAATTGGAGCCCCTGAAGCCGCTCCACTCGCGCGCGCCGCCATCAATAGGTCAACTGGAAAGAACCTGTGGTTAACAAAGAGTCAGGAACTGGCGCTGGTGCTAAAATTAGGCAGGTAGTGTTGGCAACTTGCTTATAAACACATATTCAATGTGTTTTACAGCACCTGTTGTTGACAAAAAGCTCACAGTTTATTTTTGTGTTTGCTGCCGTTTTACACATGCTGTAATTAAAAGCAAGGAGGCTCAATTTGGGTAAAAGGTTAGCATAAAGTGCCACAATGCTTTGTCGTTCAACAGGAGGATTTATTAGTGGCAACACAATCAAATATCTGCTTATAAAATGACTCCCTGATTTCAGTATTTTACAGTTCTAAATTTGGCTTACTTGCGAGTATATATGCTTTGGAGATTATCAACAAGAGGAGAAACTCAGCGCTCTCGTAGTCTGTGCTTGAGACGGCATTAACAAAACTATTTTACCCTATTTTTTTAGTTGAATAAAGACCACCTTCAGGGTTGTGTCTCTGGATCAAGGCATTTATGACGATGTAAGTGAAGAAGAGTACTTTGCAATCATAGGACACAATAATAATTGATCTGCATTTATATAGTAGAAGAGTAACGTAGTAATACAACAAGAAGAGATGAAGGTTAGAAACCAGTATAGTACTCGTTACAGAGAAAAGTAATTGTGTTCCAGGGACACGTTTCTTTGTGACACTAAAAGTGTAATACCTACATTTTTTATAAACATTTGTTTTGTGGGTAAAAAGGCAATTTACACTCTAATATGAGCTTTACATACCTTCAGTGCTGTTCAAAATCATATGAAAAAGCAGGTACTGCCTTTTTTTGAGTCACTGTATGCAGAGCATAACCTTGCAGGCTCGACGCTTGCCCAGTAGGACAAACACTCCCTGAGTGGAGTCAGGCTCCCGAGTGCCGCAGCGTTGATTTAGACGTAGCCGTCAGCCTGTTCACACCTGCCTGACCCCAACAGTCAATACTTCTACATTATTCAAACTCCTCCCCACTTAATTAGATATTTAATTGACTACCTGTAGACGGACGAGTGAGCTGCCTACTGGCGTAAATTCATGCAAATGACACCAGGCATTACCTCCCAGAGGTAGATTTAGTAGCGCAGGCCAGCGAGGACAGAGGTCGTGCCTCGTCACCCATCGCTGCCGGCTGCTGTGATCGAATTAGCTTTCTTCTGGAGGCTGGGGTGTGATTATATCAAGGCCTCGTCATTTTGAATTGGTTACAGTGTAAATATATACCTACTCGACTTTGGTCATTACGATATTATGGAGCTAGGGCCTCGTCTGCCATTTCCTCATCAGTGTTTGTCGATTTCTCTGCCTGCTGGACAGATCGATGATGTTCAACGTAAAAGTTGAATTCAAGACATTGTTTCTTGTATTTGACATACTAAGGTTATTTAAAAAAACAAGAATTTGCATTCATGTGTAATTGTATGTGTTTTTGGATAACACCGAATACGGTAAACAAGCCTCTTATTCTATAAAAAAATTAAATGTCTTGTGGTCTTATTCTATCCGAAATGTAGTGTTGTTTTCATTTCCAAAATCAGGACTCATCATGATTTACACTTAATAAAATATCAATTATCCTTTGCGCTGGAAACAACAGTACAAAAAAGACAATGTTTTATTCTATTGGCAGAAAACCTTTAATAGATGTACTTTTTAAAAATGCTTCACCTACCCTGCATCTAACACATTGACTTTTTTGTACTTTATAAGAGTGTCAAATGTAAAACAAGACTGCATTTACGTGTAATTGTGTGTGATTTTTGAGAATACCGAAAACAAGCACATTTTACGGGCTTAAAACAAAGCATCACCTTAATCTAAGCCGAAACCTAGCATATTTTTTGTCGACTTAAACAAGTGTCATCATACATAATGCTGGAAACTACAAAAAAGGAAAACATACTAAAAACAAACTCAATTCAAGTATTATGAAACAAATGGTAGGTAATTTTGCTCATTTTAAAAGCATTTTCAGGCATGAAACAATAATATTAATCTCATATATCATCACTGCAAATCTAAAAGGCCTTTCATAATTTTGAGGGGCATGTATGGGATATAAACACTGACATAAGTTTTTAAAATATGCTAGATAAGATAATGTCACTTGACCTGAGACTTTTAAGAAAAAGCTAAAAAAGTAAGCAAATAAGAAATGGATCGAACATAAATGCTCGGAATTCAAAAGAATGCCTCAACAAAACAATTAAAATCTTTCTTTGGTGCCTTTTCTATGATTTCTTGAAACTGGGAATGGAGGTCAGTTTCTTGAAAAAAAGCTGTTGTCAAGGATCATCGGGAATGGGTCATTGTCCAGGGCACATTCCAAGAGGGCAGGAGGAGAGGAAGACATAGAAAGAACTGGGCCGACAACATCAAGGAATACACTGGTGCCAACAGACAGCAGTGAAAATAGCTTTAAACAAATGTGTCCTCAGTGGTGCTTCCATGAATCAGGCGATTGAGAGATCCACGAACCATGGATTTAAGACTTAGCACCCAAGTATTAAAAAGTGAATGTTCATTTGTTTCCAGAAAAATAAGTTGAAATAGCTTGAAAGTAGACAATTCCACAATTTTTTTCTGCCAAAATATTTCCTTTTTTGCAATGTAACATATTTTTCGACTGCCAAGTAGTGTTCGCTTTCTCTGCGCCAAAAGACGCACAGTATGGGTAATATTTTATCCTCATTGCTATTTGGGTTTTTTTGGCCACAGCAACTTGTTACGGATTTTTTCTGATAGTTTTGATTTGAAATGTTTACTACTCCTGCAATGATAAAGAAAATATGACAAAACTCATGAAAGTCAAAGAATTCTTTGAAGATGCTTTTTGAGGCTTACAACTGACTCTTCTGAAATGAAACAAAAAGTGGCGCTACAAATGCTATCAGGTGTACCAGAGTGTGTCTATGTTAATGGGAAATATCCGACAGTTTTTCCTTTTCCCTTTTGTAACGGAGTTTGACAAAGTGAAAATGAAAAAAAAGCTGTTACTTTTGGAGGGAGCTGCTGGATATTGCTGACAGGAAAACAACGTCGCAAGCACAAACCCACACCTTCCGACCGACACCGTGCCAGTCGTCGCTCTTATTCTCACCCAGGCGTTTAGGCTCTTCACCCACCCATCAACCCCCTGCACTCCTTCACCGTTAGGTGTTTGTCTCCTTGTCATAAACAAGCCACACTCCTCCCTCATTCTTCTTCTTCAGCGACTTGGTTTGCTTCAATGGACTTTCATGACAATTCCTTCCATAAGGTTCTGCCTCTCATTCCCTTTCTTCTTCACTCTCCCCAGGTGAAATATTGATGGATTTTTTATGAATAGCCATGAAAAATTCATTCAAATTCCAAAATGAAAAAGCGTAAACACTCTGCATCTGCCTATGCCTCCCGCATTCATTATCCTTCACGGCAGCCTGACTCCTTCCCTTTTACTCCGTCATCCTCCTCCAACTACCTGAAAAAGACACGCCGCTTTGTCTCTTTTTCTGCCACTTGGCCTAATTGCTTAATTTGACCCGCTCCCTCATCAATTAAAAGTCTGTCAGCGGTAGACAGATGGAGGACGGATCAGAGGTTCAGTCGATGGACAGATCAATGACAGAACAGCTCAATGAGTAAATGGAGATGGCCGTTGATGGAAAAAGGAAACGAGGGAAGGGAAAATGTAGAAGAGAACAAATTGAACAGGATGTCTTGACAAAAAGGTACAACGCCAACACCACTTGCGTCGAATCGAGGTTAGTTTTAGACGCGGGGTTTCAGGCTCAAAAATTCCATGCACAATCCTACACTAATTAGTAGATCTGTCACAAGCCAGAAACGGACACAGGACCCAGTAGCGTTCTTTTACTCAGTTTTTTTTATAAAGAGAGAGAGCAGTGCTTGCTTCCACGATCCGATGATCGACGGACACGGGTAGCAGGTGGCAGGAACACGGAAGTGGCACTTCCTTGTCGAGCGAGGATAATCGTAGTCGGCAGGGATACTGGTCGATAGCCGGGAAGGGAGAGCAAGGACGGTATCGAGTCCAGAAAAGAGGTCGGCAACAGGTTTTAGGCAGGAAACAGGGCAAAACAGGTCGATGGTCGGGATGGAAGAGCAGGGCAGAAACGGGTCCAGAAAAAGGTCGGCAGGCAGGAAAAAACAGGGCAGGAAAATGTAGGAAGGTATGGAGTTTGCCTAGCTGGGAGCATAGATTAGCAAACGGTCTGACGGCTTCTTCTTGGACGGTGGGGGTTTATAAAGAGTCTTAGAACCAATCAGCGCTCGGGGCTGATGGCGCCAATTGGGCAGTCACAGATGCCCTGAATCAGCAATCATGACAAGATCAATGTGATTCAGATTTCCCATATAGTTTGTAATACTAGAGATCCCTTGATTTCCACGGGACCCGAACCACCTGTGAAAGGTAAAAATCTGCAAAGTAGCATCGCACTTTCATAAAACCCCCCAAGGGTTAAATTTACCTCGAGATGACATCATTACCAACTTATAATTGATACATACAACACACAATAGCAGTTTAATAAAAAGTTTTATTTTAATTATACAACAGTGAAATGAAAACGGAGGGCTTGTCCTTTCAGTGAGTCCAAGTCCTCCAGGGTCCGCAGCGTTGGCTTTGCAGAGTTGTTATCTTCTCCGTTAGCAGTAGGCCGGACCAACAGCACCGCTCTTGCAAAGGATTTAATCAGCGATAACCAATGCGCAAAGTAGCAAGGGGTCTCAATACATTTACCAGTTTGATTTAAATAGAAGTTGCTTACAAGATGTTTATTTGGACAGGAATGATAACAATTAATTAATAAATAACAGAAAATGAACCAATGGGCAAGTGTACATTAAACTAAAGTCTTAAGGAATACTGACCAATTACTGTTAAAACAGGAGGAGGAAAGTCAAATCACTTTAAGAGCATGATTTATACTCGTTTCAGAATAAATTTAATTTTACATGTTGTAAAATACAGCAATACAAAGAGATATGCCTGTTACAGTGGCTTGCGAAACTAGTTGGGCTCCTTGAACTATGTGACCTTTTTCCGCATTTCAGACTTCAAAGATAAAGATATAAAACTGTAATTTCTTGTGAAGCATCAACAATAAGTGGGACACAATTATGAAGTGGAACACACTTTTTTGGATATTTTAAACTTTTTTAACAAAAAAAAACGAAAAAGTGGGTGTGCAAAACTATTCAGCCGCATTGAGTTATTACTTTGGAGCGGCACTTTTTGCTGCGATTACAGCAGCAAGTTGCTTGGGGTATTGAGAAACTGATATTTTTGCCCATTCCTTCTTGCAAAACAGCTCGAGCTCAGTGAGGTTGGATGGAAAGCGTTTGTGAACAGCAGTTTTCAGTTCTTTCCAGATTCTTAACTGGATTGAGGTCTGGACTTTGACTTTTCTAACACCTTGCTTGATATGTTTTATGGTGAACCATTCCATTGTAGCTTTATCTTTATGTTTTGGATCATTGTCTTGTTGGAAGACAAATCTCCCTCCCAGTCTCAGGTCTTTTGCGGACTCCATCAGGTTTTCTTCCAAAATGGCCCTGCAGTAGGCTCTATCCAGCTTCCCATCAATTTTAACCAACTTCCCTGTCCCTGCTGAAGAAAAGCAGGCCTAAACCACGATGCTGCCACCCCCATGTTTGACTGTGGGGGTGGTGTGTGGTGGGTGATGAGCTGTGCTGCTTTTACACCAAACATAACGTCTTGCATTGTTGCCAAAAAGTTTGATTTTGGTCTCATCTGACCATAGCACCTTCTTCCACATGTTTGGTGTGTCTCAAAGGTGGCTTGTGGCAAACTTTAAACAACACTTATTATGCATACCTTTAAGAAATGGTTTCCTTCTTGCCACTTTTCCATAAAGGCCAGATTTGTGCAGTACACGACTGATTGTTGTCCTATTGACAATTTCTCCCACCTCAGCTGTAGACCTCTGCAGTTCATGCAGAGTGATCATGGGCCTCTTGGCTGCATCTCTGATAAATATTCTCCTTATATGAGCTGAAAGTTTATGGGGACGGCCCTATCTTGTTAGATTTGCAGTGGTCTGATACTCCTTCCATTTTAATATTACTGCTTGCACAGTGCTCCTTGGGATGTTTAAAGCTTGGGAAATATTTTTGTATCCAAATCCAGCTTTAAACTTCTCCACAACAGTATCTTGGACTTGCCTGGTGTGTTTCTCGTTCTTCATGATGCTCTCGGCGCTTTAAACAGACCTCTGAGACTATTACAGTACAAGTGAATTTATACAGAGACTTGATTACACACAGGTGGATTGCATTTATGATTGTTAGTCATTTAGATCAACATTGAATCATTCATAGATCCTCACTGAACGTCTGGACAGTTTGCTGCACTGAAAGTAAAAGGGCTGAATAATTTTGCACACCCACTTTTTCGTTTTTTGTTTGTTAAAAAGTTTAAAATAGCCAATAAATTGTGTTCCACCTAATAATAGATTGCAAGATGGCGGCGCCCCTGTTCGGCTGCAGCTACATCGGCTCGCTACAGTTTTTTACACTTTGGTCATAAAACCCAGTCTTCGACTCAGTTTTGACAGCGCACAAAGTCAACTCAAACTGCAGATTAATATACGATCGCAGTTTTTTTGCTGGATATGCGATCATCCAGAAATCAAGCGCTCTGTGCTATGACCACTCGGGAGTGTTTATTTAGCCTCGGACTGCTACGTCAACAAGACCCAGCGGCCTACAAAGCAGCGAAGCAGAGTGGCAAGAGAGCGGTGTGACCGGAGGAGGAAGCAAGGTTGTCGGGCCGGGCTAACCGCTAGGCTAAAGGCTAAACCCTTCAAAACGCCTCTCCCATCCATTTCACGTTCGCTCTCTGGACAATAAACTGGACCATTTACAACTGGAACTAACATCGAACCGCGGGATGACGAACTGCTGCGCTAAAATTCTGACGAAGACATGGTTAAACTTATCTATCCCGGCTGACGCTCAAGGAAACTGTGCTGGTCAGATGTATCGACATTTTGTTCTGTATACACCTGTACACGAATGACAATAAAGTATATCTGAATCTGAATCTGAATCTGACTGTGTCCCACTTATTGTTGATGCTTCACGAGATATTACATGTTTATATCTTGATGTTTGAAGTTTGTAATCTGGCGAAAGGTCACAAAGTTCAGGGGGGCAAGCCACTATATATGGACGTCCTTCAGTAAATCTAAAATTGAGTGATTCTGTGAGTTTGCTTGTTCGTTATTTTATTTGGGCACCGTGCAAAAACACCATCAACAAATATTAAACAAAAAAACATTTACACTCAATCATTTGTACAATGCAATAATAAATTACATAATCAATTACTCTAAAGACAGTTGGTTTAATACTAACCCAGGCTTGTGTCAAAAATGAACCAACCCGGGTTAATTTGACCCAAAGTGTTTTTTGTACAAAATAAACGCACAAATTGTATAATGTTGTTATTTCTATACTTAAAAGTCTGGGTTATTTTGTTTAGTAAACCCAAACATGTGAGTTTTTTTGTGGACAACGAACTAAAAAAATTGGTCTAATTGACCCAAGTTGTGGATTGTTCCCATTTTTTACCCGTCCCGTTTTGGACCCAAGTGTCTTTGAAAGAGAGCCAAAAGGGTGTAGGCCGTAGGACCAGCTTTTAGATGTCAATCCCCAATCGTACTTGTTTTGTAGGTAAATCACTGTTAAAAACCAAAACAAGACACACAAAACTGCACCCAATTCTTTTCGATGTGGGGTCTTCCGTTATACAGCTATACTTTCTATAACATATAACATTTAAATATACTTTTAATGTATCTGTTTTCTTTAGCGTCTTTAACAAAAATACTGGTTTAATATAATTAATTGATGTAAATATGTTTTTTTTTATTTTGAGGTAATATTTAAATATATTTTAAAAGTTTGGTTGTATTTGCAAGCTTGGACCTGCCTGCCATGTATGCTACTCACCATTTTTATTCAGATTTGTTTTTGACTCAAAACAAGAAAAACAGGATATTTAGGCGAGAAAGAAATGCAGAAAAGTAAATTTAAAGAGAACAGTGAGCTAAGATTATTGCAAATCTCTGAAGGTAAAGGCGATGTCCCTAACTTTAAAAATTCTACTTGCTGACACACTCTTTGGGCTAAAATCATCATTGCAGCAGTTTTTTTTGTACATGCAATTATATTTGCAGATGTTCTCATATAAACTCTTCCTTTTTCATTTTTTGGGGATATCTGAAAAGTATCTATCTGCAATAGTCGGGAAAAAAAGTCTGACCATGTGCCTGAAGTCATTCTCCTCTCCCCATCCCCCCCAACTCCATCTGGAAGAAAATATTATGTTTAGAATTAAAAACATAATTTTCTCAGTAGAATCCAATACCTACTTTTACCCACCCACTTCATACAGCTCATCCGGCAAGGTTGCGAGTTATTCCCAGGCCAGACAAAAGACGTAGTCTTTCTAATGCAGGGGTCTCCAACCTTTTTAAAACTGAGAGCTACTTTTTGTTAGTAATTAGCGCAAAGAACGCCCAGTTTAATGGGCATTTCTAAACTAACAGCTTATCATGTTAGTACTCTGTTGTTACTATGTTATTACCAGGTTAATTGTTGGAAGTATGGTTAAATAGACTTAGTCAATCACTACAGAAAATGTTAAGAAAATCCCAATGACCCAGCACTGGGGATTTTCAGAACAGGTCCATGATACCTCAGCTCTCCTTAGGGGGCACCCTTGTTGGAGACCCCAGCTTTAGCTTATCCTGGGTCAGAACCAAGGCCTTTAGAATACCTTCAGAGGGAGGTGTCCAGGAAGCATCCTAACCAAATACTTGAGCCACCTCAAATTGATTTTGCCTACAATGACAAAATGTGTTACTCGTTTTATGGAAATTACGGTATGGAAAATACTTTACCCTCTATTATGATTTCTATTTTCACAGATCCACGTGTTGTAACCAAATGCGTCTTTCCTGAAACACGGTCTCGCATTAATACGAGAAAGGTTCACAAGGAACCGACCATACAAAAACACTGTCAAGATGAATTGGTTATTTCCCCCTTCAACACCTTGTTTTAATTAGTATTCCCAAGGGACAATGACTCACACCAATTAAAGAAAACTATCAAAGGAGGTCTGGCCCGGTTGCATGCCCATTATGACGCCGTCCCCTCCCCGGGGAAAGGCCGGGATGAAAGAGCGCTCGCATGCACGGCCCGACGGTACATACACACCCATTTGCAATTCTGGGAACCGGCACCCGCCTCCTAAGCAGTAACTCGTCTGTTTGTCTGTGTTTGTGTACAAAATAAAACTGGTGCAGGGCAGCATACATCCATGGTCAATCATTCCGTATTGACCAGTTTCAGATGGATCGCTGAGGAGATACAAAATGGGGTACTTCCACTCCGTCCCTCAAGGGAAACACGGCTCTAATAGAGAACATTGTGAGAGATTACTGTCTTGAAATTTGGCTATAAAAACACACATTAGATGTTTAGGGTGAGTACAGAAATCACCCTGGCCTCACCGATGCTTGCTTCTATCTTCCCTTATGACAAATCAATGAAAGCTGTTTTGGAGTTATGTTGCGCTGGGACGATTGTGACAGATGGCTGTAATGTTTCACCTCAAGCAAATTGTAGCTGTATTATTGTGAGGTCCGAAACGTTTATCTGATTTCACCTCTGTGTAATTTGCTCCAAAGAAAAGCGAAACAAACGTCCAGCAAAACACAAAGCAGTTCCAATATTGTGTATGCGTGCATTTACGTGTTGACGCAAACTAGTCTATAAGCTGATGGCAAGTTAATAGCACTTAGTGGTATTACGTGCAGTAGCAATTAGATTGGACCTGGCTGATGGCGCATATTGGTTCAGTCCCTGAGGGCCAGCTAAAAGAGTCAAGGAGCAGAGGTCAATCACCACGGGATCAATGTTACTCAAAAAGCAGTGTTACTTTCCAAATACATATCATTCGGTCTGGATGGAATTTTGAGCCTGTGTATGTGAAAACTAAGCAATACCCAAAGAAAAGGTTTGCCACAAACGGAGAAAAGGTGTGCTTAAAGGTCTGTGGCCAGCCACCGATACAAACAGAATTAAAAGGAGGTGGTGAAGGGAATGCTTCAAAATTAGATGAACACCTATTCGATTTTTCGTAAGATTTAATTCAATCTCAAAAACCTACATGATTGAAAAGTATCCTAGAGTAGTAAAGGAATATGGAAGTTTGAATTTGGGTTTGTCTGTTGAACTCTTTGTGTTTTGTGCCAACGTTTTCTGGAGTAAATTTTGACGTGGGTTAGCGTTCTGGCAGAGGGAGGTGACGAGCTGTTTGGGGGCCGACGCGGAGGAGTCAATGCGCCATTCTTCCAGGAATGGGAGACCAATGGGAGCGGGCTGCGTCGCGACCAGGCAGGGTTGACGCGCCATTCTTCCGGTACGGGAGACCAATGGGCTCCAGCCAAGGGGCGGAGGATATGCTTTGCTGAGCAGATTGGATGAAGGAGAAGCGTGCAGAGCTGTTTTGATTTGTGTGTTAGAAATAAATCCACCCGTGAGTGAAATGCCGGCTTCTGAGAACTTTCTATGCAGAAAAGAACATGCAAATTGTTTGGATGAATGGTGATTGGCAAAGGTCACAAATTGGAGTCAGATGATTAATTTAAGCTTGTGTTGATTTAACAAGAAATTCCAACAGTAGCCAAGATAGTAAAATATATACTTTGTAAGATTAAAGTCAGCACTGGACAGAAAGTCTGAGAGTTACAAAGTGATCAAGCTCTGGTGTTTCCATTTGTGTCTCATTAGGCATTTTGTCCTCAGTTTGTTTGGACAAAATCAGTGTCTGTGTGTTTTTCTTTCAATAATAATAATATACCATATATATTTGGACATAAAACAAATTTAGAACTATAAAATACAAAACTGAAATCACAGTGTCAGTTTATACACGCATACAAAGAAAAACAAAAGGGGGCATAAGAATCGCATAGCATCTAAGCAACCCAAGGGCCCAACGGCCATGTGATGTCTTCATGCCCCCCTTGACCGATCTATTCTTCCGGTACAGTTCATCAGTACCTTACTGAATGTGTTTGAGATGAACCACATCCAACTTAATTGCGATTTAGTTGGTTTAATTGCCTTTTTTACCCAAATAATAATGGGTTCCGAAGAAATTTGTGATAAGGAAAAGTGGATAACAGTGACAACAACGATCGAGTCAAAGAAGAAAATGATTCGAAATACAAAAATGGTGAATGAGTCTCTTCCATTTAAACACTTCCTAAAGGTAAAGTAAATTGTTCAAAATTGTTTTATTTTTGTCTTTACTACCAGTATATTAATCTTTATTATTTACACGTTTAGATGATTATTGTCCTTTAGGTACACGATTCAATAATATTTTGGATACATATTTCTTTTATTATTTGGTTATTTTGAAGACGTTTTAAAGGGCCGGCCTATATGCGATGTAGGATTAAATGCTGGTATATACAGTAGTAAAATAATAAATTATAAAGTCCAAGAAGACACAAGTAGATAGGAAAGTTTGGTAGCCAATTTGAGTTCAAAGCTTCATGTCATCTACCACCAGTTATTGCTGCCTAAATAATAAGTCCACCAACCTGTCATCCGGTTTGGTCGTGGGACTTTTTTTGGAACCTTCATACACCCCCTGACGTTGGTGACACCAGTTGCTTTCCGTGTGTCTGACGCAGAATGCGGCGACTTTGCACACCCCAATCTAGGCAGCTCCTGCATCAACACTTGCCCCTTTGCATCCTTGTGCTATAATCGCTACGAGCGTGAAACATTTTTCGAATCAAACCTTTTTGCCTCACACAGGATTGCTATGATATATCTCCACTGGCCACATGCACAGGTGGCCGGATAACACCTGTTGATGCCTCACCACAGGAAAGGTTCTCAAGTTCAGAGTCTAGTGTTTGGTTTTTGAGAAGTTTGAGTTTTCATTGTGCACCGATGACCCAGAAAAAAAGAACATCTGCATTTTCTGTTAAAGATGGAAATTGTGTTTCCTTTTTTAGGTGAGTAGCTTTCCCTGTTTTTTCTTCCAAAATAGAAACTCTGATCCTAAGCTGAATATGTCACCAAAATTGTAGGAGTCAGTTCCCCTTTTTAAGTAATATTTCAAGTCAAAATATTTTGCTTAACACTTTTATAGATTATATCCATATAGTGTAAAAAATAGAGACTTAAATATCACTGTTGTGATATTTGTAAAAAGTATTGGCAGAAATTGTTGGTAAAAAATAATTCAGAAAATGAGTACAATTATTTAATAATTGCCTATTAAACAAATGTGTGAAATTTAAAGAGGAATTGTTTGATTTTGTCTGAGAATTATGCTTATGTATCTTGAAAAAAATTACAAAAACTTGATAAAGAAAGCAACATTTTCTCCCAGCATCTGGTTTGTTTACTTTCACCTTCACTCAATCAACCTTCTTTGCCTCTATCTTAGCGCAGAGCTTTTAGCCGCTCTGTCCCCCAGGTTTGAAACTCATTACCACCTAAACTCTGGAATTCCGCCTCCCTGTCAACCTTCTTATCCAGACTCAAAACCCAACTCTTCAGATTTGCCTATCTATAATGATCTGCTTCACATACCACCGTCTTTTTAACTCTACTTTGGTTTCATTTGGTGTTTATTACTTCCTTGTTTTATTACTTTATCGTTGTTTGGTATTCCGTGTACAAAACCTTTGGTGTTCTGAGAGGCGCTTTAAATTATTAATATTATTATTATTATGATCATCATTATCATCATCATCATGAATACTATTTGGTGATAACCATGGCTTAAGCCTTAATTCATTGGACTAAAAACATAAATAAATAATAATATTCACTTTTTTAGTAGTTCAACCACCATATAGGGGCAGTTACGCAAGTACCATATCTTCAGGACCATAAAGAACTCCATAATAAAAAGTGCAGTCTCAGTTATGTATGGTGTACTCCACTTTAACATGCTCAGGGGGTCTTCTTTTTTGTCTACCTTACAACAACAACACACAAAATACACTACAGGGGTGCCCCAAAAATTTTGAAGAACTTTGTATACTTTTATATGCATTTTAGCGTTGTGAAAATATGGTATGCAATGATTAGAAATCCACCCTGCAACAAATTGGGTGTTTTTACAGTTCAATAAGGTACCGTTCCTTCTAAAAGTCATAATGCTATGACAAAACTAGACAACCATTATTGAATTAATTTTATTGCATGTGATGGCCTGGAGAGGGATGGGTATAACCAAGCTGTACTTGCCCAAGACACACCAAAGAAAACAGTACCCCTCCAACCCTAGTGGTTAAGATATCAACCCAAAACCCAACCTCACAGTTCATATCTGGAAAAACTCCAGTCTGTGTATTTGCATTTGAATGCCATCAAAGATGTCTTTCAAAACTCTTGTGAAGCTCTCCAAGTTAATGTGGTGAATTAAGCTATGCCCGACTTTTTATTTTTCTGAGTCTTGAGAACTGTGAGGAAAATATGAAGATCCATCACCATCAAAGTACAAAAGCATAGGAGAGTGAGGCCGACTCGGAAAAGGAGGCAGCGGCACGTCGTTCTTAATCTGGTTTGTCTGCCGTAATCGTGTCAACGTCACTCTCAATCAGGCAGCCACAACTATGGCTATACAACTTCAAGTTGATTGGCCCAAACTATGCCTTTAAAATGACCTCTAAAGTGTGTATGTGTGAGCTTGTACAGAGCTCTCAAGATGAGTCTTCTCTAGGCAATATGAAAAGGAGGGGGCGTAAATTAACTTAAAACCTGTTACTCTCCCACCTGTCTGTCAATTTCACTTTTGTCACTTTCTTTGCTCCGACGTTTCGGTGACAGAATTGATTGGCCTTTCTTATTACTCAAGAGGATACAGACATGTCTGCGCGGGCCTTGCAACTTAGCTTTGTGACCAAGGCCCTTGCTCGAATGTCTGTTTCCAGCTGCTATCTGCGGGGTTTAACTATCTTTAAGCAATAAATATAATGTTTGGAAGAGAGCAAAAAGTCTGTTAATATTGGAACATGAGTACAATGTTGTGCTTTGATTGCAAGCTTTCCGTATTTGAGCTTGACATAGAATATTGTTCGGGTGTATATGCATATTTCAGTGTATTTGGTTATTGGCACCATGAACTTGAACCAAATGATTCCTGATATCAAGAGATAGGTCACGAAGCGGAGCGGGAAACAAGAAAAAAGGGCCCATTCGTATAGACGTACTCACAATTTATTGGGGCAAGGATGAGGAAGGTGCGCACACTCGATCCCGGGATTGATGGTCGCGGAGTGGATTAGAAACCCAAACAAAAGACAAGTTGTCAAAAACAAACAAACGGATCAGACCAAAAACAAAACAGGATCAAATGCAGGCAGATTCACAGAACTAGGCATTTGACAGGTTTTAACAGAAGTCTCACAGAAGTCTCACGGAGTTTAACCAGGTTTAACAAACGTTCCAGCAACGCAGAGTACAAAGGAGCGCGCTTAAGTAGCTCAAGAGCAATCAGTCCAATGCGTCTCGGCCGGTGTCAAGGGGCGGGGCCAGCTGGGCGCTATGACAACCCTGCAGGACATGACAAGATACCACATGACATTCGAGATGAGGAATAACCAGATAAAAACAGAAAAGCAACCATGGTTTTCCAAGCCAAAAAGTTTACCTTTATACAAATGACAAGATAGTCACATGAGCTGAATCCAATCAAGGAAGCGTGTCACTCACCCAACAGAAGAAACAAAATAGGATCCTCACAAACAAGGGACACCAATTTCTGTCCGAGAAAAAAAACGCAATATTTTAGAATCTTCCTTACTCCAACACGTGATTATAAAAAGTTAACTTCTAAGGTTCTGAAATGCTCGCGGTAACTCATTATCAATCATGTATGTTGGAGTGGGGGACATCCAGAGTGTACTGGATCATTGCTCTCAAGGACTGGAATCGGAAGGGCCTGCTCTGCCCAACAACAAAGAGAAACCGAATAAAGTGCTATCTAAAGCATCGCAGGCAGGGGTTTTAGATCAGCATCTGGTGATATTGT
Organism: Urocampus carinirostris; assembly: GCF_059441175.1. NCBI lineage: Eukaryota > Metazoa > Chordata > Actinopteri > Syngnathiformes > Syngnathidae > Urocampus > Urocampus carinirostris. The sequence goes on along the minus strand of NC_142351.1, from coordinate 58,148,489 downwards.
TTAAGTGTTCCACAACACATTAAATAATAGGGACACAAGCATGAAATTGTTTTTATCATTTTAAATTATCTTAATTTGTGTTCCTTTCAAAGTTGGTCCAGTTAAAGGAGAGATTGTGCATGCCTTACAATCTCTGACAAATATGGAAGGAACACTCTTTACTCCAGGCTGTAAATCGTAGTATAAAGTGCAGCATATAAAATTGTAAACCTTTTGTGGTGAGCAAAAAGGTAAAAAATGTGCCATGTCCAAATATGCACAACGGTCTTAGCTGGAAATAACTTATTATCTTCTATGACAAAATGAAGTACTGTATTCTGTACTGGAATTTCGTGTAAACATTTACACTGGAAACTAGCTTTTCATTAGCCAAAATGATGTGTAGTTTTCTGTGCCCCAAGGTAGCAAAAAAATCTGCTGCAGTGTGACTTAAGCATGCTTTTTTTCCACAAATTATAGTTTTTTTTCTTGTAAACAGATATTTTCATCATAAATTACAACTTTACCAGTCAAATTCCACTTATGCAATAATCCATGTGACATCGCCTACATGAGTAAGAATCACACTTATAAATTATCGATTCTCCGTATTTGAGGACATAAACAAACAACTGTAATGCTCACCACCATGAAGATAAAGATTTAAATCTTGTTTGTTCATTTTTACTGTGTAAAAAGATACCACACTGATGGTTTGTATCATGTTAAAGAAGTCAGCAGCATTTGATTATGACTGTTATGGTACAACCAATCATCAGAAAACTATTAACTGTCATAAAATGGCGAGTGACTTTATATTTTGTGTAGCCACTGTTGGTGTTGAAATGTGAGAGCCAGAGTGTTCTCACTCATAAGGATTAGTGGCTTTTCATGCATGAGGCGTCGTCGGTTTTCGACAGTTTATCAACGCATGCTGGGATTTATTGACCCCAAATGTTTTCCAGATATTTATTGAAATTGTTGGTTTCATGTCCAAAACCCATCTCATAATATTATTCGGTGTTGTTGGAACTCGGGGGCGGGATGTGCCACGAAAGCAAAGGGTTGTTGACACATTGTTTGCAACGCTGTTACAAAAAAACTATGTTGCAATAAATTAAGTTAAAGGAAAGTATTTTTTCTTTGCATCAATTCCAGAGAATGCTTTTAGATCTGTTTGAAAAACATATGGAGCTGCATAACTTTATAATGGCAAACTATTTTGTTCCAAATCATAAGACTTTCCACTGGCGCCCACTAAGCTTTAGGCATTTATTATACAATTATGCTACTGGTGTATAAATCACTGAGTAGTTTAGGACCTAAATAAATCAAGGAAATCTAAATTAGAAACAAGAATTACCTTTATTATCGTTGTGACGCTACAACAAAATTAGATATGTACGTCACCGTTGCCATGACGCCCAATTGGCCCCGCCTATGGACACCAGCTGAAACTCGTTGACAGATTGCTCCCCGTCACTACTTAAACGCTGTCCTGTGAGTTGCCTTTTGTCGGAGCGTCTGCGAAACTCTGTTTTGACACGTTAAGCCCTGAGAATCTCCTTTTTTCCTGTGTTTTTGCTCCTGTTTTGCTCTCGCCACGATTTGTTTGATTTTGACCACTTCCGCGTTCTGAGCAATCTACTCCCCGTGACCAACAATCTCCGGATCGAGTGTGCGCTCCTTTCTCTTCTCCCCAATAAACTGTGAGTAACGTTACGTGAGTGGGTTCTGCTTCCTGTCCTGGTCCTGACATTTCACTCCAGTTGACAAAATATACAATATTAAATGTGACAAATAGGCAAATATAACGTATACCCATCTATTATGAAGTATTCACATCTAAAAAGATCACGCAACAGGAATATTGCTCTTAAAACTGTGTTCAAAAACTGTGTTTAAATACTGTGGTTTAGTGCGTTGGAAGCTCTGGGGAAGAAGCTATCCCTCATTCTGTTTGTTCAGGCCTTGTGGGAACTAAACCATCAGCCCAATGGTAACAGTTCAAAAAGGTGGTTGCTCGTTAGTAAGGAGTCCTGCAGGATGTTTTTAGCTCTGCTCAATCAGCAAGAGCTGTCAATGTCCTCTTGGCTGGGCAGTGGGTAGCTGGTGATCCTTTCCGCTGTGTTTGTAATCCTCTGTAGAGCTTTCCTGCTAATTGTATGTAAACCTGAAAAGGTTTTAGAGGCTCAGGTTAGTATGTTAAGTTTTACTCAAAAGTTAGTAAAATTGCTAACTTGTTTTAAGTAATTTTGAACCACTCGGGAGACTGCAAATCAGTTACTGTTAAGATATTAAAAATACATATATATTACTGGAGGATTGGTCAATCATAAATTTCTGTCCGGTTGCTGCTCCTGTATGGCCTTTGGTCTCAGTTTCTTTTATCCCTCCGAAGATAAAACAACCACATATGTACATGTGCAGATTCTTCTCTGCACTAAAATAGCAACAACTGCACACACACAAGCACATGGCAGCCCTTAGAAGAAAACATAAAACAAAAACAAAACAAGTCACCCTGAGTGACAGGCCAGATGAATAAAGCATGCTTTGAGGACAACCCCGTTCTTGCGAGCTTCACACTAAGGGCATATTGTTCTCTGAGAATTATTTCCAGGAGCTGTTCATAAATCATGACCAAATCTAAGAAACTTCAGAGTACACTGTCTGGAAACGGTGTGCCTGGATCATGCAGAGTTGAAGAGGGACAGACAGAAAACGTTGAACAAAAGGATCCCTTGAGTTTTTTGTTGTTGTTTTTTCTAATTCAGACAATTCGTTCGGTGAAATAAACGCTGAAGTTTTTTTTTTTTAATATATATATATTTTGCATGTGTATGGTGATGTAAACAATCCTGCACAGAAAGAATGAATGCAAGTAATCACACTAGTCCCCACAATCAAATTTAAGCTGCTCTAAATCAAGGCTGGGCCATTCTAATGCATGGATCCATACTGCTCTGGATGAATTAACATAAGTAATAAGATATCATGAATCTGATTGATCCCTATTTCAATGTCCACAACATTAATTGAGCCAAGCAAGACACCGTACGCCATCACTCTCAAAGGCCGCATTGATTCCATGCCAAACTTCTGGATATTCAAGTTTGAAAACAACAGAAGTGGCCAGCGACGACAGGTGAGCTTTGTTTCTGGTGAGGCAGTCACATTTATAAGTAATGAGCCAACTTCATAATCATCATTAAATTTTAGTATGAGAAAAACAATTATTGTCTTACCTGGACTTTTAAAAAACTTCTATGCGCTGCTTATTTTGAATATAAAAATCATTAGACAGGTAATGCTCTATTCCAATAAATGTCCAAGCATCGGGAATAATAATATTGTATGACTTTACTTGCTTTTAGCTTGTTGATACTATCACTAATTCTATAGTTTGGGACCAAGGTGTACGCCAAATCAGAAAACTTTCTTTCACTATCGCCCTCTGCCTTTCTTTCAGCCTAATACGCTCCAATGAAAAAAGTAAGATAAGCGCGATAAAATAAAGTATATAAAATCTTCTTTGAATTCAGTTAGACATTGTTAACACACAACTTGAGGAGAAAATATCAAATTTTAAGGTCACTTCAAACTACCTACTGTTTAGAAAACAAAAGTTATGTGTTTTGGTAAGCTTAAAAAACATAATAAATACTCAACTAAAATTGACCCATGTTGCCTTCATTTTTTGGTAGGATGTATTCAAAGTAAAAACCTTGCACACAAATTTCCTGTGTAAATAATTGGGTTGTGCCAGTGTAGAAAATAAGAAATTGGCAACTATACTCAATGTAAGTGGCATTTGCATTCCATCTTGACCAAGGCTGTGAAATGTCCTATAATATACAAGTAAATTAGCATTATGATATTGAAGCATTAGGGTAACACTAAAAATGTAAGTATTTTTTCATTGCAGAAAACCTAGAATTTGACTTATACAACACTGCTGCTCAAGAACTTTGGAATCTGAGGTTTCTCCAATGACATAGAGTTTACCAAACATCAAGCGTTTTCCCATTCATTCAGCCAATCATGAATTTCCCTAACCACCCGTGAATATCAAATACTCACTATAACTTTGGAACTAAAATGATCAACACAAATTTTGAATTATCCCTTTTGTATTAGCCAAGTAAATCCTCCGTGCCAAGTTGCCTGGTGACAGGGCAAGAGTCATTGAAGCCATGTGCAGAATATTTCTTTTTTTGTTGTTGATTGTTCCAGGAAACTGGTAGACGCTGTCAACATATTTGGTCTATGTTTAAGAACCTATAATTGATTTTCAAACCGTCAGAGGGCTTGTCACGATTACTTGAGCGCCAAGGACACGTTCAAATTGGCCGGAGGGGAGTCAGCTGACAAGATGACACACATTTACAGAGGTAACAACAACTATACATGCACACAAATGGCGCAAACACATTCCTGGCTGTCTGAAACATGCTGGACACTGTCCCACTCTCATTGGAAACAGCCGGCACAGGAGACACAAACACATGATCTATCACAAAGACACACATGTAGCCCGTAACCGATGTTAAGAGGAAAAATGTTTGTCTCTAGCCTCAAGTCTGATTTCTCATTCACATGGCGTGCAGACTTATCAGACAACACAACTTAGAATTGTTATTGCGTTTGACACACCAAAAAAAAAAAAACATTTTCAGATGTAGTCGACAGAGAGAGAGACATAAACACAGACAAATGTTCTCATCACACAGTGAGTCACAAATCTCAATATTAAACAGGAGTATGATTTTACATCAATGGATGGCTTGTTTCAAAAGAGTGGTGAGATACAAAAATCGATAAACAATTATCCGAGGCAAACACAAAAATCACGATAACAATAACTTTAAATTATACAAGAAGGTGTATGCATCTATGAGTGGTTCTTCCGCAAACAGTGGGCGTATTTTTCGTGCTGTCGCATCTTCTTCTGGTTGTGGGAAACTTGTCGCGTCCACATGGGAGAAACCATAAAAGTCACAGGAAATCGCACACAAGTTGGAAATGTTGAAGCATTCAACCAAAAATGTTGTAAGACCATAATATATATATATATATATATATATATATATATATATATATATATATATATCTCATAGCTCAATCCTGTGACCTCCCAGTCTCAGCAGCAGGCGCCAAACCCTAAGGCCACCGAGTTGGTTTGTATTCACTGATCTGTATGAGACACGGTGCAAAATTTGAAGAAAATATGAGAATTTTGTGGCTTTCGGTCGTTAAAATCCGGTACATTAAGCTAAAATACTTCATGAATCTTGATTTGTTTGTTGTGTGTCTGTATCTGACGTATAGTCTCCGAAACGGCTAAAAAACATTTTTGTGAAAATGTATACAGTTGTATCTCAGGTCTCACAAGTGTCTATAACCAGGTTTTGTGTCGAGGCACCCGCATTAAATACAAAATCGATAAACATCTGATTTTATGTGGTCTGCTGTGGTCCCTAAAACCCACTGACCGTCAAATTGGGTACTGCAGCTTCTGAGCACCGTCAACTCTGAGCAGCCAAATCCAATCTTCTATCAGCTCAGCATTGCTGGGCCGTTTTGCTTGTAAATAAATAAATAAATGGGAGTGAGAGTGAGTTTAATCAGTAGATGGCAGAACTTCTTTTGAACTTTTTGCACAGTGAGATTTTTGCTGTGGCAGATATGAGAAAAAAACCTTACCCTAAATTTCAACTAACCAGTTTAAGTTCAAATGTTTCATGTGAAATAATCCATCCATCTATTAACTGCACCGTTTATCCTCAGTAGGGTAGCGGGGCATGCTGGAGCCCATCTCAGCTGTCCTCGGGCAGTGGGCAAGTGGACCCCCTGAACTGGTTGCCAGCCAGTCGCAGGACACACAGATACAGACAACTCACTCGCTCATACACACCTAGGGATAATTTGGACCGGCCAATAAACCTGACATGCATGTTTTTGGGATGTGGAAGAAACAGTGCAGAGGTCCAGGGGTTCATTTCCAGCTACCTCAACCTCCCTGTGTGGAGTTTCCATGTTCTTGCAGTGCCTATAGAGGTTTTCTCAGGGCCCTCCAGTTCCCTCCCACATCCATGTCAGTTTGAGTGGACGGTCCAAATCGTCCCTAGGTGTGAATTAAAGAGTGAGTTGTCTGATTCCGTTTTCCCTGCAACTTGCTGGCAACCAGTTCAGGATATCCATTGCCCACTACCCAAAGATGGCTGGGATGGGCTCCAGCACCCCGTGACCCTAGTTTGGATGAACAGCGGAGAAAATAGATGCTAATAAGTTTCATGGTTAGACATGATCTTCTACAGCAGGGGTGTCAAAACCAAGGGCCAAATAAGTATTTAAGCTGGAAGCTAAGGGCCAGACTGGTGGAATGTTGAAAGATGACGCATATAGTCTAGTAAACTTAATTAAGCCTACTGAAAAGCTAACAAATACAGTATGTACTAATTTCATCAGATAAAAAACCTATATCTTGTTATGACGGTCTATAATCTTGAATTCTTAAAAGGCAGAGTTCCCTGATATAAAAATTATAATTGTATGGATATTAAATGAAGGTCACGCACCATCAGTATCCCATGTTTTATAATTTGGCAAAAGGGATCAAAATCACCTCAGAGAGAAAAAATGATAGCAATTTTATACCTGTCCACCTGTACGTTTTTGCCGTACAAAGTACGTTTATTATGCATTTTAAGATGTGTACAACGTACAAGAAAATCTGTACAGAAAAACGTAAATTTGTCAATTATGTTTACCATCCGGTATACACCGACTATCACAAAACGGCAAATCAATCAAGTCAAAGGAGTTCGCCGCTATTTCGGTATTGTTTTTTTTTTTCCGTTGCAAACAAAGCGAGCGGTTTGATGCTACTGTGCGCATGCGTCTACAGCCTCGGATTTAATGTGGTAGTTATGTAGTGAAAGGAAGTCTGTCTCTTTTTGGAGTACCAGCTTTTTCGGCTGAACTCATTAAAGAGAGCCGGCTCTCAAACGGCTCACTTACTTTGATGCATAATATTACGAATTATTATGTTGTATAAAGAAGTCAAGAAAAAAAGGAAGTATAAAAGGAGAAAATGAAAAAAGACAGGTTTGTGGCTATCCCTTTAATCAGTATCTCCTCTTATCTCATTAGCTGCACCGCTTATCCTTAGTAGGGTCGCAGGGGTGCTGAAGCCCATCCCAGCAATCATTGGGCAGTGGGCAGGGGACACCCTGAACTGGTTGCCAGCCAATCGCAGGGCACACAGGGACAGACAACTCGCTCGCTCATTCACAACTAGGGACAATTTGGACCGGCCAATCCACCTGAAATACATGTCTTTGGAATGTGGGAGGAAACCGGAGTGCCCGGAGGAAACCCACGCAAGCACGGGGAGAACATACAAACTCCGCACAGTAGGTCCGGTAGCTGGATTTGAACCCACACGGGAGGTTCCAAAGACCTTAGAACTGTGCCGTACACGCGCTAACCACTGCGCCGCCGTGCTGCCCTAATCAGTATATCACCAACAATATTTTTATGCAGAAAATGAATTCATAATTTTAAAAAGAAAATGTATTATTCTACTTAAGTATATTTGCATGTATTTTTTCCTTTTACAGTGAACGTCCAAGCTACTTAATTTTTGAACCTTTTTTATAATAAACCTCATTCATGTCGAGCAACTCAGTATCTCACAACAAAATGTTAATTAACAATATATATGATATAACAAAACACATGTACAATAAAACATGTTAAACTACAAAGATAAACACGTTTGGAAAAAATAAATATGGTGTAAGATTTTTTTGTATTTTGTAAGGGAAAATACAAAAGATTGTAAGTGCATGGAGCCGTGGAGGTTGACAGGTATGCAATTTTCACTAAACTACAATTAAATAAAGTGCAAGCATTGAAAATAGATTTCTGATTTATGATACAATGATCAGTCAAGGGCAGCACGGCGGCGCAGTGGTTAGCGTGTGTGCGGCACGGTTCTGAGGTCGTGGGAACCTCCCGCGTGGGTTCAAATCCAGCTACCGGCCTTACTGTGCGGAGTTGGTATGTTCTCCCCATGCTTGCGTGGGTTTCCTCCGGGCACTCTGGTTTCCTCCCACATTCCAAAGACATGCATGGCCGATCCAAATTGTCCCTAGGCGTGACTGAGCGAGTGAGTTGTCTGCCCCCGTGTGCCCTGCAATTGGCTGGCAACCTGTTCAGGGTGTCCCCTGCCCACTGCCCGGAGATGGTTGGGATGGGCTCCAGCCCCCCCGCGACCCTAATAAGGATAAGTGGTACAGCTGATGAGATGAGATGAGATGATCAGTCAAGATCATCTCTGGGGCCAAAGAAAACCTTCTCGGGGGCAGATGTGGCCTGCGGGCTTTGACTTTGTCATATGTGTTGTACAGGATCTGATGTTCTAAGATGCATTGGGCAATGTTTTGGACATAACTGTTTCTTTTTGTGAAGTCAAATTAGCCAAGTGGACATTCAATAACACTGACTAACATTGTATTACTTTATGATTGTCGTCTCCCTTTCTACAACTGATTTGGGGTATTTTGTGCAGCCAAATCAGGAAAGAGCATGTGTTTTTCGCCATCTCGTCAGGGTTGTGTGATAAGTTGATTAAAAAAAAATGACCATATGACATTTATTATATTTTTATGCAATTTTTGTCCAAAAATATACATTGATTACCTGATAAAAACATTGATTGCTGTAAAATTTGCAGCTTGGTCATCCTGGAAGAGGGATTGCCTCATGGGCGGTCCCTTCTCAAGGTTTCTGCATTTTCCACATGTTGAGGTTTTTGAGTTTTTCTTGCCCTCATGTAGGTTTTAGATCAGGGGATGGTCTAGTACTAGTCTGTTGTTTGCAATCATTTGTGGTCTGTGCACCCCTTTTAGACTCCTTGTGATTAAGGGCTACAAATAAACATGACTTGACTTGACTTAAAAGGAATGACGGACAATGATAAAGGTGTGTAGATTAGAATAGAATAGAATAGAATAAAATAGAATAGAATAGAATAGAATAGAATAGAATAGAATAGAATAGTCTTTATTGTCATAGATAACATTGCTTGCAATGATATTAGACACTCCAGGACAAACAAGATAAACACGTGATTAAGACTAAAAAGAGAAAATTGGGGTAAAAGAATGTAAATAAGGTGTTACGTCACCATTGTTCAAACTTTTCTGTTTCTTCTAAAATGGTCCACCTAGGCAGATAAACCAAAAAATACGTGTCCTGAGGCCTAAACATTTTTGCATTCAGTAGAACAGATCCACTCTAAATCAACCCGAACAAACACAGGCAACAGAATCGTTGTTAACCTGTGTAATAAATTCAAAGGTCAGTCTTCACTCTTGTTTCTCAGAATCAAGCTTTTTGAAAAAGATAGCACTTAGAAAGCGAGCGCCTTTCGCACTGACCTGACTTGAATAGCGCAGGTCAAAATGATTGTATTAAGTCAGCACTTGTACTGGTACATAAGGACAAACATATTGATATTGTAATAAATTATGCATATTCGAATCGTAACGGCATGCCAAATTCAAATACCAATGTTGTTATTTTCTCAGTATGAGCAATAGACCTCTAAAACTTCATTATGTTGTCAATCTTGACCATGTTAAATCACCAATGGAATTAAGGCAAGCACAAAATGATAAATCCTAGTCCTCTTCTATGATGTTGCATTGCAGTCTTGACCTCGAACTGTTTGCATATGCATTCATGTTATTGGTTTAATTCTTTCCCATGACATCCATATTTTGCCATCTTCTTTTGGGAGAGGGAGCGAGGGAAGCAGACAGAATGCAAATACTAACAACCCCCCTGCTTCTTGAATCGCTTGTAAGCTAATCACTAAGGCCATCTGTTAATTATGTTAATATAAGAATGGCTTGTCTGCCGTTGGCTCAATGAAGACCCCAAATAGCCTCCTCTGTGTGATGTTTTTTCTTTTGTCAAATATCTCCACCATCTCCGCCTCTCTTTAAAAACCGTCAGTCTTATTTTTTCCTTTTTCAATCTCCTCCTGCACATTCTATTAATTCAGAATCTTTTTATTTCCATTGGTTCTGTCTTGAATTTGTAAGCCCTCCAATTCAATCAACGTCATTGTGCTCACTTCTCGTTCATGTATTTTTGTGTCAAAAGTGTCAAAGTTTTACTTGGTACTTGGCAGTTGTGTTCTGTTTGCTCTCCTGGCCTCACACGGCTTGCTCTCTAGAGTTAAGATCACGAGATAGGGGAAGAGACTTTGATTTAGCCAGGTTAATTTTTGTGCGACATATCGATCTATTCTCTCACTTAATTTTTATTCAGCATGTTAATCCTTTTTATGAATTTGTATTGATTTTTAAGAGACCCTAATACAAACTGTATTCTGTAATAAGTTTCCAAATATGAACAGTCAAACAATATTCCTCGCTATATTAAAACAATAACAAAACAAACCTAGCATGGAATAAACCTGGGTATAAACAGACATAATGACACTTTACGTCTAAAGTTTTGTTTTCTGCGTGGCCCGCACTCACAGTCTAAAAGCAATCGTCAACCATTTTGATGGCACACTATTGAATCTCACAAACCATTATCCTGGAACTCATTTGTTACCAGAATAATATATTGTAACAAAACTTTAAAGAAACTGCGCTTATTTTATCAGGCTCTCAAACCAGATATAAACAAACACACAGAAGAAGAAAAAGGCCTTCGTTTTTTCTTCCCTAGAAGTTAAAAATTGTTTTAGTCCGATTCAGAAACAATCCATGAAAACAAATATAAAACATATAGTTTATTTGTTGTGATGTGTTTTCATAAGCTCTTTAGAAGTGGAACTGGTCCATTGGCATGCCAACACACGAGTATTTGTTTTCTTAAGCATTAGATTATTTTTTTTTTAATAACTGAAAAATCAGACTCTTTCAGCCGTGGAAGCATTTATTCCAATGAGGATGTGTATCAAGACGCCAGACTTGAGACTGTGATTTCCAGACTGCCCGTTGCAGTGTTTTCATGGCTGCAATGACAAAAAAAATAAATAATGTAGCTTATTGTTACACAAGTCACTAATATGTGACCCATACTCCAGGGCGACTTTTGCCTTTTTGTTTTTTTCATTCATCTATTTATGAAGGGTTTGGGAAGACTTCTGTTCCCGAGCAACTAATTCGGAAAAAGTAAAGATATGATCAACTATGTTATGATGTTAGCCTCTAATTCCGACAAAACAAAAGTGAATACATTGGTTACAGCCATAATGAATCAGATTATTAATTGATTGCTAACTGCAGTATTCACATTATTTTGTGTCTGTAAAGGGAAAATTACATTTGAAAAAATTGGGAGTAGAGTTACATGAATGTTTTTTGGGATACAATGGAACTTCTATTTGTCATCGAGTGGGTAGTTCAACTGTTTGTTTTCTAAGCCTTGACCCGCTTCAAAAAACAACTCCATATGAAGAGTGGCCTAACTCACTGTGTAGTACAGACTCGAGAAATAAACAGACAAATGAAGTTATCAATACGAGCTCATTGTGTACTCACGAGTATCAAAGGAATGTTGCCAATGTACCTGGCAAGGACGCAACCTAAATTCGTAAAACCAACTTTCAGGGTCAGGGGATTTCACACCGCCAGCCTCACAATAATAAAACGCAGTTAAAATCACCGGGCCGAGAATCCTCTATTGTTCTCGGTCCAAAGATCTAGCCAAATATACACAATCACGCAGACAGCCAAAACACGTGTAAACACTCACTAACCCACACCAAGATGCTTAGGCCCCTACCAGTCATTCACGCAAGGCCACAATTTGAGCGAAGCTTCGGGTTTCTCGCACTTGGTTGCGAACGTTATTTATTCTGCTGCAAACTACATAGTGGAATTCAGTGGGGGCTGACCTCCCACTGAACATATTGTAAAAGAAACAAGAACACTCTTTCAGGGAATGTTTGAATTTATAGATACCAGGAATTTGAGTAATTCAAATACATAAAAGTCTCAAGTCTTCACCTTGAAACTTTGAGCAGGTCGCACATTAGTGAGGGAAAAATAACATGCAAAGTTCATTCCCCATGAAATTCAGTCAAGCAAAGTCATAGTTGTAAAAAAAAGAATTATAATCTGGGCGGGCACTACGGTTGGGTGGCTCGTGTGCGGCCCCACGGTGTGGAAGTCCAGGGTTCGGGATATAATTCGGTATAAGGGCCCCCCTGTATGGAGTATGCATGTTCTCCGTGGTCTGCGTTGGTTTCCTCTGGGCACTCCGGTTTCCTCATTAATTCCCACATGTCATCTTAATTGGCCGGTCCAAATTGTCCCTTGGTGTGAATGAGCGAGTGAGTTGTCTGTCTCTGTTTGCCTTGGGATTAGTTGGCAACCAGTTTGGGATGTCCCCTGACCACTGCCCGAAGATGGCTGGGATGGGCTCAAGCACCCCCACGACCCTACTCAGGATAAGTGGTGCAGATAATGGATGGATGAAAATGGATCGAAATCATGTCCTAGGTGTGAATAAGTGAGTAAATTGTCTACTGTATATTCTATCAATACTACTTATCATATGTGTGTGTGTGTGTGTGTGTGTGTGTGTGTGTGTGCGCGCGCGCGCGTGCGTGTGCGCGTGCGCGTGCGCGTGTGCGTGTGTGTGTGCGTGTGCGCGTGTGCGCGTGTGCGCGTGTGCGTGTGTGCGTGTGTGTGTGTGTGTGTGTGTGTGTGTTTGTGTGTGTGTGTGTGTGTGTGTACATGTTTGACTAATAGGCTCTGAAACGGCTTAACTGATTTTTATGAAAATGTACAACGTTGTGAGTCTTTAGCGGGCTTAGGTGTCAAGACACACCCGATAAATACCAAGCAAATACATAAACATCTGCTTTCGTGTGGTCTTCTTTTGTGGGGTCTCTGACGCCTTGTGATGGCTATATTGGACACTGCAGCTCTGACTACCGACCACTCCAAACAGCAAAATCAAATTTTCTATCAGCAATGCCTGGGCCATTTTGCTTGTTCTATGTAAAAACAATGTGGTAGAACCTATGGTCTATGTGAGTTGAAGACTACTTATAGCAAAGGTCAGGAAACGTTTTGAGTTAAAGGCCGCATTGAGTAAAAAAAAATGTCAACTGGGCCGTTTGTAAAAAAACAATTAAAAATAAAATCATTTTTTGTATCTAACGATACAATATTAAACCCAATAAAAATAGAAAAAATGAAATGCAGGCCTATCCAATATTTTATTATATTGTGGCTGCAATTTTAAAACAATATATTTCTCATGTATATTATTATTATTTTATTTTATTTTTTTCATTAAAGCAAGGTTAAATGTCTCATTTGAAGTACTTAATTTGATAATATGCATTGAAAAACTCAACTGCAAGACGCCTAGATTGGAGGTTGTTTTTTCATAAATTTTATAGATATATTGACACATTAAATACATTTATTAGAAGAATAGCAAGTGAAAAAAGATTTTGCCATATATTTTAATGATGGGGACACTGGGGACAAGGGTAGCTCAAAATCATCCTATTTCCGTCAGTAGTACAATTTTTTTTAACCATATAATACGTTTCGTCATTAGATTATCTATTATAAAATTTTGGTTCGGCAGGCTGGATGAAAAAGCCTGACTGGCCACATGTGGCCCAAGGGCTTCAGTACTTTCAACCGTGACCTATGTAGTACAGGTAACATCGTAGTAACGACCAGGATTGGTCAATGGTGCCATCCCAATCCATCCCATCCCAATCCGAGATTGTATTTAGTTACTAAGTGTAGTGATTACTGTTCCGGCTGGCTGCCAAAATTGGCATTTGCATTGTAAGGATACTACATGCTACAGTTGAACAGCAAATTCGAAAAATGAGCACCTACTGCCTGTGGTCTTAAGCCCGGGGAGACAAGCAGATCGTAAATTAAATGCTACTAGTACTTTAGTTGAGCAAGCTTTACATTCAGGTTTCATTAGTCTTCTGTTGTCCTTATTTCGTGTATGTAACACAAGTATAGTATTGTCTTTGGGTCAAAAAGACTCTGAATATAAAGGCCAAAGTGGGGCACTTTGCATTTACCTCTTACTACTTCCCATCTGTGAGGCCCAGAATTATGATTGTTTTTTTAGAAAGTCTTAAGGGAATCTTTGCAGCTTGGTTTGTTTGCCAATGGGCAAATTGAACATATCATAATAAACTCAATAGTTCTTGCAAAATGTTCCGTTAGCAGTAGAATGAGATTTAAAATTGAGCCCCATTTAGCAGCATAGCAGCAAGGCCATATTGGATTTCATTAAGTCAGCAGTTGCTCTACTATATGGAGACAAAATATTGATTTTGCAATATAATTTGCATATTAATGGGTAATAACAGTCCACCAACATTAAATATCAATATTGTCACGGTCCAAGAACCATGGATGTGCACCTGGTCATGAATTTCACTGTAAAAAAAATCCACTCATTTAAATAACATTTCACCCTTTTTAGCCATGAACATATTTCATTTTAAAGGAACATTGTGTATTACTAGATGTCGCTGTATTTTGTCAAGCAATCAAAAACGAGTGCTAAAAGGAATAAGACAAAGTACGGAGACTCAAAGTGACCAAACCACACTGTTTGTCTTCTCGTTATTTAGAGAAGTCTTTCAGGAGCTCTTTTTCGGAATTCTTTAGGAGCAAAATGGCGGAAAAAGATGTCAGCTCTCTGGGTGAGGCGTATCTTATGTAAAACTAATGCAAATTCTTCTACTTGAAATTGTTTTAAACAAGCACGTTTAAATGATAGTGAACATATTTCTGCTTACTTAAACCAATATTACACATTGTCCCTTGTCGATAATATATTGGGTTTTGGGGGTAAAATATGTATGGGCTAGTGGGTGGATCCTTAACAAATAGGGCCATAGGGGCACCATTTTCCTGTTGAGTGTCTTGACCAGGTACAGCCTTCTGGAATGTTGAAGTGTGTTGGCCAATTGAAGTATTTATTTTCTGATCATGGTTAAAAATATTTAAAAGAAGCAAAATGGCCCTGCGTGGCTGGGCCTGTAAATAATTGGATTTGGCTGTTTGGGGTGGTCGTTGTCAGGAGCTGCAGTACAGAATTTGGTCACCAGAGAGCATTAGATGAAAGCAGATGCTTATCAATTTTTCAGAACCAGATTACAGAAGGGACAGCTGCCGTCCTGTAACATGCCACACTTCCTCTGCAACATAGGTCCAAGGTTGTGGCCCCACCAAGGGTGTCTTGAGGAGGCACAGCCGACTTCACCACTGGGCATCCATCCGTCTCCGGCCGTTTATAATTGTCCTTAACCTGGCTATGATCAGGGAGCAGTAAAGTCCTCTAATATATTCTGTCCAATTATCACCAATGATATATAAAATCCACACGGTGGGAGTCCTAAACTGAGGAGGGCCTAATACGTTTTCAAGGGACATTAGGCAATTCATAAAGCAGGGGTCTCAAACTCAACTTACTTGGGAATGCCAGAGCTAGGGTCTGGATACGGATGAGCCATATAGGGTTTTGCACAAGACAACATCTGATAAAAAAATTCCAATGTTCTCCCCCAAAAACTGCTATGGAAAATAGGGTACAAAAAAAGAAAACAAAAAAAACAAAACAAGATTGTATAGCCCTTTTCAAGTTATTGAAGGCCTCTCAAAGCAATTTACAATGTGCTTCACGCTAACCCATTCACACACACACACACACCCGCAAACCGATAGCCAGAGGTCGCCATGCCCCTACCTGCCTATCGGGGGCAGTAGGGGTTCAGTGTCTTGCCCAAGGACATTTTGACATTTAACTCGGAGGAGTCAGATATGAAAATCAATCAATCATAAATGAACATATCCATAATTTGCCTGGGTTGATTTTACGCGAAAGTGACAGTTTGTAACAAAGTAACCAAAAAGGTAATTTTTTCTTCTCAATTTTTGCTTTGCAAAAGAAAGAAGAAGACAAGGGAAAGGATGAAAAGGAAGGAAAACATGGAAAAAAATAATGGAACATTTTTAAAAAAGGTAAAATAAAAAAAGGAACAAGAGAGGAAACAAATGTATATATATATATATATATATATATATATATATATATATATATATATATATATATATATATATATATATATATATATATATATATATATATATATATATATATATATATATATATATATATATATATATATATATATGCACACCGTATTTTCCGCACTATAAGGCGCACCTAAAAGCTTACCATGTGCCTTATAATACAGTGCGCCTTATATATAGTTCAAGGTAAAGGGGGCGGATCATTTTAATCATTTACAGGCTCGCATAGGCTAAAGGGGCAAAACAAACCCTGCAATTGGCCGAAAAAGATGTGTCAATCATCAGTTGAATCGATCACTATGGGCTAAAGTTATTCGGAGGTAAAGGGGGCGGATCCTTTTTATCATTTACAGGCTCGCATAGGCTAAAGGGGCAAAACAAAGCCTGCAATTGGCCGAAAAAGATAAATGTGAATAGCATGTCGGGTTGACGGCATAGAGAAAACAGTATTTTACTATTCTGTACTGTATTTGAAAATATTTTACTCTCCTAGGCTATTTCAACATGGCGGCGCGCATGGATGCTGCTGCGGCTAGTTGCTCTCCAGCTAATCTTCTATTTATTGCCGTTCTCTTGTCTTTTTTGCTTTCTTTTTTGGACACATGCGTGGCCAAAAATACTTACAGTAGGGACGAACCTATTCGGTTGGGTGGGCGTCTAAATTTCGACTTTTCGGGCACTTTTTACACCGCCTATGATATACCGAGCGAACTTCAAAGAGATCCGGCATCCTTGTGGACAACTATTCCTCCTAATAAACGACGACAACGGCGCCGTAAAGACAGAAAACAGAAGCGTGGTTGCCGTGCGGGTAGATGTGTGAAGCGTGCGAAGTCAAAGGAGCAAGAAGGACGCGAGGATGTGACTAATTCCACCATTCATTCCTCTCCGGACAACCGACGCTTTAAAATCAACGCTCACGAACGGCCCCAACGGCGACATCTTTTGACGATCTCTACAAAGACTACAAAGACTTCAGCTAAGTCAAATGATTCAGCAAAGCTAAAATCTGGTCTTTTAAATATTAGATCGCTTGCTCCTAAAGCTTTAATTGTTGATAACATTATTCGTGATTATAAACTGTATAACTGTATGGGTCTTTGTGAAACTTGGTTACGCCCGGATGAGTATTTAGCGCTAAATTATGCTTCACCCCCTGACTACGCGAGTAGCCATGTAGCACGCACGTTGAAAAAGGGTGGCGGTGTCGCGCTCATTTCTGAAAAAACGCTCAAATTTAATCCTCGTACCTCTAATAATTACAAGGCGTTTGAGGCTCTTGTGATGCGGTCCTCTCTATTGTCAATTTATGTAATAACTATCTATCGCGCACCTGGGCCATACACAACTTTCTTGGACGAATTTGCTGAACTTTTGTCTGAACTAGTAACCTATGCAGACAAAATTATAATTATGGGGGACTTTAACATTCATATGAACTCCCCATTCAGTTCACTTACTATTGCGTTTAGGTCTCTAATTGATGCATTTGGTTTTAATCAACTGGTTGATTTGCCAACCCATAAAGATGGAAACACGCTAGACTTGGTTCTGACTCGAGGAGTTTTAACCTCAAACATTGTGGTGTTACCGTGTACTACCGTTATCTCGGATCATTATTTAGTTACATTTGAAGTGCTAGCTAAATGTAGTGTTAAAAAAGCTGAAGGATTTAGCGGACGCAATATAAGCACTGGTACAGTTTCTGAGCTCTTTGAACTCCTTCCTGGAGCAGTTGTGTCCTTTCCTTCATACAATGGCTCGATTGACTCACTCATGAATGAGTTCAATACTACCCTGACTAGTGTCCTGGATTCAATAGCGCCCATAAAGCAAAAATCGCGTCCTAAAAGACGCACGCCTTGGTTTACTGATGAAACTAGAACCCTTAAACAAAAATGCAGGAAATTGGAAAGAAAATGGCGCGCTACCAAGCTTGAGGTTTTCCATCAAACCTGGTGTGACAGCTTGTTAAAGCATAAAGCGGCCCTTGCCTCTGCAAAATCGGCCTACCTTTCGAAGGTGATTGCATCTCAAAAGAACAATCCCCAAGTCCTTTTTGACACTGTAGCATCGCTTACAAGGCAACAGACTGTCGCAGATAGTTCGACGCACTCTGCTCATGATTTAATGGTCTTCTTTACTAAGGAGATTCAATGCATACAGGAAGAAATTGCTAAAGACATTATTAATACCACACATATTAAAGGGCTGAAATCTACAGATGCACGACAGGGTGGCTGTCCAGGGAAATTGTCCAGTTTTAGTGAATTGTCACTTGATGATCTCAAACAGGTGGTGAAAACGGCCAAACCGACAACTTGCCAGTTCGACCCGCTCCCAGGTTCACTTATTAAAAGTCTTTTTGGCGTCCTTGGACCTTCAGTTCTAAATATTATAAACATATCACTCTCCTCAGGTGTAGTTCCAGCAGCTTTTAAGTCCGCCGTTATTAAACCCACACTGAAACGACCCAACCTTGATCCAGAAATCTTAAGTAATAATAGACCTGTGTCAAACCTACCTTTCCTTTCTAAAGTACTTGAAAAAGTAGTTGCACAGCAGCTGAATGATTTCATATCCGAGAATAAACTTTTTGAATCTATGCAATCAGGATTCAGGGCTAACCACTCTACTGAGACAGCTCTGATCAAGGTAACAAATGATCTCCTACTGGCAATGGATTCTGGCGCTTCATCACTTTTGCTGCTGCTGGATCTTAGTGCTGCTTTTGACACAGTGCACCACAATTTCCTACTAGAACGGTTCGAAAAATGGATTGGTCTCTCAGGAACCGTCTTCTCGTGGTTCAGATCCTACCTCTCAGATAGGACGCACTGTGTTAAATATGGTGAAATGACATCTAAGCCCTTTAATGTTACCTGTGGTGTTCCGCAGGGTTCAGTGCTTGGCCCCCTTCTTTTCAGCATTTACATGCCTCCATTAGGTGATATTATTCGCAAGTACAATATCAGCTTCCACTGCTACGCAGACTTCACTCAACTATATCTTCCGTTGGAGGAATCACCCACACTAAACTGTGGAAATTTGGAGGCCTGCCTCATTGAGATAAAAGAGTGGATGTCACTCAATTTTTTGCGTCTTAACTCTGAAAAGACCGAAATGTTAGTCATTGGTCCATCTAAATGCCGTGACTTATTCTCAAAAACTGCTCTGAACATTGACAAATGTCACATCACACAGAGTGACTCAGTTAAAAATTTAGGTGTCATATTTGACCCTGATCTATCCTTTGAAATGCATGTAAAGAAAATTACTAGAACCGCTTTCTTCCATCTTCGTAACATTGCTAAAATCTGTTCAATACTGTCTCAGTCGGATGCGTAAGTTATAATTCATGCGTTTGTTACCTCCCGTCTCGATTACTGTAATGCACTACTCTCTGGTCTCCCGAAGTCTAGAATCAAGTCTCTTCAGCTGGTACAAAAAACTACAGCGAGGCTTTTAACTAGGACAAAAAAGTACGATCACATAACACCGATTTTGGCTAACCTGCATTGGCTCCCAGTTAGCCTTAGATGTGATTTCAAGGTTCTCTTAGTATTATACAAAAGCATACATGGACTTGCTCCCTCATATCTTTCAGATCTGATTTGCCCCTATGTCCCGGTCCGAAGCTTACGATCTGAGAGTGCCGGTCTTCTGGTGATCCCAAGAGCAAAGAAGTGTTCTGCTGGTTTGAGAGCGTTCTCCATCCGGGCACCGGTGCTGTGGAATGCTCTTCCCCTGAGATCCGATCTGCAACCTCAGTGGAAATGTTTAAATCCAAGCTTAAAACTCACTTCTACTCCATAGCATATGAATAACCTACTCTTCTCGTCGGCTGAAAAATAGTCTGTGTAATAAAGTGTAATAATCTGTGAAGCCCTTTGAGACTCTTCGTGATTTAGGGCTATACAAATAAAAATGACTTGACTTGACTCCTGGATTTACTACACTCACAGATATAAGAGGACCATGGTTGCACATTGTTATTAAACGCAACGACTTCGGTGAGCTACTCCGGCTATATATTTTCCCAGTATCTTGTTTCAGAGTGATGTCGATGTTTCTGTGATGGGTGTTTTTTTTTAAATCAAACTCAATTCCAAGTGTTTATTGTCATATGCACAGTAAAGTTGCGAGCGAAAAATAAAATAGAAACTAAGGAATTGGCATGAAAGATCCCTGGAAGTACTTCTGTCATAGTACTTTTTGTAGTATTCCTGTATTCATGTTTTTGTACTAGTATTTTTTGAAGTATTTCCGCAGTGGTATTTGTGAAGTAGAATTTTGTATGTTTTTTTTTATAACAATGTTACTATCATTTCGTTTTTTTCTTTTCAGAATTAAAACCAAATTATATTTTATATTAAGGTTCATGTATTTTTTCTTATTTCTCAAATCAATATTGTGTAGCCAATCAGAACGCAGAACACAACGCATGATAAAAATCCGCAAAGTAGCGCAACCGTATAAACCGTGATACAGCGAGGGATATCTGTGTTTGCTTATTTTCATCCAGGTGCTTATGTCTGTTCGCCTTTTCGTTTCTGTGAGATAAATTGCAGCCAGGCAACCCATATGGTAGTTTTTCTTGTTTTGTTTTTTTTTTTGGTCCACTTACCAGTGTTGTATGTCTTGGGCCTTGAAGGTTTTGTCTGCTGGCCCAAATGCTGTAAAAGAAATAAAATGAATGTGTTTTCAGTTAAGAAAAGATCACTCTTTATTATTAGGCTATATGAAATGCAATAGTTATTTTAGTAGACCTTGTGAATTTGGACGCTGTAGTCCATTTTTTTTTGTATGAGCTCGAGCACACCTGACGATTAGGTGACAGGGCCGAGTTCCAGGCTAATGTTTCTATTGGTACAAAAGACATGTTTAAGTTATTTGCAGATGGTGAGGTTCATGCCTAGTGAGGCACAGTTAGTTTTGAAAATAAATGAACCCACATCATATTCATTTTTTAATTGGCAAAGCAAAAAGCCACATTCAAACTGTAGCATTGAGAAAAACGTTATTTTCTTACCTTTAAATTAAGTCTATGTGCTGCTTCTCTTAAATAAACACATCAATAGAATCTGAAGAATGTTGACACAATGAGAAGAGTTACTGGATGGCTTGCAAATACTATTGCATGGCACACTCTTTATCTGCAGTTGCTCAGTAGTACCGTATTTTCCGCACTATAAGGCGCACCTAAAAGTCTTTTTTTTTTTCAAAAGCTGACCATGCGCCTTATAATACAGTGCCCCTTATATATGGCTCAATATTAAATCGCAAGGTCTCGCAACTTACGCAACAGCCGCCAACTCGATTTTCCCCCTAACGTGGAGCAGTCCGCGGTGTATGCTGTGATTTATATACCGGCGTTTCATTGGCTAACCAATGTGTCAATCATCATTTGAATCGATCGCTATTGGCTGGAGTTATTCGGAGCCTCGGATAGGCTAGAGGGCCAAAACAAACCCTGCAATTGGCCGAAAAAGATGACTGAATAGCAAGCTTGCTAAACTACGCCATAAAGAAACATGTTTCATTAGTCTGTATTTGTAAATATTTTACTCTCTTGGATTTACTACACTCACAGTTGTAAGAAGACCATGATTGCGTATCATTATTGAACGTGAGAACTTAGGAGAGCTATGCGGCTTTATATTTTCCCGGTGTCTTGTTTTAGAACGATCTTGATGTTGCTGTGATGAGTTGAGTGAATTAAACTCAATTCCAAGTGTTTATTGTCATATGCACAGTAAAGTTGAGAGCGAAAAAGAAAATAGAAACTAAGGAATGGTTGGCATTTCTTGAATCCCAAGACTTTAACCTTCCGAATGATATTTGAAATGATGCATTTGAGTGACATCGTACGGACACCGCATCCGCACGAGTCTACGACACGTATTTGCTTCTTTGCAAGCTTTGGGAATGTTAAGGGGGTAGTCAGTTTGACTGAATCATCTGACTGTTTTGTCGACGTTCCCATTGTAGCGCCTTATAATCCGGTGCGCCTTATCTATGGAAGATATAGGACCAAAGACTATTTTTTGGGGGTGCGCCCTATAACCCGGTGCGCCCTATAGTGCGGAAAATACGGTACATAGCATACTAATATTTACTAAAATTCATTTCAAGTTTAAAATGTCAAGTTGAGAAAGAACTTTTACACTGAATACATATGAACAATTAGTAGAGCAGAGCACACATCCTATGCAAAAGCACACCATGGATGTTATTTGAAAAATACTTATTTCCATTTTGTTGTTATTTTTGTTTACAATGAAAAAGAGGAAAAAAGACAAGCAGCATGTCATGATTACTGATGTGAGCTCAGTTGGCTCTTTTGGCGCCAACTGCCGCGGGTTCTGATTGGCTCCATGTCTGTATTTGAACCCAGTCCTGTCTATCTCCTGTTGTCATTCCGTCTGCGAATCTCTGTGTATACTAGGCAAACCTTTTTTCGACCCTGTTTCCCGCCTGTCCCGTTTTTTGCTCCACGTCTGCTCTCCGGTCCCGATTTACGATCAGTTTTTGATCCTGACCACATCTGCTCTCCCGTCCCGGCTTACGACTCGTTTCCGACCCTGACACCGCCATCGCTCGCTACGGAAGATCCACTTCCGTGTTCGGATCACAATCCAAGTACGAGAGCGACTTGCTTCCCCAGCCCAGCGAACACCGGATCGTGGACGCAGCCCTTCCTCTCTCTTTCAATAAAACTTGTGGTAAACGTCACGCAAGTGGGTCCTGTTTCCGTTCTGACACAGCATTGATATTAAAAAGCAATAATATTAGAAAAAAACATTCTGATGTTTCGAATGATAAAAATTTTGATAGTGACTCACTTTGGAGTATGGTTTTAAAACAAGATTGAACACTTGTCTCAAAAACTCAGAAGCTTAAAAAAAACCTCAGAGGAAAAATCCCACAGTCCCAAATTTTAGCCACATCCGAGGGTAAAAAGGTCCATTCTTAACACCTGGAGCTGGTTTTAGACTAAAAAACAGGTCTATGTTGTTGTACACTTCAGTGTAGAGTTCAGCTGAGTTAACTGTCTCCGAACAGCTCTTATATCTCAACTTTTGCATATCAAAGCAAAACATGAGCTAGAAAACTGCTTGTACACTTAAAAACTCGCAGATTGAGTCATTCATTTTGAAGGCATCACAGCACTTAAATGGCAGCGGTTTACCCGTATTTCTTTCCCTCCCCAAACAAATGTGTTTTTTCTTCAGTTGTTTTTAAACAAGTCCCAGTTACTGGTAGGATAATTTCTCACAGAAATGGTGGAAAGAGACAAGGGGGGATCATGCTGTCTTGAGTGTTTGGATGTAATTTTCTTTTTTTTAACTTCCAAAGTGAGGTGAGTTGTGGAGTATCTTCAGTCCACCACATCCGTCTTCTAGATTTAAGAAAACAGATGCTGTTGCTTCGCTGCAGATCTCCTTCATCCATAGGTATGTCCAGGGCCTTGCCAGGCCCGCTTTGCCCAGTCGGAAGACACATAAATCGGGCTACTGTGAGGCAAGTGTGAGCAAGCACATGTGGTGATTTAAACAGTTCTTCTAAAAAAGAGTAACTTACAGCATAAACATAATAAATGTAAATAAATGTGATAAAAGGTCAAAAAGTTCCATCTTAGAATCGAGAAGTTCGAATTAGCTCCGGAAAGCGAAAGTACATTAAAAACCGTTAAGTGGTTATGTGACTCAGCCATACTGGTGTGATCATGAGTCCACACTTCCATAAGGTGTTAAAGCAATAAATGCAGGGTTAGGGTTAGGGTTGGGGTTGGGGTTGGGGTTAGGGTTAGGGTTGGGGTTAGGGTTAGGGTTAGGCATCAATTTCACCAAGGTCAGCTCAAAATCACATAACCATTGCAAACCGTTAAGTACAACACCAGCAGTTTTTTTATAACGTCTCTATATAAGATAACATTTCACATAAAATGTACCATTTGTAAAGACAAATATATTGCTTTTTATTCAGATCACTGTAACAAATTTAATGATTTAGACACTATTTTGCCCTGTTGGTGCCGTTTTCCTTCTTTTAATAATATGTTTAAAAAAAAAATTGTTTAGGTAATGAAAGTATTTCCTAAAATGAGCAAGATTTTCTGAAGAGGCAAAGAACAAAATAAATGTTAATCATTAGAAAAAAACATATTGTTGACTATCCATCCATTCATTATCTGCACCGCTTATCCTCAGTTGGGTCACGGGGGTGCTGGAGCCCATCCCACCCATCTTGAACCAGTCGCAGGGCACAGAGACAGTTCACTCGCTGTGGTAGATGGACTTGAACACTAAAGTTCTGAACCATGGGGCTGCACGCTAACTACCCATCCACCGTGCCACCCATATTGATGAGTATTTAAGTAACTAATTAAAATAAGATTCATTTTTTTCTTTTTAAATGTTAAGAGTTACTTTATAAGAAATATACCACCTTGGTGGCCTTGGGGTAGGTCACCAGGACTGGTGGTCCCTGGTCCGCGCCTCGGCCGAGTAATACCTAGGACTTTGTCTCCCTGCTTGGCACTCAGCATTCAGGGTTGGAATCGGGTTGGACACTTCATTTTGGGTAAGCCTATGGTCGTATCATTTGCCGTATGCAGTCGCTTGCGTGTGTATGTAAGCCGACCCCTATTTGGTCAGGGATAACACGAGGAAAACGAATGGACTATATAAGAAATATTATACTAATAATGATAAAAATGGCATCTCCCACCTGCCATAATAGACACTTTCAGTATTGTTTTGTTATTCAACTAGAAGAAAAGCAAATGACTCAAATGAGAAAAATCACACAAAATGATTAAAGCAAAATTATCTGATGGCATATTACTTACATTTACTTAAAAATATACTTGAAAAAGTGTGTTAAACATTACAGAAACTAGTTTAAGTACAGAAAACAAGTTTAATATGCAGTAATGTGACAAAATATATTAAAATGAACACAATTTATTCTAACAGGTTGTGTTGAATCATTATTTTTATAGAATTATTTTTCAATGAAAAAATAATGTTAAATAGCAACATTATATAGCATGTAAAATTGCTTATTTCATATATTTTGTTGAAAAATACGTAAAATAAGATATTACTAGAAAAAAAGGAAACGGTAAAATTGAAAAACTCTGAAAAATGATGTACCAATGGTCTTTTCCCCCTGTTTTTGTATACCTGATGCTAAAAACGTTTTTTGGGAAAGTACCTATTTCTAAAAAGGAGCTGTGGTTAAATTGAAGTCACCACAATGTAAACACGAGTCATACAGATTCCCTGCCAGTTCCCATTTTAACTTGCTGTCCTCATCTCAGTGGTATTAAATCCTGAGTTGCCGCCTCCACAGAAAAAAAGCAAATCCATGTTTTCAAAGTGGCCTGCAGAAAGTCCAAACATAAACCGCATCGCATGGGGCTTCCCGCTCATATAGGAGCAGGTGAAAGGGCCAAACATACAAAACGAGGGGGCTGAATGTGGCTGGAGATAGCGAGCCAGCCGGACTTAAAGGAGGCCCTGTTTTAAAAAGATGTTCATAACGTTCAGCATCTTTGACTCATCGCTTTTATCTCAAGTGCCCACAAAAAACTGACAAGTGCAGTTTCACACACTAACCAAACTATGTGGTCTGTTCTCCTGGTAGGACATAAGGTTTGTTTGTGGATTTTTCATTTCGGCACAGTACAAAAAAAAAACAGCAACAAATAACTAACAAAAGAAAACCACAAAATATTTGCACAAATACAACTACTATATAATGATAGTATGCATTACTATGTGCACGAAGGGAGTAGGCTGAAGCAGAAGCTTCTAACTGCCTAACCCCATTCTATTTTTTCTTACAGGAAAAATATAATAAGAATTTTAAAAAAGAAAATAGAAACCAACCCCACAAAAGTGGAATTAAAAAATCAAAACATTAATACTAACATTGCACCCTAGTGACTCCTGTAGTATATAATACCCTAAGAAGCACTTGATATATTAATCCTCTGTAGCATATCAATAAACAATGCGTACAGCATATAGTTTTTTTCAATGTATATAAATTATGAACCTTTAAAGGACATCTCTAAATCACGGTCAAACTCCTATTGCAGTTTACTTTGGGTATGTCTAAGATTGGGATTTTTGGTGTGTCCGCATTTTTTACATACTCGTTGGTCAAAAATATGAGTCGTACCTAGAGGGATTCAACAATTGTCCACCATCTTGCTTTTTTAGGTGTACCCAAATAAAAGAAAAAACAGCAAAAGGCTGGGGAAAAAAAAATAGTCTTTGTGGACACTGTTAGTGTTGTTGATTAATTTTCACTCCGACTTTCGATCTTTAGCTATTGTTTTGGTTGCACAGCAGAATACTAAAACATCTAGTGGTCAAATAATACACGCTGTCTCTTTAACTCTCTTATTAAGGTGGGGGCCTAAAACTAGCATCCTGAAATGGCTCCCGGTCTGTGAATTTGACACCACTGATCTAAATCACTTAAATGGAGTCAAGGCCTGCGGACCACATTAGGCCCGCAAGAATGAATAACATACTGAAGTTTGTATGGGGGTACACGAAGGGACACTTAGGATGAGCAAGGCCCCAAAATAACAGTATGTTTTTATCAGTAGTTCACAGTTCAAGGATCCTTTTCAGCATGTAGGCCACACAACAACAACAATGGCGACTAGAAGATGAAGGTGCTGTATCTGATTCGGGATCAGGATGTTCATGTTTTGTGGGGAATAACAAAAGGATTATTGTACTTTCTGTTACATGTGGGGGAGCCTGGAGAGGGAAGGGTTCTACCAGGCTATACTTGCCCAAGACACACCACAACAAGTGGTGCAACAACAACCCAGGTGGTTTAGGGATCTTTAAACCATAATGTTAGTATTATGCAATACCTCCTGTGCTGTGGTTTGACCACACTATACAATAACTGGGTTCATGTACGTGGAGCTTTGGGGAGAGGTACACATCATTCCAGCATTTCAGGTCAGGAGTGACCGGACACGGGAGGTCATTGCATCATTTTGCAAAGACGGAATGAAAAACATTTCTACCGGTAAACAGGACGGTACTCAAGCTGGTAAGGAGCTGTCCAATGAGGTGATGCTGCTTTCTCATAGCAATGAAAAAAAGATGTCCTCCAATACTCACACATTATACAATTGACTATGAAAGGACATCAGGCTCATAACTCTCTTCCCCCGAGGCACCGTGGGCCCAGTCACTGTCAGGCGAAAAAGCAAAACAAAGAGATGGAGAAAAAGGGCAAAATAAAGGCTGCGGAGGAGACAGCTGCACCGTGATTAGAATAAACGGAGAGAAATGAAGGCAAGCCACCGCCACTCTCCTGTAATATAGTCAGGAGAATTTGTCTGTTTCCTCCCAGACGGAGGGGACCACGTGATTTTCTAATAACCGGAGACCCGAGGTTATTGTATTGCAGGGTGGGGTGTGTGTGCTTGTGTGTACTGGGACGGTGGTGGTGGGCGTTGTGAGGAAAAACTGAGGTTGGACTTCACTACTGAACATCAAATTTTACGCATGAAATCTTCATTGACAATCTAATTCTTTCATTGTGAAAAAAACACTGCTGTTATCCAAAAGTGATGCAACAACAATCACTCAAAACTTTGCATACAGCATATTCTAAACGGTGCAGAGCAATTGCAGCAACAGAGAGTCATCGACACAGCCCAGAATATAATCGGTTGCTACCTGCCCAGTCTTGAGAAGTTTGCTGGCTTGTGATATCGCAGCAAAGCCAACACCATTTTTTTGGACTCTTCTCACCCCGGCCACAACTTCTTTGAAATACTATCCTCAGGCAGAAGGTACAAGTCCCTTAAAACAAAAACTAACAGACACAGACACAGTTTCCTCGCTGGGCCTTCTGCACCCTTAACACAAGACTGTGAAAAAATCTATGTTACCTGTGTATGGAAATAGTGTAATTATATTTTATCTATTTGTTCTCAATTTTGCAAGTGATGCTGCTAATATCATAACACTATTATTGTTTTACTATTTTTCTAATGCACCTACAAATGGGCAATTATTCTGGAGTCTCACGATAAAGGATGATTCTCATAAATATGATGATGTAAGATATCATTCTTTTATATGATTGATAGAAGAAGTGTCCGAAGTTAGTTTAGGACGGGTCTCTTATAAGCCTTTAGTTTTAACCTGTGATCCCACACAGGAAGGTTTTACGCCGTGACCTCAGAACTGTGCCACAGACGCGCTAACCGCTCAGCTGCCGTGCCACCCCGGATTTAGACAGAATGCAGATATAATACATTAAGATATTAAATCTATTAAATAATAATAATAATAATAAAACACAAGAATAAAATAAAAATACTTGAAGTAAGCAAAAGAAAACGTGAAAATAGAAAATGATAAATGGAACGAAGAAAACAAATAGAACAAAACATCCAACAGTTATCACTACCAGAACGGAATCAGGACCCAAATGCGTAGTGTTGACCACAAGTTTATTGAATAGAGGAAGGGCAGCGCCCGCAATCCGGTGCTCACTGGCACGGGAAGCAAGTCGCTCTTGCAATCAGATCGGGATCCGAATGTGGAAGTGGATCTTCCGTAGAGGGAGATGGCGGTGTCAGGGATGGAAAACACAGGTCAATAGCCTGTACAGGAGAGCAAAAACGTGGTCTGGATCAAAAAACGGGTTGTAAGCCGGGACAGGAGAGCAGACGTGATCGGGAACGAAGACGGGTCATAGCCGGAGACCAACGGGGAGATCAGGATCAGACAGGGGGGGAAACGGGTGCAAAAAGGGGACAGGCGAGAGTCAGGATCAAAAATGCAATGTAAATGTAACAACAGAGGTTCACCGACGGACTGACAACCGGAGAGTGACAGGACTGGGTTTAAAAAGGGACAGGGAACCAATCACTTAACCCTCAGTGGCTGGCGCCAAATGAGTGGGCAAAGGTGAGCAAAATCGGTAATCATGACAACAGTATCATGAAAAATAGAAATCTATAAGAGCGGGCATTGATCTCTTGAATTTTATTTAATCCACAGACCAAGGCTTTTAAGATTAAGCTGGGAAGTGCTCTTCTTTTTTCTCAGTGCACACAATATTCGAACTTTAAAATACAAAATAATGAATGGAAAAAAAACATATAGAACAGAATGCAAACACCAACAGTACCTTAAAATAAATCAGTCAGAGTGGATATGGATATTCTGAATTTTATTGCCGTTGCAAACAAAAACATTTTAGATAAATTTGGCTGGGAAATTCTTTTTTTATTATAACAGTTTCTCAGTGCATTCAAATTGCTTCGGTGGGAGTCAATTCGACAATCCTGACTTTCAAACAAATAAACAATGCATCAATGACTATGGATCTCCCTGTTCTTTGGGCTAAACGGGAGGCCCAGAATTCTCATTTTATTCTTTTCTTGTGCTTGTGTACAAAAGTATTGTGCAACTCAAACGGAACAATGGAGTCAGCAGTAGTTCTCACCCTTGCAGGTGCGGGTTGTGCTGACCCTGCTGGTCCAGCAGCTCCCAATGGAGCCGCATGACCTCACAGCCATTCGATCCTTCTCATCTTTGGCGCCATCGTCTTTCTTTCCCCGTGCTGGCTCACTTGCACTCGCTAGGCCTACCACCTGATTCATTCGGCGGCTCTTGAATTCTCATCATGGAAGTCATAACCGTGAGTCAACAAGTAGGTGCTGCAGCGACCTGCTGGGTTGGCACTCTTCTTTTATAGAAAATTGCCCGGTGCAATTAAATCTGTTTTTTGTGACAGCCAGTTTGTGTCAATGCTAGCGTAACCTCCATTGAAATGTGAGTTAAGGAAAAACATTAAAAACAACAAAAACATCATAGACAATAAAGCAAGAATTAATAGTTGTCTTTTGTCATTGCTCGCTAGGGGCGGAACAGGTACGCTAGCGTACACAACAGACAAGACGTAAGACCAACAATAGCAACTGTTAACAAGACATTGTTTGAAAAAAAAAAACAACATTTTCCTTTCTCCGTTAAATTCCACTTTTGAGAGTACGATTCAGAAAAAGAACTAGACAAATTTTTGTAAGTTCTGTTTTTGTTTCTCTTTGATGTACAGTGGAACCTCGGTTCTCGACCATAACTGATTTGTTTAATCACCGAAATATTTTTCCCATTAAAAATAATCGTTTTAATCCGTTCCAACACCCTGAATGTTTACCATGAATGTTTAACATAAACATGAAGCTAACCCAGGCTAATCGTACGTTCGCGTTAACGTAATCTTCCGTACGAAAGATTAGGCTAACATGAACGTGTAAAAATAAAAAAATCAGGTCATTTACAAGTCATTTAGCACCACAAGTGGCTAGCGCTTCATTGGAAAGGGGGCTCCGTTCCAACACCCTGAATTTTGGGCTTAGTTCCAACACTCTGAATGTTTACCTGAATGTTCAAAGTAATCATAGAGCTAACCCAGGCTAATCGTACGTTCGCGTTATCGTAATCTTCCGTACGAAAGATTACGCTAACACGAACGTGTAAAAAAAAAAAAAAGATAAAGAAAATTATTAGGAATAGGATTTCTTACCTTTGTAGCAGAAAGCGCATGCTGGATTCCCTAGCAAGACCGGAAACTCACACACCTTTCATATTTAGCTATTATGTATTTCTTAAAGGCAATAGTTGTACGAACAACTTTTCTTTTTTCACCTGTCCTGCTTGCACCGACCTTCTTCGGAGGCATAGTTAGGGGCTAAAACACTCAGTTCACCGGTTTAGATTGACACAGAACAAAAATGTCGCTTAAGAATACTCATTATGAAAAACACAGAAGAGGAGGAGCACCCCTGATCTTCATCATCCTCACATGGACTAGCTTGTTGTTCTGTTTGCAGAGCCTATTAAGATAAGTAATGGGGGTAAATGTGCTGCTTGGTGCTTAATTGAATTGTTTGATTTACATTATTTTTATTTTATTGTTTGTTAAAGCATTTGAATTTACGTTGATTATTTGATTAGAAGGACTGTGATAATTTGATGATCGGATTGGTTGTTTTAAAAAAGTCAATAAATACGACGTTGCTACAGTTACTCAGTACTCGATTAATTTCTTCACAAAGTACATTTTTACTTTTATTCAAGTACTACTGTTACTTTTATTTGAGTAATGTTATTCTGAAGTAACAGTACTTTTACTTGAGTATTTTTTGGGCTACTCTGCCCACCACTGCATTAAAGTAGACACCCTGCCATCAAACTGAAATAGAAATGAAACAAGGTTAGTATTCCACGATTAGGCCTCACCAAATATAAGATTTATCATCTCGTACCCCAAATCAAAGTTTTATTTGACCATATTTTTTGTTAAAAATTGTCTGTTGTATTTTTCAGTGTTCATTAAAACTACCAACTTTTGTTCAAATTCATTTTGACTCTGGTGTTTCCTCTATTGAGTGTACAATTAATCAAACCTAGAACTATTCCAGTAGGTTTCCTTCCCTCTGCCTACCAGCATAGGTGTCTCACTAGAATTGGGCAAACTTAACTCGCATGTCACATTAAAAAACGTTCCGTTGGGGCTGAGCGAGGAGGAAAAAAAACTCTGACAGATGTATTTATTTTTATACATATGCCAGTCATGAATCCGAAATCTTGGCAATACATGAGCAAAATCATAATGTAAGCCTATCGAATATATTTCGATTTCAAGATATATATATATATATATATATATATATATATATATATATATATACTGGACTGTCTCAGAAAATTAGAATATTGTGATAAAGTTCTTTATTTTCTGTAATGCAATTAAAAAAACAAAAATGTCTTACATTCTGGATTCATTACACATCAACTGAACTATTTCAAGCCTTTTATTATTTGAATATTGCTGATTTTGGCTTACAGCTGAAAAAAACTCAAAAATCCTATCTCAAAATATTAGAATACTTCCTCAGACCAAGTAAAAAAAATAATTTTATAACAGCAAAACTAAATCAAACATTTGAAAATGTCCATTGATGCACTCAGTACTTGGTTGGGAATCCTTTTGCACGGATTACTGCATCAATCCGGCGTGGCATGGAGGCAATCAGCCTGTGGCATTGCTGAGGTGTTATTGATGCCCAGGATGCTTCGATAGCGGCCTTCAGCTCATTTGCATTTGTAGGTCTGGTGTCTTTCATCTTCTTCTTAACTATACCCCACAAATTCTCGATGGGGTTCAGGTCAGGGGAATTAGCAGGCCAATCAAGGACAGTGATGCCATGGTCAGTGCACCAGTTACTGGTGGTTTTGGCACTGTGGGCAGGTGCCAGATCATGCTGGAAAATGAAATACTCATCTCCATAGAGCTTTTCAGCAGATGGAAGCATGTAGTGCTCTAAAATCTCTTGGTACACAGTTGCATTTAATCTGGACTTGATGAAACACAGTGGACCAACACCAGCAGCTGACATGGCTCCCCAAACCATTGCTGACTGTGGGAACTTCACACTGGATTTCAAGCAACATGGATTTTGCTCCTCTCCAGCCTTTCTCCAGACTCTGGCGCCTTGACTTCCAAATGAAATGCAAAACTTGCTTTCGTCTGAAAAGAGGACTTTGGACCACTCTGCAACTGTCCAGTGCTTCTTCTCCATAGCCCAAGTCAGACGCTTCTTCCGTTGTCTTGAGTTCAGAAGTGGCTTGACCATGGGAATACGGCTATTGTAGCCCATTTCCCGGACACGTCTGTGAACTGTGGCTTTTGATACCTGGACTCCAGCTTCAGCCCACTGTCTTTGAAGCTCCCCCAAATTCTGGAAGCGGCTCTTCTTCACAATTTTGTTAAGGCTGCGGTCATCTGTCTTGGTTGTGCAGCGTTTCCGGCCACATTTTTCCCTTCCAACAGACTTTTTGTGGATATGCTTTGAAACTGCACTCTGTGAACAGCCTGCTCTTTGAGAAATTTCTTTTTGTGTCTTACCCTCCTGATGGAGGGTATCAATGATGGTCCTCTGGACAGCAGACAGATCAGCAGTCTTCCCCATACTTGTGATTTAGTTTACTGAACCAAGCTGAGTGTTTTTAAGGCTCAGGAAACCCTCGCAAGGTGTTTCGAGTTAATTAGATGATTCAGGTGATTAGTTGAATAGCCTACTTGTATACTTTTTCATGATATTCTAATATTTTGAGATAGGATTTTTGAGTTTTCTAAGGCTGTAAGCCAAATTCAGCAATATTCAAATAATAAAAGGCTTGAAATAGTTCAGTTGATGTGTAATGAATCCAGAATGTATGACATTTTTGTTTTTTTAATTGCATTACAGAAAATAAAGAACTTTATCACAATATTCTAATTTTCTGAGACAGTCCAGTATATGCTGTATATATATATACCGGTGTTGTGGAATGCTCTTCCCCCTGAGATCCGATCTGCAACCTCAGTGGAAATGTTTAAATCTAAGCTTAAAACTCACTTCTACTCTATAGCATATGAATAACCTAAACTGCTTGTGTGTAATAACCTGTGAAGCCCTTTGAGACTCTTTGGGGCTATACAAATAAAAATGACTTGACTTGACTTGACACACACTTTTTCGTTTTTTTCTTTGTTAAAAAAGTTTTAAATATCCAATAAAGTGTGTTCGACTCCATGATTCTGTTCTACTTATTTTTGATTCTTCACAAGAAATTACAGTTTTATATCTTGATGTTTTAATGTCTTAAATGTGGCAAAAGGTCACAAGGTTCAAGGGGGCCAAGCTACTATACATGGACGTCCTTCAGTAAATCTAAAATTGAGTGATTCTGTGAGTTTGCTTGTTCGTTTTTTATTTGGGCACCGCACAAAAACACCATCAAAAAATACTAAACAAAAAAATATATACACTCAATCATTTGTACAATGCAATAATACATTACATAATCAATTACTCTAAAAACAGTTTGTTTAAAACTAACCTAAGGTCACAATGTTCAAGGGGGCCAAATAGTTTCGCAAGCAGCTGTATACAAGGTAGTGTTTCTAAACCAAGCCAACCAAGCCAAGTGCATTAAAAATATTACAATGAAATAAACAGCAATATTTTGCAAAACACAAAAGGAGAAAAAAGAAAATATGACAATACATTCCTCAATACAGATATAAAATGTATAAATTGTGCACGAGTTTAAGGAGGTGATGGCCTTTAATAAGAAACTGTCACTGAGCCTGTTAGTCCCAGTTTTAAAGGCCCCATACCACCCGAGAGTGGGCAGAAGGTTAAAAGTGAAATAAGTGTTTTAAAATGCTGGCTCTGCTACAGCATAGCGAGCAGGTAATATCCTCCAGAATGGAAAGATGGCATCTGCTTGTGAGATTGAGACCAGGTGATTTCATTAATCTTTGCAAAATGTGGTTTTGTGAATCCCTCTTAAACATTTGTGTAAATGTATTTTAAAACATACTTTACCTCATTTGACTTGACCTGACTCGACTTGCTGACAAGGGTTAGAATGTCACGTCGAAAAAGTAATAAACAGTACACAGTGTAAACAGTAAAAAGCATCAGTCCGTAACTGTGTTTCCATTACTTGGCCCTAAAAATCCTCCTCTGGCTGTGTTATGCTTGCTGTGAGTGTGGAAAACAAATTATAACACAAAAGCAACAATTTTTCATGTAATGTCCCCTTTAAAGTGGTTGTTAGTGTGTGTTGTGTGTACCGTCATGCAAACACTGAGCGTGCCAGGGTTAAATGTCCATCTGTGTGTGACTAAGGTTGTGAGTTTTGTCGAGATCACAAGAAAAACTTGAATGCTGCTGCGTCAGTATGTGTTCATTTCCTTAGAAAAAGCCCAGCAATAAGCACTGATGTGGTCATCGTTAGCCAAGCACCGCCCTACTGGAAGAAATCGGGAAAAACAAACCGCGACTTACCAGCTGCCTCCTGCCAGCTCGGGTCGGCGTGTATGAGGATGTCCATCTAATGCGATTTTTGTGTTTAAGGTGAGTAGAGACAGCGCTGTACGATTCCAGGAAGACAGCTCAGTCAGGAAAGCTGTTCGGCTTCAGGCGTGGGGTCAACAGTGCGTCGGTGCTTGGATTAGGACTCTGTCAGCATAACCCAGAATTTTACAAACCGCATCGGGTCGTTGCATATGGTCAATGCTCTTACCAGCGATTCTGAAGTTTATGCAGGATTGATTATTTACCCAACAGTCAAAACCCTCATAAAGCACACAATTGGGATAATTTGCTCTTACGGAGTAAGATATTTTTGACCCAACGTCAATTTGACTTGAGAAATCCTCATAGTACACCGCAATGTGGAACAACCGAAAACAAACAAGGGCAGTGTGCTACACTATACTGTGAGGGAATTAAATATTTCTAGACAACTTTTCACAATGAATGGATGGATGGATGGATGGATGGATGGATGGATGGATGGATGGATGGATGGATGGATGGATGGATGGAGAATGGGTGTATTGATGGATAGACAGATTAATAACAGGTTTATGGATTAAGAGGTGGATGAAGAACAGGGTGATGGATGGATGAAAATATGAATGTTTAGATGGTTGGAAGATGGATTAATTGAAGTACATGCAGATGAAGAATGGTTTGATGGATCGATGGATGAATCCATACACCGATGAAGAATGGGTTGATGGATGGGTGGATAATTGGACAACAGGTTGATGGGTGGATGGGTGGATGTATGTATGTATGTATGTATGTATGGATGGATGGATGGATGGATGGATGGATGGATGGATGGATGGATGGATGGATGGATGGATGGATGGATGGATGGACGGATGGACGGATGGATGGATGGATGGATGGACGGATGTATGTATGTATGGATGTATGTATGTATGTATAGATGGATGGATGGATGGATGGTCATCAAAAACAAATGTAATAGAAAAAAACATTTTAGTAGCCTTGGTGTTTAAAAAAGATATGATCATCTTCTGTATGAATTTATATTCTTCCTTCCTTCCTACCTTCTTCCCTCCCAGTCCTCTGTCCCTTCCTTCCACGATGTGAAATAACCATCCCCCAAAAACATGCAGTAGTCCTTTATTGTTAATTTTATGTGTGTGTTAATCTACTCATTGAATGATATGAAATTCAAGTACGTGGAGATAAATGCAAGGACCAGTACCCTATGTCCTCCTCCATGTCCTGTTTCTTTCATGTGCAAAGCAGAGCCTGTCAATTGACATGCTAATGGGACGAGAGCATCTTCAGAGATCATGGAGGCATTTTGCTACATCTTTTTAATACACTCACAAACACGTACAGGAGTCAGATACCCGCATACCTGCCTTGCGAGGACAAATCCTGTACTGTGGCACTCCTAACAGATCAAATCAAAAGTCACTTCCTTACATTTAATGGTTTACTTGACAATTTGGCTATCAAACAATTTAGTCAGACTTAATTTTTTGGGTGAAATTTGGGAAAAATTATGTTGGAAAATATTCCATCTGTTTCATTTTTTGCCTCAAAGAGATGCTAACAAGGCAGGAACATTTTTTGGGGAACATATTTTTTCTCATTCAGCTAAAACGTCTTACAAGGCGCTCGAGTTGTTGATGGCGCGGAAAAGCACTTGAGGCCAGATTAACAGGTGACATTTACGAGGGAACTGAGTACAGAGGTGCGAGTGGCTGAGTGGCAAGGCTGGGCGACAGAATGATTTAGGCTCGCATATCAGCAGGACAGGAGTCAACTCCTCTCACTGCTCTTTACCCTAAAGGGCAAGCTTTATAGCCACTTCTTGATATATGCCCTCGTGGATGGCAACTTTTATTTAGGAGCCCCTTGTTAAATGCATTGCTCCCTGTGGCACATACCCCACTCCCACAATCACCCCTGGTGGACATTGTATTTATTTTCCAGCATGACTACTACATGATCACAATTGATTATAAAAATAAAAATAAGCAAAAGCAGCACGTGGCAGAAATAATCCTCTATATTTCTGTTCTTTCATGTAAAGCAATGGCAAAAAAATCATAAAGAGCAGATATCCCATAGTATATACATCAGCAAAATATAAGACCCTGCCAGATTTTAATGTTGACACATTTTGTATGAAATTCAGGTGCTGGAACATTTTGAATTGTAAATATGCATAGTTGTCCAAAAACATACGCGTCACAAATGGAAAGCCAAGGACAAATCCACCTCCAAAACTACAAAAGAAATGTGGATCTAGCCTTTCAACAAAGGAGTGTTTAGTACCCTTTAGTGCTGCGTTGCTTCTCTGTTGATTTTGTATTACCAGCATAACGCACTTTGTCTGGTTTGGCAACTTCTTTTTGCTTTTAATGTATTTCAGCTTAAAATGAATTGAACTCATGCGACCATTCCCATAAATCCCATCTTGCTGAGAATCGGCACGAGGCACTTTTGTCTGGAGACGTGCCATTCTGGATCGCCTAAAATGAAAATCCCAGTTTTGGCCACAATCCTTTATCCCTGGTCAACTAGTGCTGAGAGCAGGGGCTGGCTGAGTGCATTTTTTTCTAGTCCAGGCTGCTAAAGCGTGACACTGTTACCCGTCTATAATGAACTGCATTGTTTATTCCCAATCCTCTATTGCTGAGAATGGGGGGCCAAGGGCAAATTTGTGTTATGTATGGCGGCTTTCCTTTCCTGTTTACAGCACCACGATCTATTATCCTTGAACAACTATGCTGGGAATGGGGGCCGGCACAGTGCATGTTAAAAATGGAGGGAGCCTACTTTTTTGCAAATCACTTGTTTTTCGGTCCTTTTAACCGTGATAAACAGGGAATTACAGTATCATGTGGGTTCCATGATAAAAGAGCAAGGATTTGAAAATATTTGACGGTTGGCATTTCATTTTGTTAAAAAAGGGGACTTTTTTTAAATCTCCCATTGTTAATTACTATCTCTAGTCGTGAAAGAAAAATCCACAGTAAAGAAGAATCTTTGTTTTGAGTTTTTCCTTGCCCGCATGTTCGGTTTAAGATCAGGCGATGGTGTCATTGTAATCCTGTGCAGTCCTTTGAGACATTTTTAGGATTAAAGGCAATACAAATAAGTGTGACTTTACTTGATTTGTTTAAGCTGCATGTATAAAACCTAGAAAAAAAGTCCAGAAAATATGGTATGCCGTTTGTCCTTGAAGATATTAACACAAAGTGTGATCTTATGCTACAGCACAGGAGAAAATGACTCATCGCAGTCCGGCAGCATGTCGTCACTAGGTCACTTCAGGATATTTGAACGAATTACTGAACATTACTAGCCTTCCTGCAATGGCCATCGAGTCAAGAATTTGGGATCAAAGGTTTTACTACGCAACTGGTGGTAGTACAAGTTATCATGACAAAAGGAAAGATGACAGTGGATCAACGTGATGATCCTATAATACAAGGTGACCTCTCCAGATCCAGAGCAGTGCACAACTGCGCCTATCTCTGAGACGTGGGGCAAGGTGACTAGATGGACTAGAAGAGAAAACAGTCAAGCGTAGGAGAGCCGTGTTAATTTATGACTATCACTTAGAAACAGGATCAATTGCCGGGAAATGTCCGTAAGCCCAGAGTGGAGGACACTTTAAAGCAGGGAGTGCTTTCAATATAAATGCTTTGAAGTTACTTTCAATCGTTTCACTCATTTACATCATGCCCAATGGTCATATAGACTTGAATTTTTTCTCATGCGGTATAAAATCTCACTACTTGGACGTAAAGTTCAGCATCTGTCATTGTTTCAAAAGGACAATTTCCCAAATGGCTGACGGAATCTCAGTTACGCGAAAACATTATCTTAAAACACATGTTAAGCGTTACATAAAAACCGATAAGACAGTGAGATAGCAGAGTCCGAAATGAAACATTTGCGAATGTATGTGGGAAGGTAAGTACCAACCCACCGATGTTTTGATAAATCTTGAAGTCCTTCAAATCCTGTGTATTTGACGAGTGCATCAATGTACACTACTAAACTAAATGTTTACCCCATTAGCAGAAAATGTTGGTTATTTTAGGTATGATTTTTCTTGTTTAAGATATTTTATCTCGTTTATTGAACACATATGAAAGAATATACTGTACTTACATATGCAAACTTATCTTATCTAGCAGATTGTAGAATTGTTTTTTTTGCCATTTTAAGAAATATTTCCATCCACAATTAGAAAAAAACATTTTATTATTTTTTGTTTCTAATTTCTTATCCTCAAAATTAGCTAAATTGTCCTATCCAGCCCATTGCAGATATATTTGCTCATTTTATATTTCTTATACTGAGCAAAATATTCTGATCTGCTGGATAAGACATTTTTGCCTATTTTACGGATACTTTTTCTTTTTTACTATTTTACTCGACAACCAAGTTAAAATAACTTTAACCTAGGAAAATTTCTTAATATAAGCATTTATTTTTTGCTAACAGAGATCATTCCACTGTGATTTAGACAACATTAGTAATAATAAGGCATTAGCTCAGGCGGTAGAGCTCTCGTCTTGGGATCAATACGTTGCAGGTTTGATTCCCGGCTGTTATATGTTGAAATGTCCCTAATACCAATAGTAGCCTTGCATGGCTAACGCTGTTATTGGTTAGTTAGTGTGTAAAAGGGAAAAGTGTGAAGCACATTGTAAAGCGCTTTGGGAGGTCTTTAATGACTTGAAAAGCGCTGTATGAATGCGAATCATTTACATAAGTGGTTGTTCATTTTGTTGCCAAGTATGTCTATTTCAATAAGGGTTGCACTAAAACATGCACTGTGCAGAATGAGACATCAAAAATATGTTAGGAGTTATGCCCTCTGCAGAACTACTTAGGCATCTGCACACTGGGTAGAGTTTGGCTGACGCCCTTGAGCGGCGTTATTTACCTGAAGTGACTGGGAAGATAATTATTGTTGATTTGAGTGATCCAAAGTAAGAACTCTCGAAGCAGTCTTCGGTTAAACTACAACAATTGTCTTTATTATCCTTAATGTCCTAAAAACACAGAATACTACACAAATACAATTCCAAGAAATAATTAAGAAACCAGCTTGGTATAACGTCCTAGCTTAATGCTACACCGTCAAGTCAACTAACATTCTTAACTTTATGCGTACAACAATTAATATTCGCCACCCCTTGGACAAAAAAAAATAAAATAAAAACAATGAATCACTCAAATACATACATTTTGGCTCCTACAGTATAGATGGAATGGAAAGTTACTAGAATAGAGACAGATAGAGTAGTGCCCTTCAAATGATAATGGTTGAAAATTATTTTTTGACCACTTGAATTTAGATTAAAACAAAAATGATGTATTTACCAGATGAATATTGTTCAAGGTATATTTGATGGCCCTCTGGAAAAGTCAATTCAAGTCATGTTTATTTGTATAGCCCTTAATCACAAACAGTCTCAAAGGGCTGCACAGACCACAGATTATTGCAAACCACAGACTATTATTACACCATCCCCTGATCTAAAACCTACATGAGGGCAAGGAAAAACTCAAAAACCTCAACATGAGGAAAATGAAAAAACCTTGAGAAGGGACCAACCATGAGGTAATCCCCTCTTCCAGGATGACCAGGCTGCAATGGATGTTGCAATAACAAATAATACACAGATATTGTCAACATAGAATATAGGTTACTCGTATGCTATGGAATAGAAGTGTGTTTTAAGCTTGGATTTAAACATTTCCACTGAGGTTGCAGATCAAATCTCAGTGGGAAGAGCATTCCACAGGACCGGGGCCCGAATGGAGAACGCTTTCGAACCTGCGGATCTCTTCTTGCCTCTTCGGATCACGAGTACAGCAGTATTTTCAAAGTGAAGGCTCTGGACGGGGACATAGGGGGAAATGAAATCTGAAAGATAGGAGGGAGAAAGTCCATGAATGATTTTTTTTTATACTACCAACAGAACCTTAAAATCACACCTTAAGCTAACTGGGAGCAAATGCAGGTTAGCTAATATCGGGGTAAGGTGATCAAACTTTCTTGTCTTAGTTAAAAGCCTCGCTGCAGCATTTTGTACCAGATGAAGGCTAATGATTTTGGACTTTGGGAGACCGATGAGTTGTAACAAACGCATGAATTATAATCTCTGCATCCGACTGACATAGCATAGGACGAATTTTAGCAATCTTGCGAAGATGGAAAAAAATATCTATAGTTGAGTGTCATCTGCGTAGCAATGGAAACTGATACTATACTTGCGAATAATATCACCTAATGAAAGCATGTAAATGGCCAAGTACTGAACCCTGCGGAACACCACAGGTAACACTAAAGGGTTCTGATGTCATTTCACCACATTTAATGCAGTGTGTCCTATCTGAGAGGTAGGATCTGAACCATAAGAGGACGGTTCCTGAGAGACCAATCAATTTTTCAACCGTTCTCGTAAGATATGATGGTCCATAGTGTCAAAGGCAGCACTAAGGTCCAGCAACAGCAAGACTGATGAAGCGCCGGAGTCCATTGCCATTAGAAAATCATTGGTTACCTTAATCAGGGCTGTCTCACTAGGGTGGTTAGCCCTGAATCCTGATTGCATAGATTCAAAAGATTGTTCTCGGATATAAAATCATTCAGCTGCTAGCTGTGCCACAACTTTTTCAAGTACTTTAGAAAGAAACAGTAGGTTTGACACAGGTCTATAATTACATAAGCTTTCTGGATCAAGGTTGGGTCATTTCAGTGTAGGCTTAATAACAGTACGCCATGGCAAAAATAAGTCCCTCCCTTATTCATAGATATTCGGTGCAGCAATTTTAACTACTGACGTAGTTAAGGTAATGATAGCAGATGTTTACTATAATCATGGAGACTACACAGGTGCTTACACTTGTCCTACAACAGACACACTATTGATTTGCTATTTTCAGGCCAGCCACTAAATAACAAATAATGGTGGACTTCCCTGTAAGTCATGTTGTAAATCGCCTTTCCAAGGATTTTCAAAACTTCTTCATGCTGAAGTTTTTGAGTTTTTCCTTGCTCTCTTGTAGGTTTTAGATAAGAGGATGGTGTTGTAATAGTATGTAGTCCGTACAGCCCTTTCAGGCTTCCTGTGATTAGGGGCTATACAAATAAACATGACTTGACTTGACTTCAGAGGTTTTAGTCACAGGATATTCTGGTTATAAAGGAGGTCCACTGCACAAATTCACCAATTATCTAAAAAAAATTGTTTACCATTGTTCATATACTAACAAGGCAGTTCAGAGTAGAGGTAAGACCTTGAGCTCAAACCCTTAATTGTCAATCATTACGTTAATGTAAGGCCGAGCTTTTCTCTCGCTGCCTTTTTTCTATTTATTAATCACGGCATTGTTCTT
This sequence comes from Urocampus carinirostris, assembly GCF_059441175.1. Lineage (NCBI taxonomy): Eukaryota > Metazoa > Chordata > Actinopteri > Syngnathiformes > Syngnathidae > Urocampus > Urocampus carinirostris. Next base: position 58,106,054 of record NC_142351.1, on the reverse strand, counting down.
CTTTTTCTCTCTCACTCTCTCTCCTTTAAAGTGCCACACTGGACTCTTAAGGACATACTGCTGTTGAGGTAATGGCCCAAATTTAAACCCGTTAAAATGACGGACAGCCTTAATATTTTCACATCAACTATTGAATAAACATGGCAATGATGGAGAATTGTTGGTTAATGTTACCTCTATAGACACATAAATCTAAAATATATACATGTTTATGCAGTCTTGTTTAACTTGGGTTTTGTTACAAAAGACAGGTTTCAACTTGTTATCATAAATCACTTCTCATCCTCCCGAGTCCTCACAAATAAAATATGACTTCAGGTTTGTATCAGGCTCGGTCCTGCAAATCAAGTTCATTGATCGGGCTTGGGCTGGGTCTGATTTTAATAGACGCGGGCCTAAATCAGGTCGGGATTCATTTTTTTATGCCCGATCTTACCTCTAGTTCACATGGAGTTGAAATTACTGAACAGCAAGCCTAGTACTCATAATGTTCAAGGCCACTGGTTAACAAAATAATACACAAATAACAGGAGGAGCTGTATAGGTATCACTTAATAAATGAAAAAAAAAGTTATAAATGAAGACATTTTACAAACATTACTGAATGTAGGCAGCAGTCACATGAGTGGTTGCATTTTTTTAAACTAATTTAACACAGGAGTGTGGTGCCCATTTAAATTAATTGCATTACTTGCCACATGTCATTTTCATCCAAGCGTTGAAAAACATGTGATTGCAACTGAGAGAATTAGAACTTTTCCCTCCTCACATAAGGTTTTACTTGGGCACTCCTGGCATGCAGAAATTCCCTGATCCAAAGCTTAACATTTGCCTGAGAAAGACTGTTTCTCCTCTCCAGAGGTTTCTGAGAATTCAGGGCCATTCCAACCCATACAAACCGGAGACTTTGTGTGTGACTATAACCGCCCATGTGTGTATACGTGTATTAATGCATGCAGTAATATTCTGAGGCCTCCCAAAGGGGTGGAGGCCAATGTTTGGACAGTATCAGGTGCACATGCTTTAATCTGCCCTCTTGTGAGATCAGCGTACCCCTGCTACACAGTTTTTCGAGAATTAGAGCAGACACAGGGAAAAAGAAAGCAAAAATGAATGTCTGAAAAGTAGAAGTACAAGACGTTTTCAAACTTAACATAAACAACCTGCCCAGGGCATCTGCTTGCCTTATCTAACTAATGCACACTACGTTAAACAAAAACAGTCTGCAGTAGTCGATTTAGGAAAGTCAAGTGCTGAGAGAGCAGGACACGGAGATGGATGAGTATGGGGTCAGTGGCTACACTTCTATTACAGTTTTTTGCAAGAGGGAAGTTGCATTTGCATAACTTCAATAGGGCCAGGTTAAACAATTCAAGGTGTTTCCATTGAAGAGTGATTTGCTTACCGTGTCACGAAAAGTAAGAAAATATCAGAAAACGATAAAGGACTTTGGACTTGCATAAATGCGCTAAAATAATTTTTGCAAAAATTCTCCATGTGTTTACAAACTAATTCTACCTATGTTAACATTACACAAAGTTACCGTCTGATTTTTTTAATGAAAATTCGTTAAGCAGTACCTACAGTAAGTCAGCAGGGCTCCTCAATAGCCATGATTCATAAACAGAAAGAAGACTGCTTTTTCTGTCATCGGCAGAAAACTTTTATTTTAAGTGTGTTTTTCCTAGTTTTAAACTCTCTTAACTTGTAACAAGATGTATATTTAAAAAGACAGATCATTATGCTTAATTTACGTATTATTTTTTCTGGTTTTAAGCTTTTTTTCTAAGTCAAATAAGAAAATGGAAACTATAAAAAAGGAAAATTATATCGTTGTCAGATGACACATTTTTTTGCTGATTTTAAGTGTGTGTTTTTTTCTCGATTTCAGTATTTTTAACCTGTTTTTAGTCCAATAAGAATATGTTTACAATAAAAAGAGAAAAAATATATTTTGTATCAGATGACAGATTATGTTGCAGGTTTTTTTTATATATTTTTAGCTGTTTTATCTAATTTTTTTTCATGTAAAATTTTTGATTTTAAGTATTTTTTTCGATTTGATCAAGTAGTGATCAAAAGAAAATTGAAAACGAACTAAATGAAATGACCATCTAGGACAATTTTGACTGTTGTTTTTTTTTTTATTTTGATGAAGAAACAATATACGATATCTTAAGAAAGAAACACTTAAAATTAAGAACCTCTAATAACAATCGATATTGTAAATGTATTCATCTTTTACTAGTTACTCATCTTTGTTTACGTATTGTCATGTTTTTGCTGTTATATTCCTATCGATGTACAATTAAATACTGATCAGAATAAAAATAAACTTGATCATCATTGCACTCAAGTTGGCAAAATAAACACATATACAATATAATACAAAGAAAAATGTAAAGTATTCGCCTCGAATATAAAGTATTTACATTTATGATCTAAGTAAAAACTACAAACAACCGGGATATTGCACCTTAAACTGTGTTCCATGTGTTCTTTTGGTTAAGTGTGTTGATAGCTCTGGGGAAAACATAACGGCTTTAATTATATATATTTGCTCAGTAAAAATGTACACTAAAATTTGTTATTAAGAAATTTTTCAAGAAATTCTAATTAAAAGCATACATTTTATTTTCTTTACTTGTATGCTTAAGTGCAAATCACATTGTGCGTCAAACAAACCGTAATAGAAACAGCTACCGGTACTTTATGGCGTAGAGCAGACCTGGGCACTCCGGTCCTGGAGGGCCGTATGTTCTGCATGATTTTTGAGGTTTCTCTGATCCAATACAGGTGATTCCAATCACCAGTATCGTTAACGAGCACTTGCTAGCTTGCTAACGAGGTTATAATTTGTATCACCTGAGTTAAAGAAGAGCAAACTTCAAAATCTGGCAGGACGTATGGCCCTCCAGGACCGGAGTGCCCAGGTCTGCCGTAGAGAGATGACAAAACGAGGTTTGAAGAGAATATTGAAAACGCCCAACGGGCGGCCTTGGCCTTTGAGCCACCTTTGACCTGAACCCTTGCGGGATCAAGAGTCTCTTTGGTCTCTCCGTCCAACTTGAGACCATATCTAACTATCCCTATCCCCACCCTCCAATAATCCCCAGACAATCTATAATAACTGTTCTCTCAATAATTCATAACATTAACATACACTCAATGCTCTAGCGGATGGATGGCCAAGACATAGGCGGGCCATCATTCCACTATCGATCTCCCCTTAGAGGAGTCGATAGGTATGGAGGTGATGGAGTTACAGCCTCCTGGGGGTGGAGTCATTGCAGAGCCACCTCCTCAGATAAACAGCCATTGCACTTGCACACACACACACATATGCAACTATCTCGTGTCCAAAGACAGACAGCGACACCAGCTTTTAATGTGCAAGATGTCAACACGTGGCCTCTGTACATGGCATACACCACCATTGGCTGAGATAAGAAGAAAGCCTTTAATTACACACACCCCAAAAGCCCCCCCCCCCCCCCCCCTCCCAAGCATGAACCCGATTTTTCTTCTTTTTTTTATTTACCAGGGTTCTGTTACTGCTATCGCATTTAGCCGACATCCCTCCGTCTAACACTCCTCCCCCACGCCGATCTAGTTCAATTTCAGCGCTCCATAGGGTCCCGCGTCCCCTTAGATTTCTCCTCACTTCCTTCTTTTGATGTAATGTCCCCGGTGTTCCATACCTCCCGAGTTTTAAAATGTTCACTGCAATGCATTGAAATTTTGTTTCTCTTTGTTGCCGAAAACCCGGTGGCATATTTTTGAATATCAAGTCGTTGCATGGCATTGTCAAATGTAATATAGTAACTAAAACATTAATGGTACAATGCTTGAGAAATGGGTGCAACTCAAAATGAAAAATGGAAAATGTAAAAGCTTACGTCAAGTCAAATTTATTTGGAAAGCCCTCAGTCATAAAATGTCTCACAATTCATAACTACACCACCCCCTGATCTGAAACCGACATGCGGGCAAAGAAAAACTCAAAGGAAAGAAAAATAAGAAACCTTAAGAAGGGGCTTCACAAGTGGTAATCCCCCTTTCAGGATGACCAGGCTGCAATATATGTTGCATTGAATAGCAATACACAAAACAAAGTCAACATCAATATTAAATATATAAGGTGATATGGTAATATATAAAATTGTTCAAGAAGTCTATGACAGCGAGAACCCAGCTTCCCATCTCAGCTGGCTAGTCGACGCAGAAAATGACGTCTTTCAGGTCCAGGTGCTGGTCTGCTGACTCATCTCGGTTCGTCCTTCTCCCTCAGTTTTCTATCAACCAGGTAGCCGGAGAAGACAGGATAAATAAAAGTTTAAGGTTGGCATCACGCTTAAGCTACAGAATGAAAGTGCGTTTTTGGTCTAGATTTAAACACTTCAATTGAGGTTGCAGATCTTATCTCAGGGGGCAGAGCATTCCACACCAACTGGGCCCGGATGGTGAAGTCTCTCAAGCCTGCAGATTTTTTCTTGGCTCTTGGAGTCACTAGTAGATCAGCTTTTTCTGAGCGGACGCTGCGTGCAGGAACTTAGGGGAAAATTAAATCAGAGCAATAAAACCTTGAACTCACATCTTAAGCGAATTGGAAGCCAGTGCCCAATTAAGCTACTAACTTTATAAGCCAACAATTCATCTTACTTTAAGACATTAAGTCAAATAAATTGTGAAATATGTAAAAATGATCTTATCCAGCAGATGGAAAATAAATTAAGAATAAATCACATTTTTTCTTATTTCAAGGAGGTTGTTCTCTCATTGTGATTTGAGATTAAATACATCTTAGGACATAAACTTATAGCTTAACTAGCTATATATGTAAATAAGAAGTATAGTCCATGAAACAAGCAATTTTATCAGTTTTATGGGTGTTAGATCATTGGGTAGTGTTAAGAAATGTTTTTATCAAGATTAGACAAAACTTTCAAATAAGCGTATACATATACACATTAGTGGTATCTAAGCAGGAAGTGGCTACAGTATGAGTTAAAGTAAAAAAAATACCAAATGAAGATAAATTGCATTAAGCTGAATCTAATATGTGCATCACTTTACCACTTGGCTAAAGGTTGCTCATGGACGTGATCCAGGCAGTATTGAGGAGCAGGCCACTTCCTTCGTGCCAGCTCACTAGTAAGCTGTTCTACTGACACGTAATGAAAGACAGCCCAACAGAGACAATTGTTCACGCCTATGTCACCAATTCAACTCAACCCGCTGAGCTGTTTTGTCAACAGTAAGCGACTAGTGAACCCAAATTAAATCTAAACAGAGCTTGCATCTAGAACTTACAGCACCACTTAACCAAGTTATGCTAAATTACAGGCTGTTTACTGATGCCTCAGAATTATTTGATAATACACCTTATGGGGCAACCTTGACACCACATCAGTGACTCTCTCAGGGTCATTGGTTGTTTCACGTCCGAGTCAGACACCTCCGCCCGGGAAACCCAGGCAAGCAATCCCTTACTTGTGTTCAGTTAGTCTGCTATTGCCCGCAGGACCTGTTTATGGTGCCACCTATACCTGCCATCATAAAAGGCCTTTGAGCAACAGCTGAGGATGTGTTCTAATGATCCTCTCTTCTCACAAAGCTGATACACAGGTGAATCTATCAGGCCCCAGGTGAACAGGTTAGTAGGGATTGGGAGGATATCATACACCGATTTGACCAGGAATTTGAAGTGGCGTGGCTCCACTCTCAAAGGTTTGTTCCAGGTAATCTTCCAGCCAGCAATTTGCTCTCACTTTGTCCAGGCACCTTGCTCGCCCATGCCCATTACTCTGCTAAAGCGCTCGTCTTCCACCTCAGCACAAACCTCGTCCTGGATAAACTTTCGCCTCTCCTGTCCTTTGGTTGTTTGCATGGTTTTGGGTTGCTACCCAGCCTGACCCAGCCTGCAGCTACAGTTTCCACAAGGGTGCTGAGCCGCAATTTCGCTTCAACCGACTCTGCTGCCTCCCGGGCATGCCACTTTCTCCCTGTTCTTTTGTTCTTTCCATGTTCTGCGTGGGTTTCCTCCGGGCACAGCAGTTTCCTCCCACATTCCAAAATCATGCATATCAGGTTAATTGCCTGGTCCAAATTGTCACTAGATGTGAATGAGCGAGTGTCAGGCAGGCAACCAGTTTGGTGTATCCCCTGCCCACTGCCCGAAAATAGCTGGGATGGGCTCTAGCATCCCCGCAACCCTACTGAGGATAAGTGGTGCAGATAATGGAAGGATGGATGTACTATATAGAAGTTTACCAGTAACTACTGTACCTTCAAATAATTTTAAGCTGGCAGGCTTTTTAGCCAATCAAAATGCATAAAACAATGTATGATACAAATCAGTGAGGTGGCGAAACAGTGAAAAGTAACCCACATTATATTTAGGGATAACTGTAACCGTCAAATATATTTGTAATCTTATATTTCCACGATGACAGGTGAAGCTGTCCCTCACCTGACTCTCATGATTGCACGTCACTGCCCCATGCACATCACCCTGATATATAGAGTGATGTAAAATGGCCCTAAATTAACTCCTTGTAAGTGTGCTGTAATTAGCATAAAATGTGTAGGAGAGAAGCAAAAGGGCCAGGCCTGCCTCGGGGGTCTAGAGGCATAGGACCTCTTCTTGTCTGCAACGTCTAATAGTGCTGCAAAGTTCAGCCTTATAAACATGTCAGTGCGGCGTGTGATAAGCGAGAGAAGATAATGGATCTTGGACCGGTGGGCTTGCCCTCACTGTACCCTCACGGCTGCCTCTCAACTCTCCATCAGATACTTGTGTGCGACCATAACAAATCTTATCCCATCCGGCAGAGATACGATGGAAGAGAGGAAAGCAACCCTGACTGATGTTGTCCTAATAATTGCAAGGCCTTGCTTCCTCATCCATGCAGCTTTTACTTATTTAAACTGTTTGCTTTAAGCGTCACTGAAGCCAATTAGGGGAGGCATAATTCAATGGGGCAGGTAATGAAGAGAGTGCTTGGGGGGTATGAAGGGGAGAGAATGGCGCTCTCTCAGCAATCATTTCGCTGTCTCCTGTCTCATGCTGTCCTCGACACAAGTAACCCTTTTTTAAGTCAAAAATTGGATGAGTGACTCTTGCCAAAAAATCAAGAGTGTTAGCTTGTTTTGTTTCAGTTATTCTTTTCTTTCAGCTGATTGGTGCTGGTGTAGCGTTAAGACATCGACGACTTTCTAACTTCTTAAGTTCTGGAAAGACACTGCAGAAATATCTTTGCTTTTCCATTGTAATTTATTGAGCAGGATCTGAAGCTTGATCACTTGTCATTCGATCTCAGTTTTCACAGTAACCCCTTTCACCTCTTGTCAGATCCTGGTCATCGAGGATTTCAGTTCTGTAGCTGTAAATGTTTTTCCTCCTCCAACCGACATGACGAACACAATCACGGTTGTTACCAAGTTTCCCCAGAACTGGCAGATGAGTTGGTATTAGATTGAATGTAATTATGCTTTATTTTTTTACTTTTTGGATGACATTTTAACTTGTTTTTGTTGTTAACTAAGAATATTTATAATTAAGTTGGAAGGAAATTACTTTCCCAGCACATTGTACATTACTTTGCTTTTTCAAAGTATTTTTTATTTTATAAAACTTTTCTTAAAATAACCCAAATGATCAACACAGATCTAATACTTGGACCAATATGATTCATTTTTCTTGGTTGTTTTACTCAAAACGATCCGAATATGAGGGTTGTTCCAAACAAAATGTCCCAGACTGTTTAATAAAAAATAAACCAATTTCTTAGGGTGTGTAATTTAGAACAAAAACACTAGTTTTTGCAGGTGTCTCATTTGCAGAAAAACTTGCATAATAAAAAAAATAATAATTTAAAAATAATTGTGACCCAAGTATTGGATTGGTCCTTTTTTGGCCCTGTCTTGGTTTATTTTTAAGTATTTGAGAGTGTACCCTCTGCAGAATATGATCATTTTTTATTCTAGTTTAATATGATTATTTTTCTTGCTTTTTTAAGAAACAGGATAAAATATTCTAACAAAAAACACTCTTAAAATGACCCAAATTGTCTCCCAACAAGGGTTAGTATAGGTTTTGAGGCCAGAGTTTGAGACCCTTTTTTAAAATATGTTTGTGTTTGAGATCGATAACTATATCTTGACCTGAAAATGCAACACCTGTCGATGTTAATTGCAGGTTTGGAAGGGGTTTAAAAGTCTTCATAAAGGAGTGCTTTAAATACTGGTCGTTTTTGATACGTGGGGTGAAATATGGTTTAAAAAGGATTTGATTGAAAAGGGGAACCTTTTGATTCAGTTGCAGTGAGAGGGATTATGAATCTATATTTTAGTATTCTGTCAATGGATAAAAATCAATGACCTTCTGATAAAGTATATTTAAGCCTTTAAAAATCCTTTTGACCTTAATGGTATTGAAATATCAGTTATGCTTACATGCATTAATGCTTACACCAGGAAAAAGAACCTTTGACAGCAGACTTGTCGAGACCTAAATAAGACGGCTAACATAAGCAATATAAAGAAAGATTGTGTATTATTTAGTGCCTCTTAGTGGTAAAAAACTTTACATTAAACTATATATTTGAATATTAAGCAAAAATACATAAAACGGTCATTAAAACTTGTTTTTAAATACTCGTGGGTCAAGAAAATTGTATCTATTTTACATGACATGAGTCTCACCTAGGGGAAGCTGACATGATCCTCTGACATCTTGCTGCTCCGGATATCCCTAAATACCAAAAACTTCATCATGTCACAGACCAGAAACAGACACAGGACCCAATAGCGCTTGTTTCCTCACTTTTTATTAATAATGTGGTGAGAGCAGGGCTTGTTTACACGATCCAATGGTTGACGAACAAGGTCGCTGTGGTCTGAGCGTTCTGTCACGGACCAGGGCAGGAGATGCTGAAGTGGCACTTCCGTGTCTAGCAAGGAGGGTCGGAGACAGGCAGGAATCACAAGTCGTTAGCAGGGACTCGAGAGCAAGGGCGGTGTCAAGTTCGGAAACGAGGTCGGCAACAAGAGGCAGGCAGGTAGCGTCAGAGTCAGGTCCGGAAACGAGGATCAGGCAGAGAAAAGCAGGGCAGGAACAGAGTCTGACGAAAGAGCTTGCCGAGCTAGGAGCAGCGGTTCGCATAACGATCTGACAGGGATCTCTTGGAAGTCGGTGGTTTAAAAGGAGTACATCGGCCAATCAGCTGTCCGGGCTGTTAGTGCCAATTAAGCAGTCGCAGGTGATCTGAATCGACAGTCTTAACACATCAAAGGCTGGGAAATGAATGTGAATAAAAATGGTGCAGTTTGGTCACATCCTGTCTCCGTAGATTGTATCATTCCTGGTGTGTTGTAGCAATGGTTTTCTGTTTCACTATGCAATACAGTGACAGCTAATGGTCACGTATTACAGTGTCTCTTGAAGCTTTCTCTCTGCTGCTACCTACACTACATTAGGTAGGGAATGCATCCATGGCATATTTATTCATATCTGGCCTCGCCACGCATTTCTCCATTCTTTGACGGCATTCAAATTAATAAGAGTTAAAATTGGGAGCCACAGCAAGGCCTCGCCCAAACTTCCATTCATTCTTACATGCGACTGCAAATTAAACTTGTCAGTCACGCAGAGGAGAGCTGGTCCGTCAATACCTCAGCTGGCAGGTGCCTGGGGTCACATATAAGTCAGCTAGTGATGGATATGTACCCAATAATTGATGTAGGGCAACAGTTATTGTCAGTGTGACTTCTGCCTCGATTGCTTATAAAAAGCTTTTGGCCCTAAGTACCAGCTTGCCAATTACAGAAGAAGTAATCCCACTGCTTAGATGTCGAACCCCCAGGCTCTCTGTGAGGCACCCCAAAAATTTAAGCGCCCCATTGTTTTAGTGCACGTGTTTTTCTGTGCAAGGGCGCGTGTTTCTTTTGTAATTGAGCGTTGGCTTCCTCTCATTTGGGCAAAGTTGTGTTTCATTGTCTCTTGCAAAGTAGTTTCCTCAAACGTAGATTTACAGTAATGCAGCACACGCAAAGCTGTGAACTCCTACCTTTCATCAGGACATAAAGGCTCTCCCTCTCCTTCTTCATTGTTAGAGTTGACCTCACGGGTTATGTCTGAGCATGAGAAAAGTGGAACGAAACAAATCGAGTTCCTTCACATTGACCTCGTCTTGGGGAACGAATGAACTGGCAAGTTTCGCTGTTTTTATCTGAGTTCAAGGTTAAGTTGACGCTTTAAGAAAGGTTGAAGCAGTTCAAAATTATGATGAACATAAAATGTATCGGGCGAATGAACAGGGCAATGAGAACAAAAAAACACTTTGGGTCTGTTTGCCACATCTGCCAAAATATTACCCAGTTGTGGGAAGCAAAGTGAACTATAATAATGCTTCACGCCTCGGGTGCACAGCAAAAAAAAAAAAAAAACCTCGGGGTGTGACCACGGCGTGTAATAATTGTGAAACTCAAAAAGAGCTGCGGATGCAGAATTCTGACATGTAGCGCTGCTTTTCAGTTCTGATCAAAGAGTCCAGCAGAGTAGCATCTGATAACCCAATCAATTCACTGCTTTTGCGTTTTTGCTGAATGATGCACGTTTAACGCTGACCTTCAGGCAAATAATGGTAGGGAGGATGAGGAAGAAATAAAGAGTTGTGGAAAAGGGAGCGATTAAGATGAACATTTTTGGCTGCTAGCATGGAATTGAGATCGTATATGATGAAAAAACTCCATCATACATAAGAGAGTTATTTTTTCGAAGGGTTTCAGCGACGTCACAACTGTACATTAGTACTTAGCATTTTCTAAAGTCAGTAATGTCGGGATTTATTGTTCTTTGGGTTTTAACAGGATGGAAATGGTAACTCCGATGAAGGCTTTTGTCAATGGTATTGTGGACACTGGATCACAACTGCAAAAGTGAATTTTGTTTTGAGGCGAAAATCAAGGGGACGGAAAAAAGAGCGCCCGTTTGAGTGCCTAGCCTTAATGTGGGGTGCAGTGTTTAAGGTGTCTTTAAAAAAGTTCAAATTGAAATAAATTTCTCTATTAATTGTGTGTTAACAATACCCAATTGATTTCAAAGAGGCCGTATGTGTCAAGACCAGAACAGGAAGAGGACCCAGATGCGTAACGTTTACTCACAAGTTTGTTGAGATACAGAAGAAAAACCCACGCCACCAATCCGGTGCTCGCTGGACGAGGGATGCAAGCCGCTCACGGGATCGGAGCGTGTTCGGAATGTGGAATTAGATCTCCCGGAGCGGGAGGTCGTAACGTGGTCAAAAAACGTGTCGATAGCCGGAGCGGGGGATCAGAACGTGGTCGGTGGTCAAGAACGGGTGGTTAGCTAGGACGGGAGATCAGAACGTGGTTGGTGGTCAAAAATGGGGCGTAACTGGAGACAAACGGGGAATCAGGAACAGACGAGTGTTATACGGATGAAAAAACGGGACCAACGGGACTCACTCAAATTGCTTGCCTTGCATAATCAGAGGTTTGCTGATGAACTGACAAAGGGCGAGTAAGAGCACTGAGCTTAAATAGGAGGGGGAACCAATCAGGTAACCATTTGGCGCCAAATGAGCGGGGGAGTTATCATGACATTATGCTACATTTTGTAGCGAACCTGTCTGTTTTTATCGCGCAATTAGTGAAGCTGTTCAGGGCAGAACACATTTAGTTGGAGGAATACTCATTCCTCCAACTAAATGTGTTCTGTTTTTTTTTGTTCTTTTTTTTTTTTTTTTTTTTTTCAGTTTTTGTTTGTTCATTATTTTTTTTTTTTTTTTTTGTTCAGTGCTAGAAATTGGCGTCATACTCTTCCCCGTGTTTTTTTTTTCTCTATTTGTCAGTGGAGCATAAAAATGATGACACTAAGGAGCCCGGCTGAAGTAAAGTCCAAATGCAAACCCAAACCCCAAATAAAATGCAAAAAAACGAGTTTCTTCAAACATGTCTAAGAAATGCACCTACTTGCACGTGCATCACGAATGAGCTTACAGAAGCTGCAATGATGACACAAGCCAGGATATGGAGGCAGTAAGTAAAAATGTTCCAAATTCTGTCAAGTCAAGTCATTTTTATTTGTATATCCCTTAATCACAAAGAGTCTCAAAGGGCTGCACTGGTTGTTGCACAGACTATTATTTCAGACTATTATTACACCATCCCCTGATCTGAAAGCAACATGAGGGCAAGGAAAAACTCAAAAACCTCAACATGAGGAAAATGAAAAAAAACCTTGAGAAGCGACCGCACATGTGGTAATCCCCCTTTCAGGATGACCAGGCTGCAATGAATGTTGCAATTACAAATAGTACAGAGATATTGTCAGCAGAAATATAGGTTATTCATATGCTATGGAGTAGAAGTGTGTTTTAAGCTTAGATTTAAACATTTCCACTGTGGTTGCAGATCGGACCTAATGGGGAAGAGCATTCCGCAGCACCGGTGCCCGGATGGAGAATGCCCTCGAACCTGCGGAACACTTCTTGGCTCTTGGGATCACCAGTAGACCAGCGCTTTCAGAACGAAGGCTTCGGACTGGAACATAGGAGGAAATCAAATCTGAAAGATATGAGGGAGCAAGTCTATGTATGATTTTGTATAATACCAAGAGAACCTTGAAATCACATCTTAGGCTAACAGGGAGCCAATGTAGGTTAGCTACAATCGGTGTAATGTGATCGGACTTTCTTGTCTTAGTTAAAAGCCTCGCTGCAGCATTTTGTACCAGCTGAAGACTCTTGATTCTGGACTTCGGGAGACTGGAGAGTAGTGCATTACAGTAATCGAGAAGGGAGGTAACAAACACGTGAATTATAATCTCCGCACCCGACTGAGACAGCATAGGACGAATTTTAGCAATGTTGCGAAGATGGAAGAAAGCGGTTCAAATAATTTTCTTCACGTGTGTTTGAAAGGACAGATCGGGGTCAAATATGACACCTACATTTTTAACTGAGTCACTCTGTGTGATGTGACATTTGTCAATGGTCACAGCAGTTTTTCAGAATAAGTCACGGCATTTAGATGGACCAATAACTAACATTTCGGTCTTTTCAGAGTTAAGACGCAAGAAATTGAGTGACATCAACTCTTTTATCTCAGTGACGCAAGCCTCCAAATTTCCACAATTAGGTGTGGCAGATTCCTCCGACGGAAGATATAGTTGAGTGTCATCTGCGTAGCAATGGAAACTGATATTATACTTGTGAATAATATCACCTAATGGAAGCATTTAAATGCTGAAAAGAAGGGGGCCAAGTACTGAAACCTGCGGAACACCACAGGTAACACTAAAAGGCTTAGATGTCATTTCGCCATATTTAACACAGTGCGTCCTATCTGAGAGGTAGGATCTTAACCATGAGAGGACGGTTCCTGAGAGACCAATCCATTTTTCCGACCGTTGTAGTAAGATATTATGTCCACTGTGTCAAAAGCAGCACTAAGGTCCAGCAGCAGCAAAAGTGATGAAGTGCCAGAGTCCATTGCCAGTAGAAGATCATTGGTTACCTCAATCAGAGCTGTCTCAGTAGAGTGATTAGCCCTGAATCCTGATTACATTGATTCAAAAAGATTGTTCTCGGATATAAAATCATTCAGCTGCTGTGCCACTACTTTTTCAAGTACTTAAGAAAGAAACGGTAGGTTTGTCACAAGTCTATAATTACATAAGATTTCTGGAACAAGGTTGGGTCGTTTCAGTGTAGGTTTAATAACAGCGGACTTAAAAGCCGCTGGAACAACACTGAGGAAAGTGATATGTTTATAATATTTGGAACTGAAGGTCCAAGGACCCCAAAAAGACCTTTAATAAGCGAACGCGGAAGCGGGTCGAACATGCAAGTCATCGGTTTGGCCGTTTTCACCACCTGTCTAAGATTATCGAGTGACAGATCACTAAATCGGGACAAATTCCCTGGACATCCACCATGTCGTGCATCTATAGATTTCAGCCCTTTAATATGTGATGTATTAACACTGTCTTTAAAAATTTCTTCCTGTATGCATTGAATCCTCTTATTAAAGAATACCATAAATTCATAGGCTGAATGGGTATAACTATCTGGGATAATCTGTTGCCTTGTAAGTGATGCTACAGTGTCGAAAAGGATTTTGGGATTATTCTATTAGCTTAAAAAATGCTACTATTCACTTACTACTCGTACATGATTATTCATTCGGAAAGAGGGAAATTATAACTTGAGGGGCTGCTGTAAATTCAAAATCTCAAAGGTGAAAACAACCAGGAAAGGTATGTGTTTTTCTGTGTGTGGAGTCAAACTTTGGAATAATTTACAAGATGTGATCAAACAATTTCTAACAATTCATGAGTTCAAATTTAAATACCAAAAAACATTACTGGCGAAATACAGGGATGAAGAAAATGGGATATGAGTGAGGTTGGAAATACTGCGTTTAAAACTATGGTTAACTTGTTGTTATTGTTGCTATTATTATATCGTAACTGTTTTTATAAATATTATGTATTGTTATCATCATTGGTGCCGCAGTGACATTTAGTAACTAGGCGCATTATGATGTTGAGGGATGGGTATTATGAAGATTAGTGTATAAAATATGTGATTATTTTAATTATTATAGTTATTGATATCTGACCTATGTAATAAGTATATCCATGAGATTTTGTTATATTAGACACAAAAAGAGAAGAGGATTTGTAAAATGTAATTTTTGTAAAATGTAATAGGGAAGATAAAGGGGGTAGGGAAAATAAGCGTCTGCTTCTGACTACCCCTTTTCGAACATGCTATGTGACATTATTTTGTTGTTGACTCATTGTTTTTGTCCTGTTTATATTTTAATATTCGAAATAAAGTTTTCATTCATTCATTCATTCATACTCGTACTTTGACAAATCAAACATTCTTTCAATGTATAATTCACAACAGAATAGCCCAACACTCGCTGTATTCTAACATTGTCATAGTTGATGCCGGCCTGTCCTGACGAATGGGGATTAAAAGACACTAATGTGAACGCGGGGGCTGCTGACCTTCTGCCGAGATTGAACTTTCACGCTTGAAAATGGAAGCCAGTAAATCAGCGGGCTTAAGCTGCTCTCGTCCCAAGGCGTCACCCTCCCTCCGACACAGTCAGCTGGGACAGGAACGCATTCATCACAAACCCACAGACAATTTCTCATCTGTTTGCTAAGGTATAGCGTGTACGATGAACTTTACCGAAACCCCCCAAAAAGTCAGGAGGATGAAAATTCCTTCATCCCCTTTTTTTATTAACTCTACATCAAATTTACATTCATAATCGTAGCTATTCATGAGTTTGTTCACGTTTGTTTAGATGTATTTCATACCAGTCAACCTGTACGTTTTTGCCGTACAAAGTATGTTTATTATTCATTTTAAGACGTGTACGACGTACAAGAAAATCTGTTAATTTGTCAATTATGGGTACCATCCGGTATACACAGACTATCATGAAACGGCAAATTAATCAAGTCAAACAAGTTCGCCGTGGAAGCCTCTATCTCTGTGTTGTTTTTTTTTCGTTGCAAATGAAGCGAGCGGTTTGATGTAGTGAAGGAAGTACGTCTCTTTTTAGAGAACCGGCTTTTTCGACCGGCTTTGATGCATTATATTACGAATTATTATGTTGTATAAAGAAGTTAAGAAAAAAAGGAAGTATAAAAGGAAAGAAGACAGGTTTTTGGTTATCCCTTTAATCAGTATACTACCAACAATAATTTATTGCAGAAAATGAATAAATAATTTGAATAAGAAAATGTATTATTCTACTTAATTATATTTGCTTGTATCTTTTCCTTCTACAGTGAACGTCCAAGCTACTTAATTTTTGAACTTTTTTCATGAGAAACCGCATTCATGTCGAGCAACTCAGCATCTCACGACAAAATGTTAATTTACAATATATATGGTATAACGAAACATGTACAATACAACATGTTAAACTACATAAATAAACACGTTTGAAAAAAAAATATGGTGTAAGATTTTTTTTGTATTTTGTAAGGGAAAATACGACAGTTTGTAAGGGCAAGGAGCCGTGGAGGTTGACAGGTATGATATGTTGTGTCCTCGGGCAACTAAGGCTGATTATTGAAAGAAAACATCTGTTCTGTATCTCATCTCGTTAGCTGCATCGCTTATCCTCAGTAGGGTCGCGGGGTGCTGGAGCCCATCCCAGCAATCATCGGGCAGTGGGCAGGGGACACCCTGAACTGGTTGCCAGCCAATCTCTGTTCTGTATATCCCATTGAAATGATTGAGCTTTGGTAAAGCAGAGAGCCCAGGACAAACTTTCTGTGTGTGCTAATCTGAAGATGGCTGAGGAGCTCAAAACACACGCACGCTTACACATGAACATCCAAGAATCAAGCCTGGTGCAAATTGACGAGTTTATTCTGTTTTTCTGGGAACAAAAGAAAGAGAGATGAATAAAGAGAAACAGAAAGAAAGAAAGAAAGAAAGAAAGAAAGAAAGAAAGAAAGAAAGAAAGAAAGAAAGAAAGAAAGAAAGAAAGAAAGAAAGAAAGAAAGAAAGAAAGAAAGAAAGAAAGAAAGAAAGAAAAGAGGTAAAAGGAAAAAAGAAAGAAAGAAAGAAAAAGAATGAAGGAGACATTAAATGAAGAAGAGAGAATAAGAGAAAGATAGGGGATCAAAGAAAAAGAGAAAGAGAGAGAGACAAAGAGAGATACAGAGAGTCTAAGAGACAGAAAGAGAGATAAGTAGCAAAAGAGAAAAAAGAAAGACGGAGAGAGAGAAAAAGAAAGACAGATAGAGGAAGAGCAAAAGGAAAATAGAGAAAGAGAGAGCAAAAGAAAGAGAAAACGAAGAGAGCGAGAGAGTAAAAAGAAAGAGAGGGAGGGCAAGAGAAAGGAAGTGAGGAGGTAGAAAGATTAGAGAGGAATAAAGAGAGAGAAAGATATAGAGAAAGAGAGAGGAAGAGAGCAATAAAGACAGGGGAGGTAAAATAGAGAAAGAGAGAGAAAGAGAGAAAGAGGGAGAAAGAGAGATGTAGAAACAACAGAATTGATCAACGAAGAGCTCCAAAGAGACCACGGTCCCTTTATAGACTAACCTTCTGCATTTTAACATGCATATTCCGCAGGTTATTGGGTGCCAGGGGGATCTTTACTCCAGCCCACAGGTCAGGGTCCTGACCCACTACGGCAAGTCCAAGCGAGGCCTGTTCCACTCAATACGCTTTTAATTGCACTGGAATGCTTTGCGACCCATCGATTAATACGTGTATTTATGTCGTCCCGGGCCCCGAGGCTACATAGTATTTCTGTGTGGCATATTCATTTATTTACCTATCTGCCCCGCCCCTCCTGCCTCCCCCATATATCTATCCATCTCCCCTCCGAGAGCACTTCAATTCAAGGGCTCCCATAATTACTGCAGTCCTATAATTGAGTGCTTTGATTTAGGATTTTGCCGTTCCCTCTCCCCCTGCCACTGCCATCACTCGCTTTATGCCTCTCCCAAAGAAAGACAGCGGGATGAGATATGGAAATAGAAAAATGGGAGATGGAGACCAGGAGATACCACACATACAAACTCCTGCACACACACACTCTTTCTTATCACAATGTAGTGTTTCCGCCCACAGCAAAGGGAGGGGCACGCTGATAATTACCGGGAAAGATTCATGCAAATCGATGCCAAATGAAAGCATTATAAAGGCTTTTATCAGATTTTCCCTCCCAAATTGAAAACGATAAAAACCCTTTGGAGAGGCGAGAGAAATGGCCCCAGTCCATTCATTAAGGAGGAAAAAAAGAATTGCAATTATGTTAACACCAATGCAACCCCAAAGCCTCTTTTCTTAACTCACTTACTTATTCATAATTAATTAATTTCTCACAAAACTTGGCACGTTGAATAATGGGGTCCAGTGTCTTCTGCCTTCTCCCACTGCTTTCCAAACACGGGACTAGATACCGTGGAGGGCTCATTTCCATATTTCGTTCTAGACGGGGACTGTGTTTTCCTTAGCCTTGGGGCGGCTATAAAATCCACTCCGCTGTAGAAACAAGTGCCAAATGACTTGAGAGACAGATTGGAGACTACATATATTTGTAAAAACAGTTTAAATTAAAGGTTTTTTTTCTATTCTCACGGAGCTTAATTGTGGCCCCCTTACTGAATCGTGGTGCTCTCTCTGTTGTCGTCATTCCATCGTCCAAGGCCAGGATTTTAGGGCGGCGCAGACTCAACAGAGATAAGGGTGACCGTTTTCTCCACAGTCGCTCTCATCCATTAGAGTCGAAGGCAAATGGACGGAGGTTGTTCGTTAGTCTAATGTGTTCGTAAGTTTCTTCAGTGCTACACTTTTTATATTTAAAATGTATATGAGTATGTTTAAGACTTGTAAAAGTAACCAGTATTGTTTTGTACTAAAAATAAACATTTCATTAAATAATATGCTCTATAAAGATGAATAAAGTCAAGTGTAACTTACTTTTGGAAGATGAGCTTCAAGAGGTCCTCCTCCGTGTTAGAAAGTGGCAGAAAAAAAGTGATCCAACCATTTTCTCAACTGCATCAAGCTTTCTTATACCACTTTCATTTCAAAAGAAACAGCTCGCCTCTCCTTTGCACTTTACACCAACCATATTGAAAAGATGCACGAGATATTAGACAATAAAAATGTCAAAGTTCTTAGGGCGCTGGAGATACAGTATAGACATAGTATAGGCAGTATAGAAAATGTACACAAAAGAGGAAGCAGATTTTTTTTTCTTCCGGGTGTATGCTGGGTGACCTCTCACAGCGCCACACGCCGGTAGCGGCGGAAAGAAGCACTACAGTACTGTCCTGTACTCAGAAAAAGATGCACACATTACTAAATCAAACTTACAGCAATGTTCGTCATCCCGAAAAAATGATTGTTGGTATCTGCCGGAATCCGTAAGTCGAATGTACGTAAGTAGGGAATAATCTGTATATGGCAGTATGAAATACCTCTCGTGATTTTGACGCACAGTCCAGCTCATACAATTTGTTTATCTTAGGTGATTAAGTTGAATAGGGAGGTTTGCACCCCAAAAAATGTAAAAAATAAATAAAATGAAATATGCTAAAGATAGATTGTCCGATTGTCAGCAAGTCAGCAAACACGCGATTGAGCCTGATTTCGTGATCACGTGATCACGCCTTGTAAATCGCAAATAAACTCACAGGCGACTGCTCTGCATCCGCCTGCCCTGTTAGCTGCTCATGAACAGATTTGACATTTAGAATAGAATAGAATAGAATATACCTTTATTGTCATTGTTACAAAATGGGTTGAACATATCGTGACAACGAAATTGGACATGGCACTCCTGTTCACTTTTAACAGTGAGGATAAAAGAAAACAAAGACAATAAAAGAACAAAGAAGATAAGGTTATAATTTACACAATATAAAGGAACAAAGAAGATAAAGGTTATAATTTACACAATATTTACACAAGAAATGTGGGCATGTAGGATGTTACATACAGTTTTGGGATCGTATTAGTGCAATATGCGTTCAGTGCACAAATAATCAACATTGTGCAAAGTGAGCATAGGCATGAATACAATTTTACATCTGTATGAGGTAGTGTGTTTGCAAGAGTTTCATTTTTTTGTGCGGTGTTTGTTAAGGGTGGTAATGGCTCTGGGGAAGAAAATGTCTCTGAGTCTGTTTGTTTTTGTTTTGTGTGACCTGTAGCGTCTGCCGGAAGGCAGCAGGTCAAAGAGGTGGTGGTCCTTGATGATGTTTTTTGCTCTGCTGAGGTAGCGAGAGCAGACAATGTCCTCCAGACTGGGTAGAGAGTAGCCAACGATTCTCTGGGCCTTGTTGTTGACCCTCTGAAGTGTTTACCTGTTTGCTGCCGTGCACCCAGCATGCCACACCGTAATGCAGTATGTTAAAATGCTCTCCACTGTGGCTTTGTAAAATGACACCAGCAGCTGCTGTTTCAGATGATTTTTCCTGAGCACTCTCAGGAAATGGAGTCGCTGCTGGGCCTTCCCTACCACCGCTCTGGTGTTTGCAGACCAGAAAAGGTCATCAGAGATGTGCACACCCAGGAATTTGAAGCAGTGGACTCTCTCTACACAGTCTCCTTTTATAATGAGTGTTGCGGGGTTCCTGCCTTTCCTCCTGAAGTCCAGTATGAGTTCTTTTGTTTTTGTGGTGTTCAGTATGAGGTGGTTTTTCGAACACCACGTTGTCAGTGACTCCGCCTCATCCCTGTTTGCCTCCTCGTCCCCTTCAGAGATGAAGCAGACCAAGGTAGTATCGTCGGCGTACTTAACAATTTATTTGGGAAGTGTGCAGCAACTACAAGTCACAGAGCCGCTAAGGCAGGCAAATGTGCCCCTGACAACAACGTAATTACGCAGAACTCCAGCTGAGAGAGAAGTGATTGGGATGGAGGAGGTGAGGGTTAAGACTTGAGCAATTAGAAACCATGGAGAATATTAATAAAAGGATGGGCCATTTAGAAATTTGGGTAAAAAGCACAAATGAGGAGGAAGAAATAAAAATGATTAAGAGCAACTTAAAGGATGATTGCGCATATGCACATAAAGTGCAGCACAGCGCAGGCTGCGCGGAACTGCAGGGAACCTCATTAGACCCAGCGGGAAGTTCACTCTTCTTTGTTGTTCCGGGCTCCGACGGGAGCGATAGCCGGTTTCCGTGGCACGCTTTAAAATACACATTACATGTTACCAGTAAAAATGAACATTAACTTTTGATTGACACCAAATGGGAGCCAATTGCTGTTTCCAAAAATGTTAATGCACAAAACTGTTTTTTTTAAAGTTTAGATTTAAGGGTAGAGTAATCCCTCACTATAATGCGGTTAACTATTTACTGTCTTGCTGCATCACAGATCTTAATCTCATTGTATTCTGCATTTTGATTGGCTAAGCATCCCATAAGAGAATAGGTATTGGTAATAACATGTTTTCGGGTACACTCTACAATACTTTTATTTGTTACATTAATGCTTGGGCCAGTAAAAAGTTTTTCAGCTTTGATTTCAAAATATTGTAGGGAATTTCATTCTATAATAATAGTTAAAAAATTATAAAGGGTTTACATCACATATATTGCCTTTCAATTGTTATTTTTTTAAAACCTGAAATAAACAAGGCTTCCAAAATTGAATCAAAGCTGCTTCACATATTACAGCCATGCCCATGCTAAATATTGCAACTTTGGAGTGAAAAATAAATACATAAATAACTCAACAATCATATGGGTAAAGCTGGACATTTTTTGATTGATTAACATTGAGTATTAAATAGACAACAGAATCACATCATGTCACTAACGTTAAAATATAGGCAAGGCAAGGCAAGGCAAGTTTATTTGTATAGCACATTTCATACAGATGGCAATTCAAAGAAATGGCAAACAGGTTAAAAACACACAATAAAAGACGTTGAACATTTAAAATGTGTTTTTTAAAATGCATTAAAACCACAGATAAAACATAATAAAACCAATGAATTAAAATAAGGTAAAAGTGAAGAGTGCAGATAGAACCCTTTCAGTTGTATGCACAGTTGAACAGAGCTGTTTTCAGCCTGGACTTAAACATTCTCAGAGTAGACGCCTGTCTGACGTCATCAGGAAGACTATTCCAAAGTTTAGCTGCATGGAACTGAAACGCAGATTCACCCTTTTTAGTCCTGGCTCTGAGCACCAGCAGAAGACCTGTCCCTGAGGTTCTCAGGGTCCGAGATGGTTCATATGGGACCAACATGTCGCAGAGGTACTTTTGGTGCTAGACCATGAAGAGACTTATGCACCAGCAAAATATACTCATATGGGATCCACCATTCAAAAGACATCTTTCAGAGAAAATAAATGTGTGTAAAAGAGGTCACTTTGGCAGTTGAAAAGGAAACTACATCCAAGTCTTTGTCAGATCGCTGTAGTTTCCTTTAATCCTCGAGGGAAGATGACAAGCGAATGCAATTTTGGTCCATCCATCTATGTTGCAATATGGCACTCTCTTCCATAGTTTGGTTTTCCTGAGGCTGTTGTCTAGAAATATATGGCTGACATTTTACATAACACAGCATTCATTTGCGGTTTCTTTCGGCATAGTCGTAAATATGCGCTCGTTCTCATAATAGATGCGGTATTCTCCATCTTGAACATTCACATGATCCGAAAACAAATAGCAGTAAAGCTGAAAATGTCTTCAGGTGTGTAGGGGCACAGCGCCGTTGCTGTTCTGCAGCCAAAGGCGTCAGCGCCCATTTCACATCGGGGTTGCACGCCAGGTGTGCAAAATGTACAATGACAAAATTGAGTTTTATTCCGAAATGTGAGCATGCGGCTTTTAATCAGGTGCTCTCTGTAGACCAGGTTTTACGGTATTGATGCTCCACACAAACTGCGAACCAATAATCCATTTTGAAAAAGATTTTCAATAATATGCTACATCTCGTGTACTGAATCCTATTACATATTATGTGTTTTCTTCAGTGAAATGCTGTAGGAAAGGTGGCGGAGAGAATGGGCGGAGGAGAGTGAATTCATGTGCGTGCTCTATTTTTTATTTTTTTTTATTTTAGGATAAATATGGTGTTAGAAAGTTAGAAAAGGACTGTTTATACCAGAACAAAATTCAACCCAAACCCTAAAAAGATAAAAAAAGACAAGTTTATTCAAGCAGGTTTAAGAATTTTACATTCCTGCACATGCAACAAAAGGAGCTTGACAGAGGCTGCAATGGTTATTTCAGCTAGAAGTTGGCATCAGGAAGTTCAATATTTTGAAGTTATCGACACCTCCTTTAAGGTAAGACAATAAAAAGTTATCTCATCTCATCAGCCGTACCGCTTATCCTCATTAGGGTCGCGGGGGGGCTGGAGCCCATCCCAGCAATCATCGGGCAGTGGGCGGGGGACACCCTGAAATGGTTGCCAGCCAATCGCAGGGCACACAGGCACAGACAACTCATTCGCTCATTCACACCTAGGGACAATTTGGACCGGCCAATTCACCTGAAATGCATGTTTTTGGAACGTGGGAGGAAACCGGAGTGCCCGGAGGAAACCCACGCAAGCACGGGGAGAACATACAAACTCCGCACAGGAAGTCTGGAGCTGGATTTGAACCCACGACAGGTTCCCATGACATGAACTGTGCCGCACAAGCGCTAACCACTGCGCCGCCGTGCTGCCTATAAAAAGTTATATTCTGTTTTATATTTTGTTTTTATGTCTTTATCTGCCAATCAAATGATAGATAAGATAAGGTGTAGTAGGTTCATTTATTTGTAAATCTGAATGTGCCTCACCAGACACGAACCTCACTGCTCGTCACTGGTTTCCCTTGGGTGGTATCTTTGATTTTACCATGTTTGAACACTCTGTGTAAGCGCACGCAGAAGCGAACAAATATAAACAGAGTCAAAACAAAGCTAATCGGCCTGTTAAAAGCTGCTATGCTAATCCAAGGACATAAATCAGACCTGGCAGAAAAATAAAGACGTTGAACGGGCAGTCGTACCTTAAAAAGAGGAATATTACAAACAAAAAAGGGGCAGTATATACAGAAACAACGTCAGATTTCTGAAAGTTGAGCACAGGAAAGAGGGCAAGGGCAGACCATTGTCAGGGCCACTCAGGGTAGGGTCGAGACAGAATGCAGAATCACAAATTACTAAAGTATTTTTTAAATATCGGACAGGGATAAGCACGGGGAATAAGGTGTCGGGTCAACAGTATCAATATAACCAGAGGCAGCAGTCGTGGCCGAGAAGCAGGCAAGGGGTTGGTAGTCTGGTGAACTCGTTTCAGCAAAGGTGACAGTCCAAATGTTGAGCAGGTGATACTCGTGGTCAGAAAAGGAGGCAAATGTTCGGTACACTGGAAGAAAACAAGACTGAGGCAAGAAGGCTTGGAACGTGACAAAAAGGCAACTACCTAGCACCGAGCCCAGAAAATGGAGTGAAGCAGCAGAGGTGTGATTAGAGAGTAATCAGGACCAGCGACACAAGGGGTGGCATGGATATTAGAGGCAGGAAGTGACCAAAAAGGGCAAAGGCAAGCGAGAGAGGGAGGGAGAGAGAAAATCAAACCCGACTGCAGGACTGTGACAAACACGGGGGAACTGAGAAGGAGAAAGAATTAAATAAAAATGCAATAAAGCAGCCAGTGCGAAATCAATCTGCTTAGAGTTTGTTTAATAAAAATTCATGAAGGTCTTGTGGCCGAAAGCTCACGAGAGATATTGGCGGCAACTGGAGCAGGATGAGTGCTATGGGGTTTCAGACTTTGGTGGAACCAGACAGAGAAGACTGTGAAGACGTCTGTGAGTGTGTGTATCTGCATTTTTTTTCCATGTTGGCGTTGACATCAGTGTGAGTTAGGGTGCAGTTGAGCAGACCATTAGATATGGCAAAGAGGAAAAAAATGAAATAGATGTCTTCATAAAAAATGGGAGATGATACGAAGCCGGTCGTAAGTCAATTTGTCCGTCTTCATTTTTGCGTGGTCGTGTGTACATCTTTGCCCTCACTCGCTATGAAATATATTCGAGTGATCAGGGTAAATCTGTGTCCTGTCTTCATATTGTTTTCAATGCATTATCCTTCTTATGGAATTGAATTTTTTTTTTGTGCGTGTTTTTATTATATTTTCATTACAGAGATGGCTCTGGAATATTATTCACACTAGGCCAAAAATTAGGTATAGGGTAGGAAAAAAAGGGAAATAAATCGCATTTTATTGGATTTATATAAATATGTTAACGATTTTAAAAGACTAAGCAGAAGAAGGCAATGCTAATTCTTCGCATGGATGCAAACATAGAAGGGAATAATGTTAGTTTTTGCAGAAGAAGACACCACTATATTTCAGAGCATAAGAAAATGTTGCTAGCATTGGGAGAAGAAGAAAAATACCATATTTTCCATAACAGAAAAAAGCAAGCATCTTTTCTGGATATAATAATAAAACATAAGTTATTGGTGCATTCAAAGCAAAACGTAGTATGATACACAGAAATCATAAGTAATTTTCATCTACGTATATTTTAAATAATTTAACCAATCAAAAAATATACTTAACCAATCGTTCATTATATCCCAGATAATATGGTACTGTCAAACGAAGCACAAAAAGAGAGAGCCAGACTATCTGTGCTTAACATAAACAAACAGGGTTGGCCTGAAAATGCTAGCCTATATGATGATAATGATTTAATCATGTTTATGGTGGATTTTAGATCAAATCTAACATGTTCCAAAGTAAAGACCAACGGAATTGGCTTTACATGCAAGCAAAATCTGTTCGAGACCATAAACAAAGTGTGACCTAAGGATAAAAATTGAGAAAATATGTCTCTTTCTGATTGACTATTGCTGGGGAAATCAGACCCCATCTAAAATGCACTCTTTAGGCAATTATCCATTATTCCCAGTCGCCCATTGCTGAGAGCCGGGGCTAAGAGAGCAAATGTGTCATGGATGGCAGCTTTTTGTATCGTTCTCTCCACATAAAGCGTACAGCATGCATGCAGCAGCAATCCATTATCTCTGGTCGACTATTGCTGCGTGCATAGACCGACGGAGGCCTGTTAAAAATGGGAAAGCAGGCTGTTTCGTGGAATTTCGCATATTGCGGGTTGGTTCAAATAAGGGATGACAATAAATCCAAATAAACATACTTTGTGATCGATTCTCCCAATCAAGCATTCTATAAGCTCCTGTTTTTTTCGTTCATATTGCAACAATGGCTTGCTTTTAACACCTAAGGAGATTCCAGGATAAATGCATTATGCAATCATTTGTGAGCACAACTGACTGTGTCAGAGGTCAGTACCTCAGTAAAGTAGGCAGGATCCAGCTGCATCCCATTCTCACTTTTACTCTAAAATAAACGCAGACACATACACACACACACACACATGCACTCACACATGAACACAAACACGATGTTTTACATATCGTACACTGCCTCAGCATAGAAGCTGTCATTACAGTTAATGATTACTGGAAAAATGTACAATAGTTAATGGTGTTAAGTCTTGCTTATTAACGTTGCAAAAACACATAGTTAAACCCTGACATGGTGATGATGACTAAAATGCCTGTTTTACAGTATTTACTTAAGCATACTGTATATTCCACAAGGAGCTGAAAACCTGACAGATACCAACCACCAAGGTCACAGGTAACCACACAGTGCTGAATAAAACTCTAGTCATGAAAAGAATTTAGATACGGCATATTTATCTGTGGTCTTTCCCTTGCACCCTTGGCTCCGTTCGATTCCTTTTCAATAGACATTAAATAATTGATTATAGTGGTTTAGGTAATGACCTAATAAGTTCATAGTTTAACAGACACTCAGAATAAGGATAGAGGACATCAATGAATTAAAAAACATTCGAGATGTTCAATATCCAGCCCGTTGTAAAAGTCCTCATCTTCAGACTTTCTTATTAAAATGTCCTAGATTACAAAAAGCAGATATACATCAAAGGGTGACTATTTCAGAGAATATTAACATTATTGGATAACAGTGACCATGTTGTAAACTGTGTGCAAGCGGATAACAGCAGTCAAGAAGCAACTAATGGTCAAAATAAAGCAAACCTGGCATTTTAAGTACAATTTTTTGCAGGTGTTTAACAGAAAAATAAAACTATTCTGGCGACATAAATTATCTTCATTTCAAACAGAAAGAAAGAAAATGCATCCCTAATTTTGACAAATACATGATAAACATTAAAAGCATTTCTGATCATTACTCAACAACAAAAAGTTATTTCCTTTATTTTTGTACAGTGATTTCAAGCATGAACTAAAATGTCGTCCATAGGTCAAACGTCCCTAACATGACACTCTCGCAGAATTTGAGTCAGGTGCAAATTCCAAAACAATCCAAGCTGTCTTGCCTGTGAGGACAAAAAAGTCCTCAAGGCCACGTAGGGCTGTCAGAGTACTTAGTCCGCACCTATGACTCATGCTACCAGAGAAAGTGATGAATATCACATAATAACTCACTTGTGCACAACTTGAAATGGAATGCTGGAAAGCAGACGTATGGACGTTTAACCAAACTGCATTTGAGGTCAACACAGTAGCAAAATACTTCAAAGGTAACAAAGTTAAAATAAGTTCTTCAACACCCACAATACTGTATGTAAAATCAACTCATCGAATGCCAGTGGCAAAGCGTGGTTTCCATATGTAAACTTTTGGTCACAAGGAAAAATTAATTCTAATATATATCTCTAACTTATTCTTATATAAAAGCAAATAAAACAGCAACTATGATTTTTGTTCTTTACTGACCCAAGCAATGTGAACACACTTGCTACAAGCTGGCAGAAGCTTTGAGGAAGGCGCATGCCTTCCTTCCTGTCCTATTGTCAGTAAAAGACCGGGGGAATCCCTACACCCGGATACGAGGCCCTCGGTATCCCCCTGACTTCTGATGTCTCTCACTTATGGAAACCGAAGAGGCTCAGGTGAAGGACGGGACACACCTTCCGGTCTCGGCCAGCCATTCCAACAAACTCTATTTCAAAGAATTGGCGAAATAGTTCTTCAGTTGTGTTTCATTTTTAGTTTTCATTCTATTTGAATACAAACTTTTTGCTACTGCTAAATATCAGTGATTCTGTGATACTGTAGACCACAATTTATCAATTGATTGTCTGAAAAAAATTGATTGGTATCTAACGAACCATACTCTCGTGGTTTAGGTCCTACCCCTCAGGCAGGACACAATGTGTTAAATATGGATCTGACCTCTGAACATGTAATGTGATTGTGGCGTTCCACATAGCTCTATTCATGGCTCCCTTCTTTTGGTATGTATATGCTTGAGCTTAAGAATATTATCTGCAAGTAAAAAATTAGTTTCGATTGCTATGCAACTCAACTCTATCTGCCACTAAAGGCAACCACTCCATTTAGTTGTGGATATTTTCTGCCTTACTGAGAAACATGGTTGAATGTCACTTACTTTTTAGAGCCTTACCAAACCAGAGAAAAACGAGATGTTGATATGTCCAGCTCATTGTCGTCAAAAATCTAGGTGTTATATTTCATTCTAATCTGCTACATGGGAAAAATATTACCAGCTATTTTCCACCTTCTTAATAAAACAAAGATTTGCTGTCAAAATCGGATGCTGAGATTATAATTCATGCATTTGTTACTTCTCAGCACGATTACTGTAATGTATTTCTCTCTGGTCTCCCGATGGAAAAAGTTTGCAGCTGGTTCAAAATGCAGCAGCGTGACCTTTGCCTAGAACAAGTAAGCCTGCTCATATCACCCCACTAGATTGCCCTGGCTTTCTGTCTGTTTAACATGTGACTTAAGGTTTTGCTACTAACATACAAATTTTGCTCATAGCCTCCACTCAGAAAATTCTGGTCTTCTTGTGACTCCACGAACCAAAAAGAAATCTGCAGGCTCAAAAGTGTTCTCCACTTGGGCCTCGGTGCTGTGGAATGCTCTGCCCACTGATATAAGATCTGCAACCTCAGCGGAAGTGTTTAAATCTAGACTTAAGAGACACTTCTATGCTATAGCTTATGATTGATGCTGACCTCATACCTTTCTTTTCATGTCCTTTTCGGCTGCTTGGTTGGGAGTGAAATGAGGGAGAAGGACAAACTGGGATTAGTCAGCGGGCCGGCACCTGGACCTGAAGCATGTCATAATCTGCATTGACCAGCCGATTTATTGAACAATTTTACATATTACCTATGTTCATTGTTAAACATGAATGCACTTTGTTTATTGTTACCCAATGCAACATCAATTGCAGCCTGATCATCCTGAAAGGGGGTTTATCTCTTTTGTGGCCCCTTCTCAAGGGTTCTTTTTTTCCTTATGCTGACGTTTTTGAGTTTTTCCTAGCCCCTTTTGGGCTGGTGTATTTGTGGCCTTGCAGTCCTTTGAAACATTTTGTAAGGAAGGGCTGAACAAACAAATGTGACTTGAAACACCAAACGCTTACACTGCAAAAGTCAAGGTAGAAAATTGAGGAGAAAATGTCAATTATCCGGACCGCTTATTTCTTACAAGGGTGCTGGAGCCCATCCCAGCCATCTGCCCAGCCATGGGCAGTGGGCAGTGGGCAGAGGACACCCTGACCTGGTTGACAGCTAGTTGCAGTGCACACAGAGACATATGACTATTTACATGCTTACCGACACCTAGGGACAATTTCCATACCACCAAGCAACCTGCTGTGCAAATCTTTGGAATGTGGGAGGAAACCAGTATGCCTGGAGGAAACCTACTCAGATATGAAGAGAACTTGCAAATTCTGCACAGGAAGGCCAACAGCTAGAGTTGAACCATGGGCCTACGCACCGTGTGGCTGACACACTAACCACTCAGCTGCTGTGCCGCCAGGAGAAATAAATGAATTCAAATAATCATCTTTTCATGTGAAATAATCTTGTTCTACTGGAAAATATATTTGCTAACTTCAAAATTTCTATTTTATTTCAGAATTTTATGATTTACATCCATTATCAATTTATTTTATGATTTACATCAATTGTGTTTTTTTTAACTAAACGAGTCTATATATATATATATATATATATATATATATATATATATATATATATATATATATATATATATATATATATATATATATATACTCTGTATCTACCTATCTATCTATCTATCTATCTACCCTGGTCACCTGGTCATATCCCTCGAGAGGGGTGACCGACAGCAAGACAAACATATACACAAAAACAAAGAAAAGAAAAAATGAAAAAGGAACAAACAACAAAAAAATCGACCATGGTCAACCCAAATGCCCAAACACCCAAACAAGTTAGGCATTTCGGCACCCAAGCTGGTCATGCTTTTATCCATCCAGATGAAACAGGACACAAGAAAGCGGCCTTGTCACTTGAGTTACTCACTCTTCTGTTAAATAGCAGGGCCCAACTGGTTACCGGTTTACCCCTGCTGCATCATACAGGTGCCCTGCCCATCCCTTAGAACACATCTAAATATCCTACTATCCTTTTCGACTCATTCCTATCACCAAGAGCTCTAGCTTCCACTACATTTAGACCTCTTTCCACCAGTGCATTCACGACAACATTCCTCCATGTCAATCTTCCTCTTCCTCTTGGTCTCCTTCCATTTACTTCTGCTCCATAGATACTCTTCAACATTTACTCCTCATCCATTCTCTCCATGTGTCCAAAGCAACCGAGTACACTCTTATCCACTCTTGTCCATTCGCGTAGTGGTTCCACAACTAATCCAGTTCTGTCTCTCACTATTTCATTTCCCAATTTCTCAATCCATCCAAACTTTTCACGCCTAAGATACTCCTCAAACACTTCATCTCAAATACATGTAGTGTCCTTCTCAAATCTGTGTTCAAGTCTTTGCACCATACAACACAGTCGGCACAATCACACTCTCATACAGTCCTCTCTTAACATCCATACTCATACTCTTGTTACTCATTACTTTCCTCACACCTACGAGTATTTAGAAAAAAAATGTTAAATTTTAGTATATGTATTTTTTCTTTTTGTTTAAATCAATAGTGATCAGAGATCATTTCTGGCTGCCTGGCTGGTGGCGGAATGAGTGATATAGACAAATCTGGACGAGTCAGTAAAAAACAAAACGTAGACCTGAGACATGGCATCATCTGCATTGACCAGCTGACAATATGGGAATCTGTGTCGTCGTTGCAGCTTGGTCATCTTGAAAGGGAGATTAACTCTTGTGTGGCCTCTTTTCAATGACTGAGGTTTTTGAGTTTTCCTTTTCCCACATGCCGGTTTCAGATCAGGCAATGATATAACTGTTGTCTGCAGTCATTTGAGGCTTTTTGTGATCAAGGGTTATACAAATAAGTGTGACTTGACTTTAGAAGAATTGGCCCAAAATATTATTGCAATTTTTAATGGGTACTACAGTATTCACAGCCTAAAATAAAACCATTACTAGCAGGCCCATAAAAATATCATAAATTGACTTATTTTGACTACTTTAGCTGTTAAACTTTTGAAACACATTCACTTGATTTCCTAACATCAGCCTTTTTTGCCAACCGCATCAAATGAGCCACAACGCTGTCAACTCATCCCACCGCAGCCCAGTGTAAAACATTCAAGCACCTTTGGCGTTTGTTTTTTTCTCTCTGCTAGGGATCTCTCTAGGATCCTTTAAGTGGTTTGTTGTCACCATCAAAGTCTCACTTCCCTCCCATTAACCAACTCACTGCCCCATATCACTTCCTTTGTCTCCACCAGATGTTCAGGACAGTGTGCAGGACGTTTGTAGCGATGTACTAATAGCAGGAGGCTAATTGTCTCAGGCCATAATGTGAGTTGCTTTAACATCCAACAGGACAGCAAAGCTTCTCCCGCTGCCTAAAGACGACAATCTGACCAAGAAGCAACTCAACCCACAGTGCTAAAATTATCTTTTTTCCGACGACAATTCCAAATCAGCACCTCTCCTTGCCATAACGCGCACACAGGCAAACATAAAGCGTCCAAAGCTGATTTTGGCAAGGCTAACTTTAAGAGCATAAGGAGGCCCCCTCCTTCCACCTGGGCAATTAAAGTGTAAGCCAATTAAAATGAGTGTAATAGTCCCTAACGGGTGAGTTGTTAAACAAGATGGGGGTTATTGTCCTTGGAGGAAATGGGCCAGAACTCAAGACGTTTTCTCCTTTTGTTCCATTTACCTGCTCCCCCTTCCTAATATTTTTTTCAAATCTTTCCTGAATAAAATTGATGACTCCAAATTGAATTGAACTTTCAAGAAAAAAGGCCGCATACAGGCAGCCGATTTACTCGAAGGTGCAACATAAATGTACTAGTGCTTCTGGTAAAGACAAAATAAATATATCTGGTCATATTTATATATATATATATATATATATATATATATATATATATATATATATATATATATATATATATATATATATATATATATATATATATATATATATATATATATATATATATATATATATATTTATATATCATCTCATCTCATTTCATTAGCTGTACCCCTTATCCTCATTAGGGTCGCGGGTGGGCTGGAGCCCATCCCAGCCATCTCCGGGCAGTGGGCAGGGGGACACCCTCAACTGGTTGCCAGCCAATCGCAGGGCACACGGGGACAGACAACTCACTCGCTCAGTCACACCTAGGGACAATTCGGACCGGCCAATGAACCTGACATGCATGTTTTTGGAATGTGGGAGGAAACCGGAGTGCCCGGAGGAAACCCACGCATGCACGGGGAAAACATACAAACTTCGCACAGGAAGTCTGTAGCTGGATTTGAACCCACGCAGGAGGTTCCCATGACATGAACTGTGCCGCACATGCGCTATATATATATATATATATATATATATATATATATATATATATATATATATATATATATATATATATATATATATATATATATATATATATATATATATATATATATATATACAGTGGGACCTCGGTTCTCGACCATAATCCGTTCCATTTCCTTTGTACGAAAACCGATTTGTACGATCACCGTACAATCCCTTCCAACACCCTAAATGTTTACCACGAAAGTAAACATGAAGCTAACCCAGGCTAATCGTACATTCGCGTTAGCGTAATCTTCCGTACGAAAAATTACGCTAACATGAACGTGTAAAAATTAAAAAATCAGGTCGTTTACACGTCATTTAGCACCCGGGTCTCCACAACAAGTGGTAAGCGGTTAAAGGATAAAGAAAAGAATTATGAGTAGGATTTCTTACCTTGGCGGTTGTCTGCAGAAGCCATGCTGTATTCCTGAAAGAAGGGAAACTTGCACACCTTCTTCATATTTTGCTATTATTTCTTTCTTAAATGCAATAGTTGTATGCACTACTCCTCTTTTTTCACCTGTAGCAACTTTGCTGCTTGCACCAACCTTCTTCCGAGGCATAATTAGGAGTTAAAACACTCCCTTCACCGCTTTTGAAAAACGAATGCAGAGAAGGAGTGCGCGTTGCCGTGACAACAGTTCTTCACGAAGGGTGGGGGCAATCTAAACTCGTACGCCGCTCAGCATCGCCCCTAGCGTACCGGCGTTCGAACTCCGATTTTTTGAACAAAAAGCGAAGCAAGAATTTCTCGAAATTTTTGTTCGAGAACCAATTTGTTCGAACTAAGAGGCGTTTGAAAACCGAGGTTCCACTGTATATATATATATATATATATATATATATATATATATATATATATATAGTTATAAATATATATATATATATATATATATATATATATAGTTATATATAACAATTTTCTATTAAGAGTCAGTGTCAATCTCGACATAATTTGAAATTTCAGTGTGCATACATGGTAATGCGGCAACTACGAAAAATTTAACACTTAAACGGTGATATTATTTCCAACAAAACAGAATAGAAACGTGTGTTGCCTGAATAAAGGCAATTAGTTTACTCACACATGCAAACAATTTCACTGGGAATTATGGCAAAGAAAAAAATCATTTTTTTCGTACGTGTTTTAGTGATGCAACACTGAACTGAATACTGATGTTTTTATATATTTGATACTAAGGGAGTACTTGGAACGGATCAATATTATTGTCTTTGGATCGATACTGTCTTCCCACTGTAACTGTCACTATAGTAATGTTTAGTGGGGCTCGAGATTATACCTTTCAAATTAACCTCTTGGTTTAGACTTTATTCAGACAACTTCATTTTATTTAGACACGGCATTTTACTTGTCTTGTTGACATTGTTATACAAATTTTGGATTTTTATCAAACAGCTTTTTTTTTACTCTTGTACTTTTCTCTGAAACAGTAATATATATATATATATTTTTTCTTTCTTCTTCAAGTTTGCATTGTAGTCATTTGATAAAAAGAAAAAAAAAACTAATGTTTATGGTGCCTAAAATCTTCGTGCTGTGTTCATTATGATTTATAACTAAGTTAAATTATTCAATGATTATGAAATTTCCAAGTCATAAGTATAAAAAATAGAATAAAATAGAATAGAATAGAAAAAATAGAAGCCCTTTCTAGTCATTACACAAAGTTTCAATGAAATACAAACCTGCCCATATAGATACATACAACCCAGTTTTTACATTTATTGAATCTATACAAAAATTCCCAGTATCGCCCACCTCTACAATGAACTATCTTGAGTCATTGTCCATCTCCACTTAATTTGAAATGCCAGTATGTAACTAAAACATGTGCAGAGTGAAAAAGTTTAGACCCATAAACGGAGGAAAGTGCATTCAGCCATCTGTGTGTTTCCATGAGTGGATTAAGATATCGTAAGACAGGCGCCTTAAATTAAGGACACAGAATTGTGACTGCCAAAATAACAATAAAGCACACAAAAAAGACATAACGGTGCTAAAGGTGGGGGAAAAAGGGCAACACTACAATCAGTGTCATCACATAAGTGTAGGTATGTGTGAATAAGTTGCTCTCCTGCTTTAATGGCTCAATCACAGGAGATTAAGGGTCTAATCAAGCCGGCGTCTGCCATTATGGGAGGAAATTGAAAGATAGACGTGCTACTTTTCACAGCTGATTAACCAGCATCTGTATTTGTGTGTGTGTGTGTGTGTGTGTGTGTGTGTGTGTGTGTGTGTGTGTGTGTGTGTGTGTGCGTGCGCGTGTGTGTGTGTGTGTGTGTGTGTGTGTGTGTGTGTGTGTGTGTGTGGTAGAGCTACTGTATAACAATCCTCGTGTCTTTATTTCTAAATGAAGGAAGAAAAATATAGTACGAACAGCTATATCAGATGAAAATTTCATTGCAAATGTTTTGCTCAACCAATAAAAGTACATATTTTTCAGTGTTACCACACAAGGAAATTAATGCAAAACTGTCATTATGGCATCCAATGTGAAAAGATAGTCATATGAAAAAGTGTGGGTGCCCCTGATCATTTGGAAGATTTTCCTTTATAAATCACTGGTTGTTCGATTCAGCAATTTCAGTTAAGACAGACGAAGACATTAATATTTGAGAAGTGAATTAAGATTACAGGATTTACAAAAAGTGTGGAATTATTCATGTATTAATTACTTAAGCAAAACTTGGAGGTGCCCATATTTGAGCACCCCAACAGAAAAATCATATCAATATTTAGAACATCCTTCTTTTGAAGAAATGGAAGCTTCTAAAAACTTCCTAAAGCTTCAAATGTGGGTCTGGTTTCCGGTTGGAGGTATTCTGTGTGGCCTTTGCAGGTTCTGGCCATCTCTTGAAAGATAAAGGATGAATGGATTCCGATCAGTCTCAGTAGAAATTTATGAACAATGCTCAAGAATCAGTGACAAAGTAGAAGATGCTCCAGTCCTCCATACTTCAACAAGACAAAGACACTAAACACTGCTTAAATTCCCCTAGAACAGGGGTCGGCAACCAATAGCACGCGTGCCAGCAGTGGCACACAAGTGGTTAATCAGTGGCATGCGATAAAAAGGATTATTTTTTCCTGCGCATTTTTAGGTGAAATTCAAACATTTTCAGTTGCACGCTGTGTTATTTAGAGGCTTTGCGGTAGCGCCCCTCCTCCTCTGCTCTATGTGTGAGCGTGTCTGCATTGCGCATCGCAGAGGAGGAAAGATCTACTTTTCACAGCTGATTAACCAGCATCTGTATTTGTGTGTTTGTGTGGCAAATGAACGAATCACAACAGCTCCTCCAGCGAAAAAATCTCGTTCTTTTCAGCCAGCGTGGACAGATGACTGAGGCTTTGTGCAAAAAATGACCATGCTTTTTGTGCATTACGCCTCGAGAGCATTGTACCTCGCACTTCAAGTGTTGAGCGTCATTACGAGACGAATCATGAACATGAATTCAAGGACAAGTCTGGAAGGCGGAAACATTCAAACACGTTGTGTCCAGGTACAGCAAACAAACACAGACCCTGAAAACATATGTTGCTGCTACAAAAGCTACCATTGAAGCAAGCTATCACATTGCTCACTGCATGGCAAAGCACGAAAAACCATTTACTGATGGCGAATATATTAAAGGAGTGTGTGTGTGTGTGTGTGTGTGTGTGTGTGTGTGTGTGTGTGTGTGTGTGTGTGTGTGTGTGTGTGTTTGTTTCAAGTTTTGATAGTCATGGATGTCTACAGGCCTTCCCAGATGTTGCTCACAGTCATTTTTTAGTTTGTTGATGAACAAGAATTGTGGAAGATAAATTGGTCTGTTGTACAATTTCAATGTATATCCATGTTGTATATTCGGACTGGTGTAAAATGACAGCTCTGTTGGATATGAAAAAAATGTTGTGCGAGTCATTATTCTTGGTGTGGCACACTGATTTACAAGGACATTTAAAAGTGGCACTCCACACCGAAAAGGTTGCTTATCCCTGCCCTAGGGAATGTATGCAAAGAAACAAGTACAGCATTTTGAAATGACCACTTTAGTCCCCAGACCTGAATAACATTGCTTCAATCTGTAGTATGATTTAAAGTGGGCTGTTCATACCTAGAAACCATCAAATTTGAGTGAACTAGAGATGTTTTGCAAAGAAGAAGAATGGTTAAAAACTTGTCAACCTCTTCAGGCGGTGTCTCAAGCCATTAATTTAAGTGCAGGTGTCTAGACCAGGGGTCGGGAACCTTTTTGACTCAAAGAGCCATAAAAGCAAAAAATATTAATTTTATTTTGGGAAAGAGCCACACCATATATTATGAGACAAATTTACTAAATTGCTTAACCCGCGCCCCAGACAAAAGCTTAGTCTTCAGCACATTTATTTTTGATGATTTGATAAAAATTATGAAAAGAGAATAATGCCAGAGCCCCTGTCCCAAATTCAACAAACAGACCACTTTAAACTTGTCTCTTTCTTGCAATTACTCAAGATCGGTTAAACTCCTTTTGACCCTTTTTTTCATACATATTGGTTTCAAAACCAGATGCAAGCATTTATTTTGTAAAAACGTCACAACATTCTGATAATAGGTAGCCTTATGTGCTTACCTTTGGCGAGAGATGGGAGGGAATGCATGTACTTTTTGCATAGCTCCACCCATCCCTCCCACTCACCCAATCAAATGACTAAGTTCTCTTCCGGTGTTTTGGCGTATTTACAGTTCTGTGGATTTATCATAAAGTATCTGAACACTGAACACAGATTATATAGTGAACTTTTAAATAAAGGATTCTTTAGCGTTGTACAGCCAAAACGAGTTTTTTTCCCCCTTTTTTTGTGTGACACCTTGACTGTAAATTGTAGTGAAAAACGTGCCCTATATATACTGCGAAGTGTTTCCTTTACATGTAGCTTTGGTTTGGCTTTACGTGTACCTGAATAGGATAGACAAACCCGATTTTGAACGAGAAGGAGAAATTTTGCATGCAATCAAATTGGTCTCTGAGCCACAGATACTCATAGAAAGAGCCATATATGGCTCGCGAGCCATAGGTTCCCGACCCCTGGTCTAGACAAACACTTAATTTCAAAAGTTCTTGTTTATGTGATCCTACAGTCGTACTACTACTCATGAACGCGTCTTAATTAAATTTTCAAGTCACAAGTCAAGTCACATTTATTTTTTTAAGGCCTTGATCACACAGATTACAATAGGTCTGCAAAGTCCTACAGTTATGGTAGGTAACATATCCTATGATATCAACTGTATGCAAGGGTAAAACAAAACTCAAATAAAAGAAACAGTGTGAGGAAAAATGAGAAATCATGGCAAGGGACCAAACATGAGGTAATCTTTCTCCAGGATAAAACGGGCTGCAATGGATGTTGAGTGGGTAAAAAGACAAAACATAGTAAATGTCAACAATACACAAAAGCAGAAATTAAAATTGCTCAAAAGGTTAAAGACTGCACTGATGATACATCTCAACAATCGATGCCGAAGGCTCAAAGTTATTGCACGTATTTGGCCTCTTCGGACAAAATGCATCCGCATATTAAAGAAATTCTAAATTCAATATGTGTTTTTGTTTTTAATGCTGCTTGCAACTCCTAAACGTAAGCATACCCGTCTCTTGTTTTGAAAGTGGCGTGACCAAAGTCAGTGACTTTCTGGCATCTGGGCATACATAGTCATACTATCATTACATATGGATTCATACCTAGAGAAAACTGGAGAGCCCAAAGACAACTCACTCAAGCACGGAAAGAACATGCAAACTCTGCACATGAATGCCGGTAGCCTGAATTGAACCGTTGACCTCTGGACTCTGAGAGGAACATGGTAACTAGTCACTTATTTGCTTATTTAAACCAATGTTAAAAGATTTTTACTTTAAGTAGTTATTTGAAAGGCTTTATTTGACTTAAACAAAATTATATTAAACAAAACACATTTTGGGGCAGCACGGCGGCGCAGTGGTTAGCGCATGTGCGGCACAGTTCATGTCTTGGGAACCTCCTGCGTGGGTTAAAATCCAGCTCCAGACTTCCTGTGCGGAGTTTGTATGTTCTCCCCGTGTTTGCGTGGGTTTCCTCCGGGCACTCCGGTTTCCTCCCACATTCCAAAAACATGCATTTCAGGTGAATTGGCCGGTCCAAATTGTCCCTAGGTGTGAATGAGCGAGTGAGTCGTCTGTCCCTGTGTGCCCTGTGATTGGCTGGCAACCGGTTCAGGGTGTCCCCTGCCCACTGCCCGATGATTGCTGGGATGGGCTCCAGCACCCCCGCGACCCTACTGAGGATAAGCGGTGTAGCTAATGAGATGAGATGAGAAAACACATTTTGTCATGATCCTGCACTCTGACTCCTGCTCATTTTGATGTTCCCTCTCTATCTCTCCCTCTCTTGCTTGACTTTACCATATTTGGTCACTCACTTTGTGGTGTTAATTTCCTCCTAACGGCTAATGGTACTTGTCTTGATTTCCGACCTATCACTAATATCCCCGGTCACGATTTATTAAACACTCTGTTTGCAAGGCTATGTGCTAGTTTGTGGTCACCTAGCTGGTCCAGGAGGTATGGCAAGGCATAGGAGACCTGGCAGGCCAATGCCTATGGGTCTATCCCACACAAGCTGGTGGAAGTCTCTCTTGGGCAAAACACCATGTTCTAGACCAGATCAAGGACCTCATATCGGACTATTACAGCTGCTTCAATTTGAGGAACAACTAATTGACTCTGCCCTTCAGCAGTCTGAAGGAAGAGTTTTAGTTTACCCGAGCAAGAGAGGCGCTGGTGTACAGGGGCTTGAGAGACAGCAGAATGTTTTGGGCTGGCATACAAGTGAGGACCAGCAGGAAGTGGTACGCTCAAGAGGCAGTCGACCAGGCTGTGTCCTGCCTCTGGCAGAGTGATCTGGTGGGAGCAGGGGCACGAGTACAAGCAGTAATTGGGAGTATCCCAATGTACATTCCTAAACCAAGTTACATGGGAAGGAAAACAACACTCAGGCCTGACATCATCCTTGTGTCAGAAACAACAATGCAAGTGGTCCTGCTGGAATTGACTGTTCCCTGTAAAGATGGGGTGGAGGAGGCTTCTGAAAGAAAGGGAGCCAAGTATGAGGAACTGGGACAAATTCTGAAGCAGGGGATGGAAGATATTGTGCAATCACATAGAGGACGGGTGCAGAGGATTTGCTAGTCAGTCTCTCATCAGGACACTCAAAAAGCTTCTAATTAAGGGACTACACAACAGGCGAGCCATCAGAAGCATCACCAACGCAGCAGAGAAGGCGTTCAAATGGCTGTGGATCAAGCGGGGCGACACGTGGTTACACGCTCCTAAGACACAACCCGGGACTTGATCAACCCAGGCTGGGTCCCCTGGGCGGGGGTGCTCGTTGTAAGACCGAAACACCAAGTGAACCCAGATGTCAACAGTTATGATGTGTCTTGATTTGCACCAAAAGTGTATATTAGAACTAAGTGAGCGACTCAGCTCTGAGAATTCACAAGACCGACCACAAAAATAACATCCTGTAAGAAAGCAATTTTCCAACACACTGCAGTATAAAACATTCAGCTCTAAAGACCGATTTGGAAACATTTCGAATGTTTAGCGTGCTGAAAAGCCGCCTTTCAAATCAAGCGATAACTGTTTCGAGGTTGCGACGCGTTTGAAAGCTCACTAATGAGCATGTGCGAGGCTATAACAAGTGAGCAGCTCGCGAGGGGACCCGTCAAGCCATCAGGCTCATCATGCGGCTGAGAGGTCCGCATGGCATCACTGAATATCTCTTCACCTCCTGTGTAAACATGCTGGTGTCACAGCGCGTCTTCTCCCAGGGGCTCTGCGGATGCAGGGGATGCGCACTTGACGAGGTGAAAGAAACAAACATATGTGAAGAGGCAGGGGGATGAAGCTGGGCGGGCATGCAAATGTGAGAGTGCGAGCGTGCAAAGGACCAGCGTGAAATGAACAGACTGCAAGTAAAGGTGCGAGCTAGTGAGCAGGGAAAAAAGTGTTTTTGTGTCAATCTGTTATGAAGATGTTGCAGATTGGTTTAATCTAAAATTTACCCTTACGTCATTTAGTATCATGATCTATGAATACGATGCTTGTTTTCTTTTTAAAAAAAAAAAAAAAACTATTATAAAGGGTTTGGCGCTGCCGATCAGTAAGTATAAAGCATCAGGAAATGATTTGAGAATAATAAATCATCATTAGATTTCAGGAGTGGCTTTGTCAGATATTTGTCCACACATTGAGGAAACCCCCAGCTCCTAGTTTTTCTTCCTTTTTCTCGTGAACGAAAGTGTTTGGGGATCCCATATAGCGATTGGGCCTACTGAAGTAGTGCCGTGAATATAAAGGAGATAAGTATAAGTAGTAGTAGGTAGTTAACTGTTTAACAGAGCCTATGCCTTTCAAAGAGATGACGAAGTCCCATCGTCATCGTCTGCTCAGAAGGATTGCATTCCGTATACAACCGCCGAAAAATGTTTCCCCGAGGGACCACGATCGCCCTTATGACAGGGATCGTCTAAAAGTTCATGGATTGTTCATGCATAGTGCAGTGTTCTTGCAATAAAATGTTGTTTTGCAGTCAAAGTGTCCATGTGTTTATGGAAAGCATTGTTTTAATATGGTAGGTATCACAAATGCAAAAACAAACACCAAAGTGAAAGTCCTGCTTGAAATGCACCCTTTCACACAAAGGTTTTTCTCAGGAGTTTTCTTGGAGACGGGTATTTTTTTAAGAAACTAAGCAGTGTTCAACTATTTACTAAACACTGGAAATATCTAGAAACATACTTTTTTTCTAAAGAAAGACAAAGGTTCAAGCTAACTTCTCCAGTTCAAGCTATTTTAATATGTGCTATTCCGGAAGTAAATGGAAAGAGACCAAGAGGAAGGCGGCGATTGACGTGCACTGCAGGAAAGAGGTCTAAATATAGTGGAAGCTAGAGCTCTTGGTGGTGATAGGAATGAGTGGAGAGGTGTTGTGAAAGGATAGTGAGATGTTTGGACACATTCTAAGGGATAGGCAGGGCACCTGTATGATGCGGAAGGGGTAAACCAGTGAAAGCTGCTGGGCCCTGCTGTTGAACAAAAGAGTGTTTTGTCACCCTTACCCGAGTGACATGGCCGCTCTCTTGTGTCCCGTTTCATCTGGAGGGACGAAAGCATAACCATCTTAGGTGCCGAGGTGCCTAACTTGTTTGGGTGTTTGGGCATTTGGGTTGGCCATGGTCCAAAAATGTTTGTGTGTGTTTTTTGCTATTTTTCTCCCTTTTTATTTTCTTCGTTATTGTATGTGTTTGTCTTGCTGTCGCCCCTCTAGATAGATAGATAGATAGATAGATAGATAGATAGATAGATAGATAGATAGATAGATAGATAGATAGATAGATAGATAGATAGATAGATAGATAGATAGATAGATAGATAGATAGATAGATAGATAGATAGATAGATAGATAGATAGATAGATAGATAGATAGATAGATAGATAGATAGATAGATAGATAGATAGATAGATAGATAGATAGATAGATAGATAGATAGATAGATAGATAGATAGATAGATAGATAGATAGATAGATAGATAGATAGATAGATAGATAGATAGATAGATAGATAGATAGATAGATAGATAGATAGATAGATAGATAGATAGATAGATAGATAGATAGATAGATAGATAGATAGATAGATAGATAGATAGATAGATAGATAGATAGAAGAGCCCATTAGCTAAAATTAAGGTGATATGATGAAACTTTCTTGTCCTTTTCAAAAGTCTCGCTGATGCATTTTGAACCAGCTGCAAACATTTAGACATCGGAAGACCATAGAGCAACACATTGCACTGATAAAGCCGGGCGAATCTTCTCAAAAATACGAAGGTGGAAAAATGCCAATCTTGAAACATTTTCCACATGTAACTGAAACAACAGATTAGGATCAAATATGACAACTACATTTTTGACCGCGTCACTCTTTACTAGTCACTAATTAAACCATAACAAATCCACAGAAAATCTTACAAGATACATGAGATAATCAGTCATGTTTTTAGTCACAAGGGGGGAAACAGGAAACCAAACAGCCCAATTGTTTTTATGCGCATAATTGGCCTAAGTGACTTAGCGGAGTAGCAGCCAGAAGAAAAAAAAACGAGGAGGGCCTAAGCAGTGTGCCGGAACTTCTCTCCTCTCAGCGCATTTGGTTCGCTCCCATTCTTCATTAACTCCATTAACAGATGAGCCACGGCGATTAGCAAAGCTTCCCGCTGATTCAGCTCTCACGCCACCACCCTCCACCCCATCGCACTCCTCCTCATCCCCAGTTGCTCCATTGCCTTCTCCTCGCAATGCAGACACCCAAACTGACATGTATTGCATGTGTAATGTTGGAGGTATGATCACAACGTGAAAAAAAAATTGCTGATGCTTTTCATTATGTCTACCTCCATCCGTGTATATTTTGCCACTAGAGTCAAAGTGAGAAAACTGCCAAATCACCCACATAGGTCCAACTTCATCTATGGCTCTCTGCAGTGCCAATTCGACCAAGTTTTATTCTTTTGCCCCTTTGACAGTATCAGGGCGCACTCAACCTTCTGTACTCGGCGCAATTAGCCACGGCAAGCTGATTAGCCAAGAGGAAAAACAGGAAAATAAATGCATTTTCTGTCTGACAGGCAAACAACCACAAGTGCAGGCTTCATGATACCTTAACCAAAATCCTGGATATTTGGGTTGGTGGTCTTTGTTGGATTTTATGACGGATTATCCTAAATTCCGGAGTCTTCTTGTTTGGGTTAGGGCTGTGCACGACATTTAAAATCAAAAGGTTTAAAGTAGTTGCTTTGTTGTACAATTTGTCAGATACTTCCAAACTGGAGACAACGTGTAAAGTCTTGCCGAACGCTTGGCAGATCAAGTAATTGTATTTTTTAGGATGATGGTTTCCTGTAAGCAAACCGCTATCGTCCAGCCAAGCACGTTTTTTTGGGTCGACTTCATGAATAAACGCAACTTAAGTAAGTACATGTATCTTTGTGTTTGTCAGATTTGATAAACACGTTATTTAACCACTAAATAGGAATCAATGGATTTTTTTGGGGACAGTTATTGTCTGTAAAATATGATTGACGCCCAGATCTGTGATCATTGAAAGAGAAGACCGTGATTGAAAAAGACAGCCTTTGTCCATCTCAGTCACAGTGGAATCCGATCAGCATTTTGAGCTGTGCTTTTAGAGTAATAAATCATACAACAAAGTGGCTGCCACTCAAAAACAAAACCCCTCCTCCCCTATCCAAAGGGTCTGCCTGATTGTTTCAGGAAAACAACAACAATAACAACAGCGACAACAAAAAGACTTGGGAATGCACATGGCGGGCCTCTTGCGTCTTAGATGAATCAGGACACGGGCGGTTACGCATCGACATATTTTTTTTTCTTCTCACCACCTCTGACTCCAACGCTTTCGTATTGCGTCTTGAAATTAATGACCTGCCAGCTGACTGAAGTCAAGCTGTTTTTTGGTCTAGTGGCATGCCGGTTGTTGGGAACTGGCACCTTTGAAGGCGAGTGCACGCTCATGCTCATTTGCATAATGCTGTCGGTTGTCTGCCACACCCATCATGTTGTAACAAGACTCCGTTCTTCGAGGCCTGTGACGACTGGAGCACCATAAGGTGTAATAGTTGGCTATGAGAATTGACTTTTTCAAAGACTTCAACCCAAATATCTCAGCTGTAGAGCTATAAATATCTCCAAGATCAGAAGAGACTTTAAATCAAAACTCGTGTTTTCTCTCCAAATCAAAGTCTGAACCAGCCCGAACCCGACTGATTAACTTGATTTGAGGGACTGGGTCTGAAATAAACCAGAGGCTGCACTTCGGCGCAGTGCGTACTTTGGCTCCCGAAGTGTGTGCTTCTGCTGAAGTACGTGCGCCCAGGTGCAGCTTCGGGTCTACTTCGGGCTGGGTTCCTTAAATCAAGTGTGCACTTCAGCACCGAAGTGTAGTGTCGTAGTAAATACTTCAGCGCTGAATTGTGCGGGCTTGCTTTCTAAATTACGTGCGGCGCCGAAGTGAATTGCAAAAGTGTGTTACTTCAATGTTACTTCACACTAATATATCTCAAGTAGATG
Source organism: Urocampus carinirostris (assembly GCF_059441175.1). Taxonomy (NCBI): domain Eukaryota; kingdom Metazoa; phylum Chordata; class Actinopteri; order Syngnathiformes; family Syngnathidae; genus Urocampus; species Urocampus carinirostris. The sequence goes on along the minus strand of NC_142351.1, from coordinate 58,061,454 downwards.
TAAAAAGTAGGGGACACGGTAATTGGCATTGCATGTAAAATACACAAAAAGTAGGGGACACCCTGAACTGGTTGCCAACCAGTCGCAGGGCACACAGAGATAGATAAATGACACGCTCATTCACACCTAGGGACAATTTGAACCATCCAATTAACCTGACATGCATGTTTTTGGAATGTGGGAGGACACCGGAGTGCCCGGAAGAAACCCACCCAAAAACGGGGAGGACATGAAAACTCCACACAGTAATGTTTGATCCCATGACCTCAGAACTGTGCACGCGCTAACCACTGGGCTGCCCTGCTGCCCTTTTTAATTCATATTATTCATTTTTTCGTAAATTTTGCTTGCAGTTAAATTAATGATGTGGCAAATAATAATAAACAAAAGAAAAGTTGATACAATATATACGTCTTTCATTGGGCATACTGCATATGCTTACAATAACTAAATACGTTTTAAAGAATTGAAAAAAATAAGCACAGAGCTCGGTATGTAAAGACATAAATACATACGTAAATGTCCATCCATTTTTTAGGGACGGATAAATAAATAATAACTTCAAGTAAATTTTTTTTTTTTATCCCCGCAAACATAGAACAGGCTCATTGGCAGGCGCAGAACTGTCGGGAAACCAGACAAGCAAAGTGCAGACACACAGAGTTTGTTTTTTAGGCAGGGTTTGGTACAGAGGAAGTCAAGTAGACAAGTGATAATTGCGGTCGAGGATGCTGGCCAGTTGTTGGTGTTCCAGTGAGTCCAAATAGCGAGGGCGACAGTACAAAAGTTCGTTTTGCCGTTTAGGTAACGCTTCGGTACACTGGAATAACAGAACATCGAGACAAGAATGCTTGGGGAGGTACATAAAGGAAATAAACTAGCACTGAGCCAAGGAACCAGTAAACAGTAAAGAGGGAGTGGAGTGATTGGAGGGTAGTAAGGACAAGTGATCCAAGAGTGGGATCGAATTCAGAGCCAGCGAGTGAGTGACCAAATAAGGTAAGGTCGAGCAAAGGGTTGAGAGAGTGGGAGGGAGCAAAACATACAGATAAGCAAGACTCAAGAGTGTAGACTGTGACAAGGACAGCAAATAAAACCAATATGCGCATTTGTGAAGTACATTGAGTGGTCAACTGCAAAGTCTGTAAAGTAGTGTTCAACCGTCCGAATCTTCTCTTTCAATGTCCGTTCACCAAGGTACTGCCATTATACGCAAGGTTTGCTTTGCAAACTATGCAAGTAATATTTTTTTACGCTCGATCAAGGCTAAAATGCTCCCAAACTTTGGAAATTTTGGTACTTGATGTTGACGGCATCATTTTTTGGGTATCTTACCACTCGAAACTGAAAGGCTTTCACCCATGAGTGACTCTCGGAGAGATTATATTCATGTAGAGATAACTCACTCAGTTGGAAAAACATGCTTGGCAATAGTTTGAATGGAATTCACTGTTGAGTATTTCAATTATAATTTTTTGTTGACAACTTTGAATAATCGTTGCAGCCCTAATCATGAGGCGCCTCATTTTGCAATCGCACTATAACTATTCAATGTTGAATCTGTTTCAGACTAAGTTCTCAAAAAAAGGAAGCCTGAAGATGAAGCCTAGCCAACTGGCAGTTTGACAAAATAATATCATTTAAATTGTTATGTGATTAAATGGCTTCAGTTCACTGAAAAGGTTTGTCTCTCTAAATGCTGTCTTAGGTAATGTGTATCATTTATGTTTGGGGATTCTCTCCATCTCTGCATTTTCTTTGTCCCACCGCGCTTTGTCCTGCTCGGTCTTTGTTTTGGGACATTTTTTGACACCGGCAGTCCAAGCCTGCAGGGTCATGCATTTGATCCGTTTAAAAGCTAGAAAATAGAGCAGGCATCCATTCTTCTTCCAAGGACTCAGTCTATTACATGAATGAAAGGCATGGCTAAACGCGCTGCATAATTTGTACTTTTAATGGCAGAGCCTTCCATTCTCGTGACATGACTTAATCAATAACCGGGCCTGTCGCACTCCCGGCCCCAGACTCAGCTGGCATTTTATTAATTTTGAACAGGCGCACTAACTAGCCGTCTACTTGCGAGAGGCATTTCACGCGGGATAATAGGCACTCTGGATTGATAGGTTCATTCCATGGATGCTGGAGCTCTCCAATCCCCCCCTACCAGCCCTCCGCTAGCGCTCTACCCCTTTATCTTTCCTCGTCTCCCTTTTTTCCCTTCTGTCACAAAATGATTTAGAGAAGAGTCTGGGAGGCCCGCGTATGTGTCAGCCGAGGGACGGCAGAGAGACGGATAAATAAAAACGGTAAGAGGGGATAAATAAATGAGTGTAAAGAAAGATTGAGACAGGCGTGTGACGGAATTCTTGTCCAAGTAACAGATTGCTGTAAGTGCCTTCACTGTGTCTTAGGTGGACCAGAAACATTCAAAGGTACATCTGGATAGCCAAGAAACAGACATTATGTGGGAGCAATATAGAAAAACATGTACAACCGGTTTCACTGGTCAGTTGCAGAAGCATCAAAGGCTCTAAATAATTTTTAACAATTAATCAGATAGCCCAAATTTGATAAAGAATAAAGAGTATTTCGACCAAATGGCAAATCAGGAGGAAATATTTTGACAAAGTCAAAAGGAACATGACAGTATTGGCTAAACTTTCCTTATGACCATAATCCTTATTTACCGAACATGTTCCTCAGAAAAGTATGAGATCTTTTTTTTCTTCTATTGTTTCATATTTTGCTTCATGTCAAGCGAGGGGTGGTAATAAAGTTTTAATTGGGTATCTAAGTATATATATATTTACTTTATTTGTCTGTCTGTTGGTGTGTCTGTCCACCCAATAAATGGGGGAAGGGGTTTAGACATGACCACCATCTCTCACATGCAGTCAGGTAGGTTATCCTGCATGTGAAAAATGCCCAAAACGGACTCAGCACTTTCAGTTATGTTGTCTCAGCACTTTTTCGCCCAGGAAGACAAGCCACTGCCGAGACCTGAGACTCATTGGATATCAAAACAATATTTCACAGGCAGTCAGGTAGGTTACCTAAGATGCAAAAAAAAAAAAAAAATCTGATTTGGCATATTTGTTTTTTTCTGATTGAGGAGCTTTTCCAGAAAGACAGTCTTCTCTTCAATACCAGAACAGGTTTGGACGGAATAACGATCTTTTTGGGGCGGCAGTAGCTCAGGAGGTAGAGCGATCGTTTTAGGATTAAGGGATCCTAGTTCGAATCCCGGCTTGTCCGTGTTACATGCCGAAGTGTCCTTGGGTAAGACACTAAAACCCCAATACCCCCAATAAGCAGGTTAGCGCCTTACATGGCTGCACATATCACGGCCGCTATTGGGAAATGTGAAGCACAATGTAAAGCGCTTTGGGAAGTCATTGACTTGAAAAGCGCTATATAAATGCAGATCATTTCATTTAATTTCATTTCACAAGCAGAATTTTTGGCTCTGCTGAATCAGCAGTTTTTACAGAAAGACTTAACAGTCTTCCTTGCCAGAACAACATTGAATTTCGAACAGAATGTCCTGCAAACAGTTAGATGGGTTGACTTATATGAGAAAAAAATCCCCCAAAAAGTTGACCCAGCATTTTGGTTTCGCTAACTTAGTATGTTTTCCCAGAAAGACATTGTACTCTCCAGGACAGAACGACATTAAACATACACAATATCATTTACAGACAGTCGGGTGGGTTACCACAGATGCTGCTCTAAGGTTTACTTAAAAAGGATTCAAATTCCATAATCATTAATATAAGGTTACACTCAATTCCAATTTTTGGTGCCAACCGAAACCACCATATGCGTACAATTTTACTATAAACACAGGACATAATGTGTCGAATTCAAATCAGCATATTTATTGTAGTTGTTCAATTTGGAAAATATTTACGGTCCCATATTCATAGAAACACCAGGATTACGTATGTTAAAAATGATCAAAAGAAGTGTCAAAAAACAAGCTGCTGTTTAAAACTTTAAAATCAAGGCAAGTTAACAATTAGAAAAATATTCTCATGGCTCATGAAGGTGCAATAAAGAAGGCCGGAAGGAGATTTCATTTGCAGCCTTTCCGATATTCCACGAAGCAAATGGCCTGCATGCTGTCGACACAAATGTGTGGAGGCAGATAGTGATGTTCAGGTCAGAGCAACCCTTGCGCTGTGAGGCAAACCTTATTCAGGAGTCACAAGGATTTGTGGATAGTATCTGCTGAGATGTGTCTAAGCTGGGGAGAAAATTGTATTGCTATCAACACAGTAAAACACCACATTCGAAAATATAAAAGTCAAAAGGTAAAACATATATATACACTTCAAGAACTTCAAGAAGAAAAGAAGATTTTGTCTTGGAATTGCTGTATCCAAATAATTGGAACTTGTATTGAAGGATATTCAATTTCCAGACTTTAGGATAATAAATATTACATAGATGACATTGGAGCCAAAGTCACATTTTCAGTGGCATATGTAAGAATGCTGCCAAAGACTAAGCTAGTTCAAGGTGCAGCAGAAGATGACACACATTCAACAATTTCAACAATGTTGTGATATTAAAATATGTCACTTTCCATATTTAGTTACTATTGTATAATTTCCTTATAATATTTATGTTTTTTAGTCATCGTTATGTAACTTCAGTTGTATTCTGTACTGTAGTCAGAAATGGCCTTATATTCAATTGTTAAGGTCTATTACCTTACTTCTTCGAGGAGAATACACAGCGAGTGACAAAAAACATTAGATTTAGCTCATGAGGAGATCAGCTCAAGAATACCAGCGTGGAAGATCACATCAAGTAAAGTCCAGTTCTTGTCCCTGTCAACAAAATGTGAGTTTTCTTTCCTCGGGAAAAGGATGAGAGGCTTGAGCAAGATTTCCCCAAGTCTAACGAGACTATGTTCAGTAGTATAGTACTCTAACTCTGGGAACCTTCTACTGTTTAATGTTTAACTTTAAGATTTTTAATTAGTTTATGGACTGCAATTTTTGTATCAGAATAATGATAAACCACCTCAGCCGTTGTACAATTGAATTTATATAGCCATTGTTCCTTCAGCTCATTTGTGCCTGGAAAAATTTTGTGATTAAATCGACAGTAATGCTCATCTCCAGCTATTATTTTGACCAACATCTCCTGCACTAAGAATACAACAACTCTAGCTTTCCCAACAGAAGAAGACATAAAAGATTACGCTCTTTTTTGTCAGAGAGGAAAGCAGGACGAGGTTTTGAAGTCCTCAAAGCACAAAGGATGTCTTTAACTATTTTATTTTATTTCCACGTATACAGAACTGTCCCAGAAAATTATCATACTGAGATAAAGTTCTTTATTTTCTTTAATGCAATAAAAAACAAAAGTACAATAGATTATGGATTCATTAAAAATCAACTGAGATATTGCGAGTCTTTAAATGTTTTAATACTGCTCCTTGTGGCGAAAATGTAAATTTTTAATCTCAAAATACTAGCATGAAAAAGTACACTTGTGTGTTTTAAATAATAATCAGCGGTGTTAGAATCATAAAGGCTTGGGATTTATGACATTCTTTTTTTAATAATGGATTACAAAAAATAAAGATGTTCATCATAATATTGAAATGTTCTGAGACAGTCCTGTAAATAATTCACCCCGGATTATATCTTGCAAGAGCCTACTAAAAAGTACAACCTATAATCCGGAAAACACTGTATTTCTAGTCCCACATACAGAGAGCATATCATAGTAAAACCCAGTACCCGAAACATTACTAATGTCACCCTCATATTTTTTTAACTTGTGTCGTCCAAAATGGAAATTACTCATCTTTATCTTTTAAATGGTGATGTTTTGTGTGCTGTTTACACCACTGTGGTAGTGGGACAGCATGAGAACTGCAAAAAAAAAAGATCTCTCCCCCATCATGTTGACAATGTTTTTATCGCTGACTAAAAATAGCAGGGAAGTCTTTTCCAATGAGGGTGGAAACTTCCCGACATGTTTGTCCACTTTTCCCTTCTTATTTTGTAAACACGCAGCCTTAAAAATCAAATGAGCAAACACGATCGTGTCACGATGGCGGGCCTGTGACTCATCTTGCTGATAAACTTGAGGAGAGATGGATGGGAAACGGCCAGATGCTCGAGGGAGCACAAAATATGGGAGATTGTGGAGGCGGGAAAGAGAAAGGGAGAAAAAACAAGGCGTAGGCCCACACAGAAAGCCACAGAAAGATATACATTCAATACTATTGATGACCTCTTCCGTCTTCTCTTGTCATTAAGGCAAAACAGCTGACAAAATATGACTAATGCTAAGACACACTCAGGGTCAATAATATTGCACTGCCCAAATTGCAACTTAAAAAAAAAACAATCCACTATCATTCATTATCGCTTGAATGAACTAATGAGCTTAATTCAGTGCTAAAGAAGCAAACAAGATGCTGCTCATTCAGTGCTGGTGAGTTAAAGTTTGATTGTTCACCACTTTCTAATTTCAGAAGGTCTTTAGCAGTCTTGGGACTAGCGCGTTACAAAGAGTAAAGCAACATATTATTAGTTCAATTTTGTAGTTCCAACATCGCGTATCACACTAATATATACTTATAGATCATGAACTACAATGTCTTCGAATCACTCACGATGTAACATACAACCCTCAATCCCCCAGCCACCGTTAAGAAGGATGTGCGTGTTTTTACATATTGACGTACAAAGTATAAATCAATACAGTTACGGTGGCGTCGTTTCAGGTGTATGATGTTGCTGAATTTCTCCTTACAGTGTTAATCCCCCTACCGTATATATGCACATTTAGGCCATATTTACAACTATAAAATAAAACACTGAAATCAGGGGTTCAGTTTCTATGTGCAGATTTGGTTGTGTCACAGGTAGCGAATAGTAGGTTGTGCGTGGGGAAAGACTGTGGGTTATAGACTCGCAATAAAATAAACGTGAGCACAGAAATTACAGTAAAAGTGCACCAAATTTGGAGAAAAAATGAAACATCTTGGACTTTACCCAGAAATGGAGAAGGAAATCTTCGTTTGGTTCGAAGCCCAGGTACGAAATGGATATGTAGCATCTCGTATTCGTTTCCAAGTTTTCAAAATTGCACAAGCCAAGAAATATGAAGGGTTCCCCGGTTCCACAGGTTGTTATACACAATTCATTTTATTTTTTTAAAGCAATTTAAGGGGGCCGGCTTCTACGCAAGAATATAGTGTTATTTGCCAACTAGATTGTTAACAGAGGTTAACAGAGTTACCTTTTAAATTAAGTAACTAGCAACTGTAACTAATTACAGGGTTGTTTTTCGCCCAACACTTGTCTTAAGTCGATCCTTGCCCACATTGACAATTTAATTTGTCACTGTGTGCTCAGAGGGTCCTGTCTGTTCCCACTGATAACATTTTTTGATCTATTTTTCTGTTTAGTTCCTGTTTATTTTGACCTGTTATCAGAAAACAGTTTAACATGCCCTGAAGAGATTTTGATTCACAGTTGATCCAGTAGAACAATGGAAAGAAATTCCTTTGACCATTGGCTGCAGAGAAGATGGCCACTCATGATGCAATAAATAGAGGTAGAAAATCAGATTTACTCCATTTATATTGTTACAGGTCAGACCTCAATGGTTTTGACACAAACAAAAAGTGTGCTAAATTCAAAACATTTTCGTAACACTTACCGCTGTCACGGTTGCCATGACGCCCAATTGGCCCCGCCGTGTGGCGCCAGCTTCTGTCACGGTTGCCATGGCGCCCAATTGGCCCCGCCCGTGGGCAGCAGCTCAAGCTTGTTGACGGATTGGCTCCCTGTCAGTATTCAAACTCTTTCATGACTGTCCGGTCCGTCTGCGAATCTCCGTTTTTACACGGCAAGCCCTTTTTCGCCTGTCCTGTGTTTTTGCTCCAGGTTTTTCTCCCGCTACGATCTGTTTTAAGCTAGACCACGTCTACTCTCCTCACCTGGCTTTCCCACTTCTGCGTCTGAGCAACCTACTCTCCGCGACCAGCGATCTCCGGATCGTGTGTGCGCTCCTTTCCCTTCTACCCAATAAAACTGTGAGTAACGTTACGCGAGTGGGTCCTGTTTCTGTTCTGGTCCTGACAACCACAATTACATCAATTAACACACAAAAAACTGAAATAATATCAGAGTTACAAAAATGTATTTCAGAATGGATAAAGAGAATTCTAAGATTTTGAATTTTTTTTCCTCACTTTATTCAAGAGTTGCATTTTTACTTTAAAAGTAGTTCTCGGACTGTATTGCTTAAATTACAACTTTAAACAGCAAAGTATCCATCATTATTAACTTTGAAGGGCAGCTCACTCAAAAATTTTTGCTATTTTTTGTTTTTCGACTACTTGCCTGTTTGACCGCTTCCGGCTTCGCTGATTAAAGGTCTTTTTGAGGTCCTCTGACCTTCAGTTTTAAATATTATAAACATATCACTCTCCTCAGGTGTAGTTCCAGTGGCTTTCAAGTCCGCTGTTATTAAACCTACATTGAAACGACCCAACATTGATTCAGAAATCTTATGTAAATATAGACCTGTGTCAAACCTACCGTTTCTTTCTGAAGTACTTGAAAAACTTGTGGCAGAGCAGCTGAATTATTTTTATATCCAAGAACAATCTTTTTGAATCAATGCAATCAGGTTTCAGGGCTAACCACTCTACTGGAACAGCCCTGATTAAGGTAACCAATGATCTTCTACTGGCAATAGACTCTGGCGCTTCATCACTCTTGCTGCTGCTGGACTTTAATGCTGCCTTTGTCACTATGGACCATCATATCTTACTAGAACGGTTGGAAAAATGGATTGGTCTCTCAGGAACCGTCCTCTTATGGTTCAGATCCTACCTCTCAAATAGGTCGCACTCTGTCAAATATGGTGAAATGACATCTGAGCCCTTTAGTGTTACCTGTGGTGTTCTGCAGGGTTCAGTACTTGCCACCCCTCTTTTCAGCATTTATATGCTTCCATTTGGTGATATTATTCGCATGTATAATATCAGTTTTCATTGCTACGCAGATGACACTCAACCAAATCTTCCGATGGAGGAATCTGCCACACTAGGCTGGGGAAATTTGGAGGCCTGCCTCACTGAGATAAAAGAATGGATGTCACACAACGTTTTGCGCCTTAACTCTGAAAAGACCGAAATGTTAGTTATTAGTCCATCCAAATGTCGTGACTTGTTCTCAAAAACTGCTCTGAACATTGACAAATGTAATATCACCCAGAGTAACTCAGTCAAAAATCTAGGTGTCATATTTGACCCCGATCTGTCCCTTTAAACACACGTGAAAAATTTTACTAGAACAGCTTTCTTCCATCTTCGCAACGTTGCTAAAATTCGCCCTACGGTGTCTCAGTCGGATGCGGGGATTATAATACACGCGTTTGTTACCTCCCGTCTCGATTACTGTAGTGCACTACTCTCCGGTCTCCCGAAGTCCAAAATCAAGAGTCTTCAGCTGGTACAAAATGCTGCAGCGAGGCTTTCAACTAAGACAAGAAAGTTTGATCACATTACGCCGATTTTAGCTAACCTACATTGGCTCCCTGTGAGCTTAAAATGTGATTTTAAGGTTCTCTTGGTAGTATACAAAATCATGCATGGACTTGCTCCCTCATATCTTTTAGGTTTAATTTTCCCCTATGTTCCGATCCGGAGCCTTCGCTCTGAAAGTGCTGGTCTACTAGTGATCCCAAGAGCCAAGAAGAGATCCACAGGTTTGAGAGCAATCTCCATTCGGGCCCCGGTGCTGTGGAATGCTCTTTCTCCTTAGATTCGATCTGCAACCTCAGTAGAAATGTTTAAATCTAAGCTTAAAACACACTTATATTCTATATCATATGAATAACCTATATTTTATGTTGATAATATTTGTATTATTTACCTCATGTAGGTTTTAGATGAGGGGATGGTGTCATAATAGTCTTTAGTTTGCAATAATCTGCGGTCTGTGCAGCCCTTTGAGACTCTTTGTGATTAAGGGCTACACAAATAAATATGACTTGACTTGATTTGACTTAACTTGACTTGACTATGAATATAACGGTTTAATGTTTGTTAAAATCAATGTATTTGTACCAATCAACATTTCCAAAACAAAATAAGGAACATTACTTGGGGTTTTTTTGTCATAGTTTTCATATAGAACTACGGAAGATGGTTAGTATTTGGTAGCTCTGTAAAGGACTATAAATTGCTTAAAATGTCAAAAATGTTAGATAGAAAGACAACTGAACTAGTACAACTTGAACATACAGTAAATCAGTTTTGTGCAAAATATTAAAAAAATGTGAGTAGAATTTCAAGAAGAAATAAATGTCACTGTACAGGACATCAGTACAAAAAATGAGCATTGTTCAATGTTCTTTGGGTTTTTTTCGCAGGTTTCAGAGAAAATGCACATTTAGTAATCTGCTAAACTCTTTGGTGGTTTACTATGCTAGTTTATAAGTATTTGGTAGCTTGTTGAAAAATGGATTGTCGGGTATAAAAATAACTGCAAGAGTCAAACTTGAATATGGAGAAAATCACATTTTTGTAAAGTATGAAACAATGCAGGTAAATTATAAACGAGAAAAAAAAACGCTACTGTACCGGGCAACTTTATTCAGGTATTAGAATTTAAAGGCTTGGAAAAGATGTACTTCCTCGAATGCTGCATAGCGTTAAATTTTCTTTGAGCAGGAAGAGTGGAGAGAAATGTCCAACACTTGGCAATCCCTGGCAGGATGTGCAATGTTTAATAAGACGCACTAAATTCTGAATTCCATATATGATTTGGTTTTATGTCACTAGGCCTTGGCACTCATCTTTCTTCTTAAACTTTTTACACGAATATCCAGTATTGGAGCCCAAATGACTTCATCCTCCAAAATATATATGTATAAATAAATCACTATTTTAAATACTAAAACCGTCTTCGGAATTGAGCAGATTGTTTTTGATCGGTCCCTAAGCAACCCTTGGACCCCAGCCTCCTCCCCCTCCGATCATATATCAGTAAAGTATACTGCACATTTATTTTAATGCGGTCTGGCGTTGTGGACGCTGCGATGGATGTGCCGCTAGTAGGATGGTGAGCGGCATGTTAGCGAGCGACTTTACCGAATATATTAGTCACACAATCCCAGGCTCCTGATGGAAAATCAGCCCGGGTGAGATAGTGTATAGTGAGTCGGGGGTGTAGTGATTGTTCGGACCGTATGCATGTCTATCTCAAAAGCCAAAGAGAGAGAGAGGAGGGGGCTACTCATGAGTAAATTCATCATAGTTATAGCTTTCTCAGACATTCATTTTTCTGGGGACTGTTGACAGCTAGTAGTATCTGCATACTAATCCCCCCACCAGCAGCCATTGTGATTGACGGCGCCAGGCTTCTAACACCATGGGTGCTCACGCACCACAGGTGTGGACACTAATTTTTAAAAACAGACCAAAGCATGATAGGAAGTGAAAAGTCAAATGTTTCACTGCAGATAGAAAAGCCACTCACTCGTTTTTGTTGTTGTTGCTGTGCTTATTAGAGATCGACCGAAATGAGGTTTTCAAGGCCGATACTGATACCTATTATTAGAATTAAGAAGAGGTCGATGTTTGGTGCAGATTAATATGCTGACGAAGCTTAAAAATTGCCGTAAAAGATTTTTGTTATAATTTTAAATCAAACTTTACTACTGCTAACATTATTAATCTTTCACTTCAACCCAAAACTAGCAGCAACTCGAATAAAGGTATTTAAAATCTCATTGTAAGAGCTAACATATAAGTCTCCACCTGAACGTTGCTTCCCGTTGCTTCTGCTTATTGCTTATCAAATCAGAAGGTGTGGGGTGTGCATTGAGAGAGGCGAGAGAGCAGCGAGAGACGCCAGACAGGGGCAAAAGAGAGGCGAGAGAGAGAAGAAAGGGAGACAAGAGAAGCGAGAGACGCCAGACAGAGGCAAAAGAGAGGCGAGAGAGAGAAGAGAGGGAGGCGAGAGAGGCGAGAGAGAAGCGAGAGAGAAGCTCTGCTGCATCTGAGCCTAAATAACCCACTTTTAAAGACAAATTCCGCTCCCGATATCCATAACATTCTCAATTTTTGATGCCGAATCACCACCCCAATAGTCGGTCAACCTCGAGTGCTTGTTTTTTTGTTTTTTGCTTTTTCAATATAAGCCGCCTTGAGAAATATTTATGCTAAGGCCCCCAATTTTATTAATGAATTAAATAAATTATTTGAGTATCAGCAATTTTAAAACATTTCAAAGTTCAAGACCTTTAACTGTTTTTTTTAAATACAGAGCAACAAGTCAGATTTGGCTACACGTTTTGCAGTAATTCCATATTTTTTTGCTGTAGAGCAATGGTCGGAAACCGCCGGGCCCAAAGTACAATGTTACCTGAGGGCTTCTCCTTTCAGCGCTAGAAAGTAATTTAGAGAGCAGCTGTCTAGCTGCACGATAACATTTGGTAACTTCGAATCGAGCCAGGTCCCAGAGATGATTAAAAGTACAGACGCTGCCTTAATTACAAACGAGATAGGTTCCGGACAATAGTTAGTAAGTTGAATTTGTTCTTAAGTAGCTTAAGCGTTATATTTTGTATGTTCAAGGTTTACATAAGTATGTTTAAGGCATGTTTAAGTAACCTGTATTGTTTTGTACTAAAAAAAAAAACATTTGATAAATAATATGCTTCATCAAGATAACTTAAGTTAAGTTTACCTTACTTTTGGAAGATGAGATTCAACAGTTAGGCGACTTCCTCCTCCCTGGTAAAAAGTCAAATGATACGGCTCGCCCCTTCTTTGCACTTTACACCAAACATATTGAATGGGTGCATGAGATATTAAAAAAGAAAAATGTCAAAGTTCTTAGCGTGCTGGAGATACAGTATAGAATGTTTACACACAAACTAGGAAGAGGAAGCGGATTTCTTCTTTGGGGTGAATGCTTGGTGACCTCTCACAGCACTACCACACGCCGGTAGCGGCGGAAAGAAGCTCTACAGTAATGTCCTGTACTCGGAAAAAGGTGGACACAATGCAAAATCTAACAGATATTTAACAGAGGATTTCTTCTTCCAAGGGGGGGCGTAACAGAAAATAATTGAGAAGCATTTAAGGTACCAGTAGCTTTAATCTTTAAAACAATGACGATGGCGGAAGGAGCCTTTACAAAGCTATGTTGCAGCCAGGGACCTGCATCTGATGACGAAGAAGCAGTTTAGCCTTTACTCTGTAAACAAAAATGGTTTCTTCCTCGTATGGGTTTGTTAATAAGGTGGCAGAACATTTTCTTCATGGCTCGACAGGCTGCAGAACAAACTTGCATACCTTCAGATACTCGTGCTTAGTGCAAGTGAACTCAAGTAAACTTCGACCAGTGAGAAGAAGATGTTGGAAAGTGGAACTCGTGACATAGTTCCCCTAAAGTTTAATTTGTGCAACTGTGACCTATAGTAACACTTACTGCGGCTGAAATGTGTGCTATGCCCAAAGATATCTAAAATTGAAGGGAATAACACTGCAAAAAAAATAATAATAATAACAATAAAAAATTATTTTGATTACAATTATTTTGCTCAATGTAAATTTTATTCCTAGTTTGCGATGTTTACTTGTGCTTTTATAAAAATAAGATTTTTTTTTTCTTTTTTAAAGAATTCTCAAATATGGCTGGTGGTGTGTCTTTTGCTTTTTAATTTGAATAAAAATAAATTCTTGAATAGACAAAAATCAATTTACCATACATCATTGTCCGTCTTATTTTAATGGTAATTTGTGATTTAGTCTTTAATTGAAAAAAAAAATAATAAAATAAAATAAAAAAAATAAAAAATAAATAAAAAAAAAAAAATAAAAAATAAAAAAAATAATTAAAAAAAAAAAAAAAATATATATATATATATATATATTATATATATATATATATATATATATATATATATATATATATATATAAATGATAAATTTTTAACCGATCAAATTACCATAACTAATATATTTGTTCAAAACTATGAATAAATAGTTTTAGAATTAGTAAATGTACTCCCAATAGCTCAAATCTGGAAAGCACTAGATATTAAAGCTTTGCTTTGCTAGAATTTAAAAATTGTTCAGTAATGTTGCATTTAGTGTTTCCCCTAATACACACTAATTAGCAAATCAAACTCATGCTGACAAAATAGAATACAATTGTCTTTATTGTCCTTTTGAAAAATGTGGTGAAACAATGCATGCAACGAGATTAGACAAAATACGAGCGAGACTGTCAGAATACATAGGCAAAACTATCTATAACGTAGTGCTTAGAGAATAGTGCGTCGCAGAATGCAATTAGTAGTAGAGCAATAACATAGGCAGCAACACAAATTCACAAGCTTTGTTTTCATGGTTTTGCACACTCATTTAGGGTGATGATGGCCCTGGGAAAGAAGCTGCCTCTGAACCTGTTTGTCCTTGGGACTTGTAACGGCTGCAAGAGGGCTACAGATCAGAGAGGTGGTGGCCAGAGTTACACCTTGACACTATATGCCAGAATGTGTCATTTCACAAATTGTCTTTTTACTTTTAAATACTCCTATAACTCAACCCTAATTTGTATTGATAAAGAAAAGTTTTTTTTCTCTAAATACAGTTACAGTATGTACAACAACTTGCAAACAGTAATCACTCTTATTTTGTATCAGACAACAGCAATTTAAATCGGCTAATCACAGCATTTATCATGCAAACTGAATGAAACCATTTCAACCAGACTCGACTCGATTGTAAAACAGACATGCCGTTGAATGAAAACTGCTAAGCAAAACCTTGCACTCAATGTTTGTAAATGTATTCCTGGACAGATGTTTAGTTTTTCCTCAACTCCGGCAGATGATAGAAGTGCAAAAGCAAGTCCCTTGATGAACAGAAAAGTAACCATACTGAACATTTTACTCTGCCACATAAAGGTGAAGCTCTTCACACATCATTAAAAGTGAGCGCAATCCACATGTCTTAACAAAATAAGACACAATATCAAGTAAAAAAAATTGTCATCGTCTGAGACAAGAGGAAGCGCCAAGTGTTGAGTTTGAAAAGGAACAAACATGCTTGGTTGTTCAACCACTTGGGGAAGATCGCCCTCTACTGACAACACCAAAAGGAGGGGTCAAGGTTACTTGTATTAACTGCTAAAAAATACACACGCTATCTCTTGATTTGAAGAACCCGTTCAAAGAGCGAAAATGTAGCAGTGGGATTATTAGATCTAATCTTGATTTAAGCACATGCTGATCTGGGATGAACTGAGAGCAAATGATAAGAACATGGAATGTTCCTGAAGTGAGTGACAATAAGGGATGGTCGCTCGGTTACACAGAAGTGCTTAGTGTCTTGGGGTCACATTTGGTCAAGTCATGTCAAGTCACATTTATTTGTATAGCCTTTAATCACAGGAAGTGTCAAAGGAGACTACACAGACCACAATTCAACGTCCTCTGATTTGAAACCTATAGGAGGGCTAGGAAAAACTCAAAAAGACCACCATGAGGAAAATAAAAAACCTTGAAAAGGGTTCACATATGAGGTAATTCCAGGATGACCAGGCTGCAAATGGATGTTGCATGGGAGAAGCATTTTCAACATCAACAGTAAACAAGCAAAAACATAAATTGTGCAAAGATTCCAAGACAGCATCAATGAAGCTTCCGAAGTCTGGTCAGCTATAAGTAATTTCAGTTTTCTTTTTTTTTGCTTTATTTAGAATTGCAAAAATGGAAAGAATTGCAAAAAATGGCCAAGAGAAACTGGGGATTTTAAGGAAATAATGTAAACAATCATTATAAAAATAAATGCGTAAGATTCCAAGGAAAAGCAGGAACACACGAAGAAAAGGTCATGTTTTAAAGAAAAATAACTAAAAATTCATGTTGAATGAGAAAATCCATCCTTCCATCCATTATTTTCACCGCTTATCCTCAGTAAGGCCGCGGGGTGCTGGAGCCAAACCCAGCTATCTTCCGGCAGTGGGCAGTGGACACCCTGAACTGTTTGCCATCCAGTCGCAGTGTAAATGAGAAAATCAATTGTTTAAATTAATAATAAATATTTTCCAGCTGAACAAGATTTATACATAAAAATATAAATTGGTATATTTAAAGGGAGAGTGTGTACTATTTAGTGCCTCATATTGGTAAAAAAAATTCCATTCACGGTTGGGAAAAAAAAGGTTTTATTTTACAGAGAAAAGAGCCTTACCGAGGAGATGACGTAATTGTCTGCCATCTCAGTGCTAGAGATACCCAAATACCAAAAAAACCCAGTGAAAGGCTGACCATAGAAAGTGCTCAACTAAAATACACATACCCTTAGGTTGTTTTGGGGGGGTTATCTTTTTTTAATGCTTACCCAAATCCTCATATCTAATGTGGAAAATTCAGTGAAAAATGTTAAACTATAATTTTGTGGTGGTATTCTTTATCCTTTTGTCTGAAATTTGTAATAGTAGTTTCTATATCTTGTTTCTATCATTTTAATTATTGTATTTTGTCATTTTTAACGTATTTTCTTGTTTAAGTTTGAATACAGAAGCTCCCCTATGTACAACCATTCAACTTACGAAAAACGGTAGATATGAACATTTTTTTCAGAATGTCAAAAAATATCCGGACATTGCTGTAAGTTTGATTTTGTAATGTGTGCATCTTTTTCTGAGTACAGGACAGTACTGTAGTGCTTCTATCCGCTGCTACCGCCGCGGGGCGCTGTGAGAGGTCACCCAGCATCCACCCCGAAGAAGAAATCTGCTTCCTCTTTCTAGTTCGTGTGTAAAATTCTATACTGTATCTTTGGCGTGCTAAGAACTTTGACATTCTTACTTTTTAATATCTCGTGCATCCATTCGATACGGTTGATGTAAAGTGTCAAGAAGAGGCGAGCCATTTTATTTGAAATGAAAGTGGAATATGGAAGCTTGACGCTGTTGAGAAAATGGTTGGATCGCTTTTTTTCGGCCAGGGAGAAAAGCTCATCTTCCAAAAGTAAGTTAAGATTAACTTCATTTATCTTTATAGAGCATATTATCTTATGAAATATTTATTTTTAGGGACAAAACAATACAGGTTACTCATACAAGCCTTAAACATACTTATGCAAACATAGAAAATATAGCAAGGAAGCCACTTAAGAACAAATTCAACTTACGAACGATTGTCCGCAACCTGTCCCGTTCGTAAGTAGGGCAGCGTGTTTATTTTAAGTCAAGTAAGAAAAATAAAACTCAAAATGATTGAATTCCCCTCAGCAGAAAAAGAAAATTATACTTGGCAAGAGGATTATTTTACCTATTCGACTTCAATCTTTTCTCTTTTTGAAGAGAAGCATTATTAAGCTGTATCTAAGTTCAAATCCATCTTTTAGCACAAATTTGCTCATATACTTTTAATTTAAAAATGATGTTTTCTTGTATGTCAGCAACACTTTCCTGTCAAGCAATTTGTATCTGACACTTTGAAGCACTCCCACTCCTTTTCAGTTCTCTTTTGAACATGCCTCTTGCCTTTCAGGGCCATCTATCATGTTTCAAACTGTAGGATTGACACTTTCTCAGTTGCTGAACTGGAAAAAAAGATAAGTGGCGGGCCACCTGACATCCAGAGAAGAGGGCAAACAAATAAAAAAACAAGATTGTTTTTGTTTAATCATTTAATATAAAATACTTATGAGACTCATGAAACCAACCTGTAATTCTGATTCCTTCTTGACTGTGGAACAGTGTTGGGACAAACGCTTAACAAAAAAGTGTGTTCCTGGAGAACATTACTTTTCTCAGTAACGAGTATTGTAACATGTTTAAATAACTCATTAAGTAACTATACTATCATACAGACTCTGTAAAGGGAAAGAAATGTCTCACGATTCGTCCCTCAAGACAGCCCTTTTCTCAGATTATTGGACTACCTAAACTGCTCGATAAACTGACCTATGCCAGCAATAGACAGAACATTACCACCCTACTAACGCCGTCCCCCCATGCCTTCGATGAACTGAACCGCCGACGTCGTCTCTACGACAGTCTCCCCGCACAAGTTCAAAAAGTGCACACCAGGCGTCTACCAGTGTGTGCTCCAGACCAAATGTTTTTAGTTCCAGAAAATGACCAGCCTCTACACATCTATTATAAATATTCAAATACCAAAGTGTTAGCTTATAATAAAAAGATTATTGATTTATCTGTGTGCTGTTTCATGAGTCATTTTCTAGTGTTTTATGACCCCATTTGGTGTCTAGAAAACTTTATTTTGTTAAAGCTCCAGTACCTTGAGAGGAACTCAAATGGCAAATCAAATGACAATACGACGCTTTTAAAACAAAGCAGCAAAGTCCACCTGGCTCTCTTTACTTGGACTCAGAGACACAAGTTTGGCTCCTTGGCACTCTCTCACCCCATGCATGACTTCTATGTAAGAGACACCTGCCAACAAGTGAGAAGCCAAACTTGCCTGAAACCACGGTGCCCTCCTAAGGAGAAAACAAGAATAAATGCACAACTGCTGTTTTCGTGATGCAGTCATTTAATTCATTAAACAGGCCAAAGAAAATCTTTTATCATACGCTTTGTTGATTATTTTAATTCCCACCGTGTATCCCCAACTTTTCCGATCACCTAAGAATCTCCCCTTCCTTTTAAACATGTTAACAGTTTAAATTAGAAACGTGCTGAGTTTGTCTTGTTGAAATGTGTTCTTGATCATTTTGTTGTTCAAATAAATCTTATTGTTGGATCAAGCTATGCGTGCTGATGTTTGTTTAATGTTTGTCTTCTTATGTGTAAGATTATTTATGCAATACTGTCATGATTGCTAACTCTGGTCACCTGGAGCAATCATGTGGGCGCCTTCTGATTGGCTGACGCTTCGTTCTTTGGCCGGCTGCGCCCAGACTTCTTCGTCAGAGTATTACGATTGTAACTCTGTGTGACTCTCCTGATTGCCCGTTTCGTCTAAACCTCTGTTTACCTGTTTCTGCCTGCCTCCGACCCGAACTGCTTCCGTCCCACGCTACGATCTTCTCTCCAGCCCCGGTAAACTCGACCTGCTTGACTTCCGCCCCCCGATTGGCCACCCGATCCGAAGCCTTCTTTCCAGCTGCGCTGTTGACGGCTGACAGCCATCTTGTCTCCCGCAAGCCCTGATCGCTTCCCTAAATAAATAACTGAAACTAATGCTCTGGGGTTTCCTGGTCTGTTCTGGTCTCCTGACAAATACACAATTCCTGAAGAAAAAAAAGTCCTAGACAGTGCCTAGAAATGTTGGAGGAGATTTTGGTTTGAAACCCAGAGACAAAATGGATATGGCAAGTCTCTACTCAGTTTTAGTTTGCAAGCTCTCAAGATTGCACATGCCTAAAAACATGAAGTCTTCCCTGCTTCCGCAGGTTTTTTTTACACATTTTCTTCTATTTCATTATGTGGCTGCTTAAAAGCAGGGTGGCACAGCAGCTGAATGGTTAGGACATCCACAGCACAGTTCTTAGGTCATGGGTTAAAGACCAGCACTGTGAGGAGTTTGTATGTTCTCCCATTGCCTGTGTGGGTTTCCTCCGGGCACTCCGGTTTCCTCCCACATTGCAAAAACATGCGTGGCAGGTTAATTGGTGACCCGAAATTGCCCCTAGGTATGAGTGAGCGTCTGAATGGCTGTCTCTGTGTGCCCTGCTACTGGCTGGCAACGAGTTTAGGGTGTCCCCTGCCCACTGCCTGATGATGGCTGGGATGCGTTCCAGCACCCCTACAACCCTAGTAGAGATAAGTGATGCAGATAATGGATGATTATTTAAAAGCAGTATAAAGGAGTCAGCTTCTATACAAGTATGCATGGTAATTTGTATCTAGATAATTATTTTCAGAGTAATACATTTTGGTGTTGGTAATCTGGGGGTTTACTGAATTGCTTTTTAAATAAAGTAACTAGTAACTGTAACTCATTGCTGTTTTTCAGTATCCCGCCCAAAAGCGCTATAGTAGCACACAACCTAAATGTTAGAGGAGACGAGTTTATTCCAGACAGCCCTGGGAATAGCTTCCTAGAAAACTTTGCGACATTCACGAGCAAGAGGTGTCTGCAAAGATGGGAAACGCTGACGGCATCTGTGTGCCTTTAGAAATGCCACATTTGGCAAACATGAAGGAATAACAATGTGCGGCGTCAGCAGGTCTCGTCTCTGCCAGTGGGTCGGACGCCAAAGCAGAGTGTGAATCTGTCCGACGAGCAGAGAACCTGCGATGACACCCCATATCCATGCATTCAATCGCGAACCTCGGATATGATTTTTGGTTAGGCGCCAACACATAAAAAATTGCAAAATTTAAGGCAAAGGAATGCATTATCCGACTGGTTTTTCACACAATCACGTTGAAAATCTATGAACATTTTTTGTCTTACTATAAGAGATATAATTGGTGATGTACAGAGAGATCATGAAGGCTTCACTCCAGAGGGCCGACTCTTAGAGAACCGAATAATAGCAACCAAACCCAGACTGTGAAGCAGATTCTATCCACTAAAAATATGCATTCTTGTTATACTGACATATAATTTTGCTAATTTTCAGTATTAATTTTGTTAGTTACCTTGCATTGCCAATTTGTTTTTCCTGTAAAATAAGAAAGGTTTTTTTAATAAGTAAAAAAGAAAATCACATGAAAGCAGATGTTTATAGATTCTGTTAGTATTTATTAGGGGGTATCTTGACACGAAACCTAGCTTAAGACACTAGCGGAGACTTAAAGTAAAACTGCATATTTTTTCACAACAATCGGTTCAGCTGTTTTGGAGCGCATCAGTCGCATACAGACACACAAAAAATGAGATTAATGAAGTAGTTTTAATCAGATTTGATTAGATAGATGGAATATATTTAACCTTTATTCATCAGGTGGAAAGTAACTAAAGCAGTACACAGTAGCAAATAATTGAAATGATCGATTAAATGATTTATACTTTTTTCTGCTTTATATATTTTTCTTTTTTTAATTTTGATTAAAATGTTGACCTAAATTTCGGGAGTTGTTGTTTGATTTTTCATCTATAGAAAGGAGCCAGAGCTTCTTTAAATTTTTGCAAAACACCCTGGTGTTATTTTTAACATTTCTATTTTTTAATCCATGTGATAACTGATAGTTTTTAATCACTTGAAAAGCATAGTTAGGTAGCAAACGCTGCAATTAAGAGAGACATCCAATCAGATACATCAAAAAGTTGTTATCCTCGTCATGCCTTTTGCGTTTATTTAAATCTTTCAGGCCGACTTCCTGAATTATCCATTCTCCAACTCGTATATTTATGTGCGATAATGAGATAAAACCGTGCGCGTTACACACAAATAAAAACAGAAAAACATGCCCGTGCAATATACACGGATTTTAGTTCAAACGCACAACAACAAACACCCGATTAACTCTGGAAAATTTCACAATACCTTTCTCCTCACCTCAAAATATTTTCAAGAACTCCTTCACAAAGGGACCTGCTGTATTATACAAAACAGGCAACAAATAAATAGATACATAAACAGACAGACACAGTAAGACAAAAAAATACATTGATAAAGAAATAACAGATAAAAACAACGTCATCAATAAAATGCAGGAATCAGTAATACTCAAAATTTTCTGACGTACCAGACGGCGGATCACTTTTTTTAATTTAAAGAGCCATTTTCCTTTTTTTTATAAAAATAATTCAGAAAAAAAAAATCTTGAAACAATAAAACACAAATAGATGGGCACAATCATTTGCCACATGTGTCACGAACCAGAATGGAATCTCGGACCCAATTGTGTTCGTTTTAAAGGAATCTTTATTGGATTGAGCTGACAGAGCTTGCTACGGAAGCCGATGGTTGTCGGTCGCTAGCAGCGTTGGACGGAATGACAACTCCGTGACAGGTAGGCAGAATCGATACAGATTAGCAGGTCGGTGGCCAGGGCAGGAGAGTAGATCGTAAACGTGGGGCAGAAACAGGTCAAAACAGGAGGCAGGCAGGAATCAAGCAGGAGAAGTCTTTGGTACTGGTAATCTGGCGAAACACACAGAGAGACACAAGTACGGTCTGACACTCCCCTCTGGGTGCTGACTGCTTAAGAGGGGAGTGCCAGCCAATCAGAGAGCGCGCTCCTTAGCGCCAAACGATTGCCCCATGTGTCTTGAGTTTGGCAATCAAGACAAGATGAGCAGGAAACTTTTCTTTGTAAGAATAATCATTTTACTACATATTTTTCCAACATTTATTAACTGATTTTTTTTTGTCTAACTTTTAGGTAATGTTTTTTTTAAACACAATACAATTTGGAAAAAAAACGCGAACAAAATTATTTTAAAATTATAAAAAGACAAATAGCTGACACTCAAGTATATTTTGTTTTTTAAATGGCTGGAACCCAAATGCAGAGACGTGAGACGGAAGCAGTTTTGCAGAGTGTATTTAAAGATAAATCTAAGCAGTGTGAGGCAAGGAAGGGGTGTGACAGAAGGCCAAGATTATATAGGGGGTCGATGAGCTGATGGGAGGACAGTGTGTCTCGTCACGGCTCCCTGTAACGGGTGTCAGACCGTTTGCGAACCTATGCTCCCAGCTAGGCAAGCTCCATGCCTTCCGAAATTTTCCTGCCCTGTTTTTTCCTGCCTGATACCTGTTGCCGACCTGTTTCTGGACCCGTTTCTGCCCTGCTCTTCCATCACGACCATCGACCTGTTTTGCCCTGTTTCCTGCCTGATACTTGTTGCCGACCTTTTTTCTGGACTCGATTACCGCCCTTGCTCCCCTGTCCCGGCTACCGACAAGCTTTCCTGCCACCCACGACTATCCTCGCTTGCGACCAGCCACCCGTGTCCGACGATTATCGGATCGTGGAGGCAAGCACTGCTCTCTATTTCAATAAAACTGAGTTTAACGAACGCTATTGGGTCCTGTCTCTGTTTCTGGCTTGTGACAAAGGTTTCACCAAAAAAATCACCATCTACCACAGAGAGTTAGAACCTGTCACCAAATGTAAATATCTTGGAGCTGTCATATCAGAAGAAGGGTCAGAACCAGAAATCATGACCAGGATAGCGCAATCCTCAGCTGCATTTGCCAGAGATAAACCCATATAGAGACTCATCTAGAGAGACAAGAACATAGCAGTGACATCAAAGATCAGACTTATGCAAGCGCTGGTGACTTCTATCTTCTTCTACGCTTGCGAGACATGGTCTGTCACTGCAAAACTGGAAAAGAACATCCCGGCCATGGAGATGCAATGTTACAGGAAACTTCTAAGCATCAGCTACTTAGCCCATGTGACAAACAAAACGGTGCGCAATAAGTACATAAGGACCGTAGAACAACAATTTGGGAATTGTAGTTTACTTTCAAAACATGCCATCTATATGACCTACGTTTTTCTCAATACTTTAAAAATAAACAAAACTTAAAATGGTAAATGGTCTGCATTTATGTAGCGCTTTTTAAGTCAATTTAGACTTCCCAAAGCGCTTTACAATGTGCTTCACACTTACCCATTCACACACACTCACACACCAATAGCGGCCGTGCCGCCATGTAAGGCGCCAACCTGCTTATTGGGGGCATTAGGGATCCAGTGTCTTGCCCAAGGACACTTCGACATATAACACGAAGGAGCTGGGAATCGAACCTGCGATCTCTTGATCACAAGACGAGTGCGCTACCTCCTGAGCTAAGGCCGCCCCTAAACTTAAAGAATTAAAAGAAAAAGATAACAAAAACTAACTAAACTGGAAAATCCTGAAAACCTAGCCTGAATTTAGCTATTGTGGAAACTTATCATTCCAATAAAAAAATCGTTTGAACTGCAACATTTGAGTGATTAAAAACCAACTAATGTAATGTGTTGCAAAAAAAGGAGTTAAAACACCCTGAAAAGTCAGCCAATCTCTACCATCAATTAATAAAAACCTGCCTTCCTTAACAGACTACTGGTGGAAAATATCGCAAGGCACATGGGCCCTCGATAAAATCGTTTCAATTATTAAATTAATTATTATTCAATCATCACAGTTGATACCCACTACAAAATATTATATTTAAACCAAGGAAAAGAACGTTGAGGGAAAGAACCCACAATAAGTGTTTTATAATAAAATCTTACATCACCCTTATAATCATTGTTTAATTGTAAGCCTCCAAAAAGACCCCTACAGTAAAGGCACACATTTTATGCCATTAATTTACTAGTACCGCCACCGTGAGAATATTTTTTCTTCCATTTGGCCCCCAATGAGTTTGACACCCCTGGCTTAAGGCAATGCTTTATGGGACATGTATTACTTTTTGATCCCATGATTGTCTCCCAAACACGCCACTAGCTTGTCAAGGAAAAAACTGAGTAATAACACAGCGTTAATACGACCTCATTAAATACATCAGAATGATGTAGAATTCCAACCCACTAGTCTGATTCCAACAAATCATTTATTAACCTCCAGTTTCCGTTCGGAGGTAAGCTTGACAAAATGCTGCGATCCGTGATGAGCGCCAAACAACGTCGGCAGGCTAGCAAATCTGTCACATTGAACGACACCCACGTGTCAAAGTGGCGTGCTGGCAGCTTGTTGAAGATGTCACCACTGCCTTCATAGTGCTGAAACATTGTCAAGTTGACTCCTAATGTTCACACTTCTGATGTCTTTAACCCGCCAAAGCCTCTTGATCGGGTTCCACGATGCAATCGGCAAAAAGTGTTGCGGGGGCTCAGTGCTGGACCTCTTATCTGTAGTTTGCAGTAAATTAATGTCAAAGGTTATTTTTCTGAGCCATCAACATTAAAAAAGACACTTACCATCCTGGCCACGACCTCTTTAAGCTGTTGACCTCTGGTAGGTGCTACAGATCCCTCAAAACAAGGACAAACATACTTAGAGACAATTTCTTCAAGAGGCATTCACCACCATAAACAAGTGCACAAAACTGTGAAACACATATCTTGCGACTTATTTGGGTTTTTCCTTTTTTGTTGCTGCTAAATTTTATTGCACATAACTGTGATTAAATAATAACAATAATAGTGGAGAACAATCCCAGTGGGCAGTAAACACCCTGAACTGTTTGCCAGCCAGTCGCAGTCGACACAGAGACAGACAACTCACTTGCTCATTCACACATAGGGGCAATTTGGACCAGCCTATTAAACTGACATACATGTTTTGGAATGTGGGAGGAAACTGAAAGGGCCCGGAGGAAACCAATGCAAGCACGGGAGAAAATGCAAACTCCACACAGGAAGGTTTGATCCCATGTTCTCAGAACTGTGCCACACACGCCCAAACCACTGCTCTGCCGTGCTGCCCGCCAAAAGAGCCAGTTCTCCAAAAAGAGCCAGAATTCCCATCACTGCTTTAGTGAAATATTGGAAATGTCCTTAATAATAATGGTTGTGGAACAAATTAGTCACAAAAAGGAGGAGATACTGAATGTGTATAGCACAGTGCCTGCATGTCTGACAGAGTCCATGTACAAACAGGTCTGGGCTCCATTTGACACTGAGAAATATTCCATTTTTGTTGATGATTCAACATAAACTCACAAATTTATCTCTGCCATTCTACCCTCAAGTTTTGCTTCTCATTCTTATACAATCCTACATATGCCCAGGAAGGAATGTGACACAAAATAAAAATGTGCTGGATTTACAGATAAACACCTCACCAACCGACTCAGCATGTCCTTGGTTTCCGCCAGAAGATAGCTGGGAAAGGCTCCAGGATCCCCTGAAACTCTCAAGGGGATATGAGAGGGTCAAGAAAATGGATGGATGAATCAATACTGTAAATGTGCCTTTACATCTAACATATATCCATCCAATAAAAGACAATTCATTCAATACATCTTTTGATATATTTTGAAATGGAAGGATTGGATTTGGTCTGGTGTGAAGCACTGCCAGCTTTTAAATTAAAAAACGATTTCTACTGTGATTTTCTGGTTGGCTTCACGGTCTTAACTAGTTTCGCCTGGTTAGGGGCCGAGAGTCAAGTACCAGATCTACCGTAGATACTCTCATATAAGTCTACATTGCATATAAGCTGACCCCCTGACACCGCTTTAAACTGTTCCAAGATTGTTAATGGTCTGGACTTTTGCAGTAACAGCAGGTTTGGTATGCGTTGTTTAGGGGCCGGTCACACAGACATTTGCGGCTGAATCACGGCCAGAAATTTCTGCCTGTGAGGCGGACGCTATTGGACGCTTTGAGATCGCCATACAGACGAGATACAGCAGTGCTTAACACGCAGTCGGAAATTCGTGCGCGGGTGGCAGCGCGAAAAAGTTTTGCGCTGCTCAATTCTTCAGAGCGCGGGTACACAGCCTTTCACGAGCGTATCGAGGCTGAACCACGGCCAGAAATTTCTGACTGTGAAGCAGACACTGTTGGGCGCTGTTGGACGTTTTGAGACCGCCATATAGATGAGATACAGCAGTGCTTTACTCGCGGTCGGAAATTCACACGCGGTTGGCCGCGCGAAAAAGTTTTGAGCTGCTCAAAAGTTTGAGCACGTGTTAAACCGCGTGCCGCACACGTGGTCAACACGAGGTAATGACGCGGAAATGACACGGAACGACGTGCTCTGGCCGCGGCCAGGGCGTGGTTACACATGGGTAGGACGGGAAATTTCAGCGGGTTATCGTGGGTGGAGCATGGTAATAGCATGTTCTGCGCCTGTATCGCGGTGTTATTACGTGAAATTAGCGTGTTACGCGTGTGACAGTCAATCGCCTTTCTCCGCGTATATACAGCGCGATTTGCCGAGCACACGTCAGTTGTGCTCGAGACGTCAAGGGGGTGAACATGGATCCCCGTCAGCGTAGTGACCTCGTCTTAATCCATTTTTATTTCTTGACATTTCTTTTCAAGATAATAAAATAAAAATGATGCCATAGCTTGAAATCTTGATCTTCACGGGACTGTGTCTTGAGCGGTTATGATTTCTACAGCCCGATGTTATCCGAGAAATGCATCCCTGCCGAGATTTGCATCCCCTCGCTACTACAACCACTTTTACCTCGTTTTATCTCACTTTTAGGGAATGTAATGGCGAACATATGACCAAAACCACTTCGTCTTGCATTTGTTGGGAATGTAATACAACTTAAACCATTCCGTCTTTGTTTTTGTTGTGAACGTAATCGAACGGTAAATCCTCCCCCCTCGCGTGAACGCGCATTCTGCTGCGCTTCCAACAAAAGCGATCGTATTCTATATAAAACGCTTATTAAAACAATAAAGCGAGCTAACTATAACAATTGGGAGATCCTAGTCTATATAACGCGTTTATTTAAACAATAAAGTGCGATCGTATTCTACAAAATGCGTTTGTAGATAAAAAAGTCAAAAGCGATCGCAGCAGAATGCGCGTTCACGCGAGGGGGTGGGGGGGTGGCCGTGTTGCGTAGGAGTCGGATTTGGGCACAACACCGGCTCGGGAGCTTTTATACCCGTGGTCCACACGAGAAAATGACGCAGAAATGACGCGATGAGGAAGCGGAACAGTCGCCGGCGTCTGTTTTGCGGGCATACCACCGATGAACAGCGGGTTGGCCAATTTTGCGCATTTTCCATCGCGGGCAACCACGGGCAAAAAAAACGCAAAATTTTAGCCGTGATTCAGCCGCAAACGGCTGTGTGACCGGCCCCTTAGGTAATAACATTGTCTAATGACCACTTTTGTCTCAGAAAGGGCACTCTTAAAGGCTATCCATCTATCTATCTATCTATCTATCTATCTATCTATCTATCTATCTATCTATCTATCTATCTATCTATCTATCTATCTATCTATCTATCTATCTACCCTCAAGAGGGGTGACCGACAGAAAGACAAACACATACAAAAACAAAGAAAATAAAAAAAGGGGAAAAGTAGCAAAAAACACACACAAAATGTTTTGGACTATGGCCAACCCAAATACCCAACCACCCAAACAAGTTAAGCACCTCGGCACTCAAGTTGGTCATGCTTTTGTCCTTCCAGATGAAAGGAGACAGGGCCATGTCACTCGGCTCAGGGTGACCCAACACACTCTTCTTTTTAACAGTAGTGGTTTACCCCTGCCGCATCATACAGGTGCCCTGCCCATCCCTTAGAACACGTCTAAACATCCCACTATCCTTTTACACCTCTCCACTCATTTGTATCACCCACAAGAGATCTAGCTTCCACTATATGTAGACCTCTTTCCTGCATTGCACTCATAACACCCATCAGCCACGTCAATCGCGGCCTTCCTCTTGCTCTCCTTCCATTTACTTCTGCTCTGTAGATCCTGACAGAAGTAAAGGCTACTACAAACAAAACGAAAATCGGAAAATTCTCACCCATTCCGAAATGCGATTTCGAATATTTGCCAGCTCTATGTTGAAATAAGAGAAGAAATGTATTTTGTTTTGCTCTAATTATTCACAAAAAACTATAGCATATAACATGTTTGTTTGTTATTTAATGCAGTGCTCCTAACACTGGGTACCCTGTCCATGTTTTGATCCCCTATTTGCACGTTTGGTCTCAAGCGCAATTTCCAGTGATGTATCCTTTTTCAATCATAATTATTTTCATCAACATCAAAACATCTCCCTGCTTCTGAGTTGCTTGGTTTTTTTGCAACCTTTATAGCTTCATCAGCTTTAAGATAGCAATGTAGGACATTTTTTTATATAAGTATGGATATTTCGAAAATATTTATAAAATTTTTTGGAATGTAACATGACATGTAACATGTATCATGATGTGATGGACAGGTGATTTTGAAATGCCTACCTCATGAAGATCTTGCCGCATACACTTTCTTTGGTTTTATTTAAACGTTTCCAGTAACCTTTCCTCCTTTGCGGAGCTTGTCAATGTACATGTTCTTCCGTAATGGTTCTTATTGAAGTCCTGAACAGTTCCATCTGCTTCAAACTTATCTCGAATTCAAGTGATGGTGGTTCTTTATTAAACTTCATTCTGAACTGTCTTTGCTCTTTAAATGTGTCTTCATACATTTGGTAGCAAGTTAGAATACATTTCCTGTCTTCAAAGTAGAGGTAAGTTCGGCCCTAAAAAAAAAGATCCAGCCCAATCCGGGCCCATGGGTATTATAGGCAGACCCAGCCTGAGTCTCATCATTTAAATTGATTTGAGGGAAATGAAGCAAACCCAAATTTTTATGTTATTCGCGAGTTATCGGGGTGGAGAGGTGACTTTGGCCAACACCACCCCCTGCCCTGTGCACCCACTTCTCTGGGTCTGATTTCCGCCAAATGTGTGCAGAGAGTGTGCCGACCACACTGTCGAGCATGGTGATGAACACGGCGACGCGGGCAGCTTGTGAGGAGAAAAGGATCCATAAAGTCAGCGAGAGAGAAACCCGGCAAGAATCCGAAAGTAATGATTCAAAGCTTTAGGCCCGACCCGACCTGAATTTCAGTTCGGGCTCATTCGGGCTTATGATCATGCCTTTATTTCAAAGCCAGGTATAGTTGCCATCAATCGGTTCAATGGGTTCAGTCTATAAAGAAAGAATAAATAATTGAGTTTTCAGCTGACAAAATTTGCAAGGAAATGTGCATCCCCATATATCAGGGGTCGGGAACCTATGGCTCGCGAGCCATATATGGCTCTTTCTATGAGTATCTGTGGCGCAGAGACCAATTTGATTGCATGCAAAATTTCTCCATCTTGTTCAAAACCGGAGTTGTCTATCCTATCCAAGTACACGTAAAGCCAAACCAAAGCTAAACACGAGGGTAACACTTCGCAGTATATATAGGGCACGTTTTTCACTACAATTTACAGTCAAGGTGTCACACAAAAAAAGGGGGAAAAAAAAACTCGTTTTGGCTGTACAACGCTAAAGAATCCTTTATTTAAAAGTTCTCTATATAATCTGTGTTCAGTGTTCAGATACTTTATGATGAATCCACAGAACTGTAAATACGCCAAAACACCGGAAGAGAACTTAGTCATTTGATTGGGTGAGTGGGAGGGATGGGTGGAGCTATGCAAAAAGTACAAGCATTCCCTCCCATCTCTCGCCAAAGGTAAGCACATAAGGCTCCCTATTCTCAGAATGTTGTGACGTTTTTACAAAATAAATGCTTGCATCTGGTTTTGAAACCAATATGTATGAAAAAAAGGGTCAAAAGGAGTTTAACCGATCTTGAGTAATTGCAAGAAAGAGACAAGTTTAAAGTGGTATGTTTGTTGAATTTGGGACAGGGGCTCTGGCATTATTCTCTTTTCATAATTTTTATCAAATCATCAAAAATAAATGTGCTGAAGACTAAGCTTTTGTCTGGGGCGCCGGTTTAGCAATTTAGTAAATTTGTCTCATAATATATGGTGTGGCTCTTTCCCAAAATAAAATTAATATTTTTTGCTTTTATGGCTCTTTGAGTCAAAAAGGTTCCCGACCCCTGCCATATATGCTTGTGTAAACCCCGCATGGCTTTCAGTTGTTGGAGAGATGTGCGGAGTTTAATATCAACAGGATGGCAAAAAACACAGGTCTCTCATTAAACGTCTGATCGGACATGATAGCATGATGATAAAAATGAAATTTGCTTGCAGTGCAAAACCCAAAATATTCATCAGATATACAATACAAACAACACTTATCAGTCACCTTTTTTTTTTTAATTGATTTTCTTTCCTTTTTTTCTTTACTTCCAAGCACACATTTGACAAGCTTAAAGGAACGGTGTGTAATGTTTGGCCTATCCTAATGATAAAAAATCATCTCATCTCATCAGCTGCACCGCTTATCCTCAGTAGGGTCGCGGGGGTGCTGGAGTCCATCCCAGCAATCATCGGGCAGTGGGCAGGGGACACCCTGAACTGGTTTCCAGCCAATCGCAGGGCACACGGGGACAGACAACTCACTCGCTCAGTCACATTTAGGGACAATTTGGACCGGCCAATTCACCTGAAATGCATGTCTTTGGAATGTGGGAGGAAACCGGAGTGCCCCGGAGGAAACCCACGCAAGCACGGGGAGAACATACAAACTCCGCACAGTAAGGCCGGAAGCTGGATTTGAACCCACGCAGGAGGTTCCCACGACCTCAGAACTGTGCCGCACACGCGCTAACCACTGCGCCGCCATGCTGCCCATGATAAAAAATATTGCAATTAATTAAAAAAACAATATTGATTCAAATAATCAGCAAGAATTAAAAGAACTATCTAATAAACGTGCATTTACTTTACTCATAGGTCAACATATTAGCATTTTTTATAAAACATGAGCCTCACCTAGAGGGAGCTGACAAAATTGTCTGACATCTAGCTGATACGAGTAACCAAAAACCTCAAAATGGCTCGACAATCTTTTGTTTTGTGTTTAAGTAAAATGGGTTGCTTTGGTCACTTTGAATGTAGTTTTGGGGAGATCGGCTGATTTTACAGTAGTAGAATAACTATTTTCATTGTTTTTAAATTCTTCTTTATGTAAAAAAATATCTGACTCCGTTGGCTAATAAATCTCATTTTAGGCTGCAAATTTCTTATTTTAAATTATTGTTATCTATTATTTTCAAGTAAAATAATAGATATGCAGTGATACTTAAATACCGCTTAATACAAAAAATGTATCCTTCCTTTTCGAAACAAAGAAACTTGTTTTTTTTTTATGTTTCATCCCGTAAAAAAATCCTAAATTACTACAGTTGTGAAAAACTGCTCATTTTAAGCTGCATATTTCTTATCTCAATTATAATTGGTAATTTTAATTGTTTAATTGTTTCTTTTTCAGAGAAATAATAAATGTATACAGATAGTAAATATTATCGCGTAATACAAATGTGTTTTTCTCATCTTACCACAAAAATAATTGTTTCAATTATTTTTTAATTCAGTATTTTTCTAAATATTGCAGCTTGTAAAATAGAGATTTTACATAATGTTGTCACGGTTGCCCATTGCCCTCAGTTGGGCCCGCCCGTTTCTCGCCAGCTGCTGCTCGTTGCCTGATTGGCTTTTCCCCTATTTAAACTCAGTGCTCTCATTCACTCCTTCTCACTCTATCAA
This sequence comes from Urocampus carinirostris, assembly GCF_059441175.1. NCBI lineage: Eukaryota > Metazoa > Chordata > Actinopteri > Syngnathiformes > Syngnathidae > Urocampus > Urocampus carinirostris. The sequence goes on along the minus strand of NC_142351.1, from coordinate 58,029,372 downwards.
CGAACCTCTGTTTATGCAAGACTTGTATTTTCACTCCGTCCAGTATCCTGCTCGTGTATCCAGTATCCGGTATCGATCCCGCCTGCCTCGTCCTGTCCGGTATCTTGCTCCAGTCTCCAGTATCTGATATCTTTCCTGTCTGGTATCGATCCCTCCTGTCTCGTCCTGTCCGGTATCTCTACTCCAGTCTCCAGTATCCGGAATCGATCCTGTCCGTCCCGTCCTGTCCGATATCTTGCTCGTGAATCGATTCCGTCCGTCCTGCCCTGTCCGGTATCTTGCCCCAGTACCCAGTATCGGTCCTATCCGGTATCGATCCCGTCTGTGCCGTCCTGTCCGGTATCTTTCTCCTGTATCCAGTATCAGGTATCGATCTTGTCTGTCCGGTCCGGTTTCTCGTCTGCCTCTTTCAATTTTTTTTTCTGGAGTGTATACAAATGTACTTATAAATAAATAACTTATATTTAAAGACAAAAACGATAGAAAAACATGCAAACAGAGAATATATAACATTTGGATAAAACAACAAACACAAATGTTTCAGCTGATGTTTATTTCACCATTGAATCTACATGATCTATATCTGGATGCATTAAAATCCAAGGACTACATAATGTGTAATTTCCATGGAACTTGAATAAGACACGCTCTGCACAGCAAGAATCCATCAACACTTTGGAAAACAAAACGGAATGGCTGACTTTGTCTCCCCGCTTTTATTTGCAACCGTCAATGGTACTGTGAAACCTGCCCCACGTTCACACATGTAACAATGTGAACTCGGTATTTGTTTGAAAGTCTCCTTTGCAAATGGAATTGAAACATGCTATGCAAATCGACCCCATTCTATTTACCATAGGTTGAACTTTTCAAAAGCAAACCGTGGATTGTTTTCCTTTTACTACGTGTAGCGATTTCGGCCTTGCCCCGATTTTAAAATGTCTTGACCTAATTACATGCTGCTGGAACAGAACATGTTAGTGATTAATATGTGCAGTGAGGCCAGTCATGTCATGTTAACCTAACGGCATGATTAGATTTCAATGAGACAACCGTCTCATAAGAACAAGAAAAGAAAGTATCTGCAATATAGTTACCCTCTTTTCCAGACTATACTTTTTTTTATTGTTAGGTTGGGTATGCGACTTAGGCTAGGTTCATACAGCAGGGAAATCTGATTTTTGCACAGATGCGACCTTGATCCGATCTGTTAAAGTCCATCCGAAAAGACCAAGGCCACTTTCATATGTGGTCCTAAATCCAATACATATCTAATCTATTGTACGAACGGGACACTTGTCGCGTTCACAGGAGATTGCATTCAAATCATATTTAGATGGAGGTCGTCCTAGGGGTGTCCGGCCAAGGACTACATCTCCGCCGGGTCCATCATCGACTACGCCGCCTGAAGACGACGATGGAGCATCGGTCCGCTCAGAGGAGTTCAAACTGGCCAGCCTGTCGGATTATGTTCATGCATGTCGAAATATACTTTTGCCTGTTGGATTATACTCTTGCCTGTTGGATTATTTTTTTTTCCTTTTTTCTGGGGACTTCTGGAGCCGTCCCTTGAGGGGGGGGGTTCTGTCACAATCACCCGGATCGGGAACACCTGTGTTCAGGATTTGGCGCCAACAGCCAGGACAGCTGATTGGCGCACCTTGTAAATTTAAATCCCCAGCTTCCGGTAACACTTTATCCGATTGTACTATGCGATCTGTTGCCATCTGTTCAGAAATCCCGTACCTCCAACTCTTTGCCTGCCTCCTGTTTTTCTACCTGATCTCCGTTGCCGACCCATTTCCGAATTTGCCTACGACCTGCCCTGCCCGCCTGACTCCTGATCTCTCTTCCGAACACAACGACACCCTTCTTCTCCAGCCCCAACCAACATCACGACGACTACGCCTGTCCGCGACCATTCCAGCCAAGCCTTCACCCGCCTGTCAAGTCTCGACAATCCGTCAAACAACGGATTGAAGATTCACGTCTTCCTTCCAATAAAAACCAAGAAACGAGTGCAAGTGATCTCGGTTTTCCTTCCGTCCTGCCTGACATTAATAAGTAACTGTGGCCGCTTTACTTGCACTTTTTTGAGTACATCACTGCGCCCTCGTTAGTATACCTCTTTAGCATATGACAAAAACAAATACAAGGGAAGGTGGCGTTTAGTAAGTAAAGTAAAACTTGTAAATTATGGGATGGGATTTGCAGTTCGTAATCTGGTGTATCAGGTTTGCGAGACTCATGATGAAGTTTCCATACAGTTTGTTCCTTACCGGAGACTCAGAACGGGTGGAGATGGCACCACTCATTTTGTGACTTTAATGTACCGGTTCAATCATTTGTACAGTATATCTTTCATATAACATTATGTCTTACAAATTTGAATCTATTTCTATGTGTAGTAGGTTCGGGGCCACCTACTTCCTCATAGATTGCTAACATTTTGCATCGGCCCATAAAGGGTGATTGGCGTCTTTCGACACCTTGTTGCCATGAATATAACTATAATATAATATAATAATTGAGAACCTTTTCTATATAAAGGGACTTGGACCAACTTATCTGTCAGCTTTGCTTTTATTACATCAGTCCTTGCCATCTTTAAGGTCCTCTGGCAGTAGTTTTGGTAACTGTTTGGACTGAACTGTTAAATAACTATTTAATGTTTGTTAATTTGTTTTTTGGAAGATAAAAACTTCTTGTTAATGTGATAGAAAAAAAGGGGGAAATATTTGTTTCTGTTTTTACCATCGGGCACCTGCAAGGGAATTTACTGGGTAAGCCAGGGGAGTTGGTTATTTTGACTATTATTTTTGCGCACAGTCTCTTATTTGGCACAATTGTTTGTTAGTTTAACAATAATAAGTTGTTTACATCATTGTCACAATTCGCCTATCATGTTGCTGTTCTTTGATTCGATCACACCCCTAATGCTGATCTGCCTTATCTAACTTAGTATATTTAACAAAAAGAAAGGGCTCATTGGAGGACATTTCAGGACAGGTTGGAATTTCTTCTTAGGGTTGGGTACAGTCCTCTTCTGTTGTACTAGTAAGTTCACAATATATTGATGTCTTCTCTTCTTTTTTTGAGGGTGTCTACAAAACCATAAACAGATCACAGACCAAAAACTATGTTGAGGGGGCATTCAGCCATGTTGCCAATGCAATGGTCTATCAGAGGACATCAGGTCCCTTGAGATTTTAAAGATGAGGCTCAAGAACAGATCTGGGCCCTCTGGTCCTCGAGGCCTGCATGTCCTGCCTGATTTTTAAGGTTTTTTTTAGCTCCAATACAGGCTATTGCAATCACCAAGTTCCTGCTATTTTCCTAACGAGTTGAGGATTTGGATAACCAGAGGGGAAGAAGAGAAACCTCTAAAATCATGCAGTGCCCAGGTCTGCTCAAGACCCATCTATCCATTACCTGCACCGCTTATCCTCAGTGGGGTTGCGGGGTGCTGGTGGCCATCCCAGCCATCTTCGGGCAGTGAGCATGGGACATGCTGAACAGGTTGCCAGCGAGATACAGGGCATACAGAGACAAACAACTCAATCGCTCATTCACACCTAGGGACAATTTGGACCAGCACTTACCCTGATATCCATACTTTTTGGAATGTGGGAGAAAACCGGAGTGCCCAGAGAAACATATAGAAGCACTGGGAGAACATGCAAACTCTGCACGGGAAGGCTGGTAGCTGGGTTTGAACCCATGACTTCAGAACTGTGCCCCGGACAGCTAACCACTCAGCTGACCCACTTTTGTAAAATGGCTTTTAATTTTGATTATTTTGACTCTAACCTTTTTACTGTAATACATTTTACTCTCTATATCACACATTGATGTTTTTATTCTCAAATTGTTCATTCTTAATTTCAGTGTTTCCTCATGCCCTGGTAGAGTGTAGTTAGCGAGTGGGTATGAGCAGGGCTTTTAAATCCTTATTGTAACCATTACTATAAACAAGGGTAAGCCTCTGTTAGATCTCTTTCCTCAGATGAGGGCACTCTGTGCCTAGCCAAAATTTTATTTATTAACTTTTTTTTTTTTTTTTCATTGTATTTTAACCAATGAGATTTTCTGTTAATATGGCAGCAAGAGTGTTGTTCTGGTGAAAAGGAGATTTCATTTTCTTATGGCACATTGGATGTTTTCATAAAACATTTTGAGTTGCAAATCGGTGCCTGAAATATTGCCTCTTCAAATGAATTTTGATTTCATTTGGTTAATTTTATTTCTGAAAAGTTGTGGGATAAAACACAACTTCTCCAGCAGAGCCCTAGGGCTGGAACATTCACAGTTTTTGGGGTGATCTTGCGAAACTGTCTGAGCAGGTCCTATTGTTCATGTTAATATCATAATAGCATACAAACAATGTGGCAATCCGCTTCAGTCTTTCATCATTTTGTTTCCCTTTTTCCCCTTCACATTTTCCCAGTGCGCGTCTCCGATCAGGCTCATCTCCTACGGGCCAGACTGTGGTCTGTCAACAGAAACCATGGAAAACACTATGAAAAACCAAGGCCAAGTCAAATTATCACCACTCTCTTATTACTTGCTGTTTTGGAGGCATTGGAAGCTCACACAGAAGTAATGGTTTCCATTTTACGCTTGCGTTGACGTGCTAGTGTGGAACTTTATCTATTTATTTAATTTAAATGGCGGGTTGTGTTGTCTGGATGTATAATCCAAAATTGTGTAATAGTAGTTTAGCTTCTCCTGAGATTATTACTCAGATAGTATGTCTATAGTAGCTTCGGAGGTAGAGCAATCGTCTTGTGACCAAAAGGGTCACAGATTAGATTCCTGGCTTCTCGGATTTAAATGTTAAAGTGTCCTTGGACAAGACACTGAAACCCCTAATGCCTCTAGTAAGCCGTTAGGCGCCTCGAATAGCTGACTCCACTATCGGTGTGTGAGTGTGTGTGTGAATGGGTAAGCGCTTTGGAGGTCTTCAGTGGCTGGCTAAAGTGCTTTATAAATGCAGTCCATTTACCGTTTAGAATTAAATTAAAGTGAGACTAGGGGAAAAAAAATCACTGTTCTGAATTGTGTTACCTCTATAATATCAAAGGTTGAAAATAGGACGATGTTTTCTGATGAGTCGGTTCATTAAAGTACATTTACACACAAAAGTAAAAACTGTTGGAGTGACAAAACCGACTTAAAAGAATGGTTTTGCTTTTTGGCACAGAAAGAGCATATGGTGGTAACAGTGAAACTTTGACCTCACCTTGCTTAGCTGAAGGTTGCTCAGCACTGGCAAGTATACCATAGGAGAAAAAACAGGGAGTCGAGATTAACCAATTTACTTTAAAAAGTTATTTTACACTTGGGCCTTGAAAGACATTTGCCTATGTGAGTGTGTTGTACATACAAGTACAGTAAATGCAGCCAACGCTAAGCTAACTTTCTTTATGGGCACACGCTACATGTATTGAGTCCATTTACGAAGAAATCACTATAAAATTTCTATGATCTTTCATGTTTTTCAGACACTTGAGCCTTGGAAGATATCGACTTTATGTGTATAAATGTAATAGGTGTTAATCCTGGATTGTACTGTATCTGTGTTTGTATTGTGCAAATATGTACAGCAAATGCAGTTAAAGCTAAGCTACAATTGTGTGTAGGGCTGCACTAGGTGAAATGGCAATTATTATCACACTGCAATTATTTTATTCTCGATTTAAATCTACATTTATTTAAAATTGACAATTTTCAAAAGGGAGTGGAATGGTAAACGGTAAATGCTTTGCATTTATATAGTGCTTTTCAAGTCACTGGAAACCTCCCAAAACATTTTACAATGTGCTTCACACTTACCCATACACACACACACACACACACATTTCACAGGGGTATTTAGAGGTGTGTGTTTCTCAACTAGGTGGTTGGGACCCTAAAGTGAGTCGCAGATCAGTTTTTTAAGGGTTGAAGGCTTTTGTCTTGGCAAAATAGTGGTAAGAAAAATAAACACAGAGGATCGATTACACTCCTTGGCAGTAGATGGCAAAAATGACCTGCTCAATCTCTTTTTCCTGTTCAGTCAATCGGTGTGTTTATGAGGGAGCACATCTCATTTTATTGATTTTTTTTGTTTTATTTACTTTTTCTGCCCATAAGAATAGGGCCCAAGAAAATAAGCGACAAGTGGAATACAAGCACAATAATGATCGTGTCAAAGAAGGAAAGATTGCGAAATACGAGAATAAGGTATGTGTGTCTGCCATAAAATGGTTTAAAAATGTTATAATTTAGCTTTTTGACCAGGATATCAAATTTTATTAACTAGATAATCGAATACCCATCAATGTTTAGGTACACACTTTATTAGTATTTTAAATTGTGTTTTGTATGCGGCTATTTTAAAGCAGTTGTAGGGGTTCGCTTGTATGCAATCTAGTGTTACATGCGAGTATACAGCATATTTGAAGTCGTTTTGGTTTTGCTGGTCATTTTGTATGTTTAAATAAAAGCTGAATCTATAATACAATAACTGCTCTAAACTACACAATCCTTTAATTGGATACATTTGAGAAGTGGAAATTATTGATGTTTGGGTTGCAGCTTGTCATTAGGTTGGAATTTTGGGTCTTTAAGTCAGGCCAGCATAGAAACACAGCTCTAATAGACTAATATTACTTTTAAACAAAACTCTGACTTTCCTGTTGGTCAGAGTGAAGCAGTTTGGCTCAGAGCAATGTTTGAAATGCACACATGAATAGACAACAGGGATTTACTCTGAGTCCAACCACTATGGTTCGTATGATTACTAGTACACCAAAAAAATACAAATTACATGACAAGTAATTTACAGAGTGTAAAGGTGGTATTTATCTGAGCTATGCCTATTATAAAGTTGCAAAGATGTACTGTTCCAAATGCTACAACCTCTCAATCAATGCTAATGTATCATGTTCATTCATCTGCAGGCAGTATGTCTTTTAACAAGCAGATAAAAGGCGATCAAGACGTTTACATGATGTTGTTTTATCTGCAACGAGTTGGATATTTACAGGTGACCAAGTTGTATGTTGGCTATACACTTTACAGGCGTATTTACAGGTGTGTGTGTGTGTGTGTGTGTTTAGTTTGCGTGTACAAGATGGGGCAGTTTGGCAGGTAGAAGGCTGTGCGTGCAAGCCTGTCACAGCCCAGCCCTGATTACTCTGCACCATTCATCAAACTGTCACCTCCGTGACAGCCGCTAATAAATATACTGCCACAGACCCCCACTCGCACCTGGCATCTCACCACATACTCACACACGCATGCGCACGCAATACCACAAGTCTCCACACCTCAAACACACTCATATTACTACCTCAATGCAGCACCAAAAGGAGCTCCATGATATCCCGGCCAAAGCTCATTCACTAATTGCTGCACTTGCCAACCATTGTCTTTCAAGCTTTTTCTAGTAGAATTACGTCAAGTCATGTTTATTTGCAAAGCCCTTAATCACGAGAAGTCTCAAAGAGCTGTACAGACAACAGACTGTTATTACACAATCACCTGATCTGAAACCACCATGTGGGCAAAAAAAAAAAACTTCAGCGTGAGGAGGATGAACAGACAGTATACAGATATCACCAACATGAAATATAGGTTATAACAGGATGCCAGGTGACAACTTACTATGTCAACATCAATCATACAATATTAAATAGAAGTGTATTTTAAGCTATAACAATAAGGAACTACGTAATCTTTGGATGTTTTTGTTTCTTGGGCAAGAATTCCTCGACAGTGAGATTCTGTTAAGGTGGGTTCTTCACTAGTGGAGAGTTCATAGCAATCACAATTGAGTTTCCCCATGGTCTTAAACGAGAATATGTTTTGTTTTGTTTTTTGCTGGAGTTGAGCATTTCTATATCACAATGAAACAAAAATAAATAAAATTGAATATATTTGAATTGTGAGTACAGAACAAGGCTGTAATGGTTTCACAAGTGTGCTTTCAAAATGGCTGACAATCATTTATATAACAGAGAGGCAGCGGGTTATGTTACAATAGGTCAGAGGAAAATCCCCCAAATCCTAGCTTCACACTAGTCCTTTGTCCTGATTGAATTCTGCAGGTGGTTATATAAAACACAAAGTAAGACTTAAAGCTTCCCTTTTAAAAATAAATCAGACCACTTAGAACAATGTAGAAACTGAATAAATGAATACATTAAGATGTCAAGTAAATAAAAAAAGAAGAGAATAGGTAAATGACCACATTCCAAAATATATGGATGATCATTAGGTGCATTAATTACAAGTAATAAAATATTGATACGATGAAGGAATAAAAAATATCTCCGGAAAACATACAATTATTACAAAATTGTTGTAATATTGAAATATGCTACTGCATTCTTAAAATCAAATGATCCAACGGGTCAGACAATGTTGCATTGAGCCTTTAAACAAAACTCTATGGGGTAATTCTGAGCTCCAAAGTTATGAACAGGACTTGGCAAGCCCAAGTCCGGCAACATCTCCAAGATGCCCGAGGACCTGCTGGAGACAAGTGAGGGTAGGTTCAGTTCTCTTCCGTCTGTGTCCGGTGGTATGTTGTCCCAAGCGTTTATGTTTAATTTTCCCTTTGGTTTTATCCAAAGACAGAAACAGAGACATCCTCTTTTTAATGGCCAGAATTGGTTTCTGCGACATCAACAAGAAATTTCAAACGTCTGCTTGAGATTTGAAGGAGGTCCAAAAGTATCTGAAAAAAACTATAAATGTTTGTACAATTGAAATTACCCGTGATTTCCTGGCAACCAATCTAATCTCCAGGGAAACTGGCGGAGACATCTCAAGAAACTAGAAGAGACTCAAGCCTCCATTTGGCTGCCAACTCGTCTCCAGTAAAGGGAAAACAAATTTAGAGCAGATTAACTTCCAATTAAGATAATTCACAATCAAACAAAGATCCATGTGTTGTCCGTATTTTCTTCTTGTTGAGCTCAGCTCCAGGCCCTAATCGTAGTCTGAGGAGAAGACGTGGCAAGGAAAATGTAGGGTAAATAAAACAACTCTTTCACAGGCAATGTCTCATTCTATTCATATAAAATATTTCAGTTTTGCTGTCACTATGTATGCATCAATTCGTCTCGCTTAAAACCCCAAAAGTGACCACATGAGAAATACTTAGAGCATATGGTTTTACTATGTCTCAAGTGCATAGAAAACAAATTGAGATTGTGACCTCAAGAATGTGAATTTGCATGCAATTGCTGGTTACTGTTGGAGGGACATTTTGTTTTGAATTGTAGCGCGGAGTACACCGCTGTGGGGTTATGCGACCCTGGTTCGTCAGCAAACAGGCAGAATGTGATGGTTTTAATCACTTTTAGTGTTGCCGAAAAGTCTTGTGTAGTTTTTAAAAGACGCTCCCCAGCTCCCTCTATCGGGAGACAAATGAAACAGGTGACTCAACATTGCTGTTCTTGCGGTGTGCGACTCTTGGGATCGCAACGGTATAGAAGCTCGGATATCATATATCCTGCACTGGAAAGTGTCCTTGCCAAGTTGTGTGAGTTTTTGTGCGTCTGCGGGCAAGTGTGTGTGGTCACAAGGCTTTCGGCATGCTGCGTCACCAGATGGCATTGTGGTAGTTGGGCCTCCCCAGTTACAGGAACAGGAGCAGAAGCAGGGAAAAAAATGGAAGAGGAGTAGGTGGAAGTAAAGAGTGACATTTAAATAGTCTGAAGGTGAAAAAACAAATACTCTAGTATAAAAACGTCTGAACTCTCACAATATAGCGGGAGGTTTAAGAGGACAAAATGAGTGACAAGATGACCGCATCTTGTAACAGCAATGTCCAGATGAATAGGGAAAAGTGTTTGTTGCATGATTCTGCTTCTGCCAGCAATGTTCCAGCACTGGCCAGTTGGCAGCTGTTATCCAGCTGCCGATTGGCTGCTTGCGTGTGTGTTTTGGCCACGCCTGCGCGCCTGCTGGGCTACGGGGCTGGGCCAGGTGTGTGGTGGGAGCTGACAGAGGAGTGGGAACATTGGACCTGTTAATTAGAGAGAGGTGATTAATGTTGCAGTACAGACAAAGCAGTGAAGGGAGGGAGGAGGGGAGGGATGCAAGAATGCAAATATTTTTGGATGGGTGAAAAAGTGATCAGGTAACGATAGGTAATCGGGGACATACTCTGTGAAAGTACAGCATACTCCAAAGGTGATTTACGTGAGATGAGTGTAGCCAGTATATGTTGGTAGCCATTTACCCTATTTCTGGCTTGTTATAAAGATGTTTAAGGTGGCACTGAGACAAACACTCTTCAGGGGCTGTGGCATGTAAACACCAATCATTTGCCAGATGTTCAGTGAGCAAAACGGCAGCTGATTCCCTCTGGCAAAGCCACATGCCATTATTACAATAGAGACTAATCGTGTCCCTCCTTTCTTATGAGGTGTCAACCATACAGAAATATGTGTATTGTAGGAAAAAAAGAGATATTCTTGTTGTTAGTGGTGTTTTAACTCAGTAAAGCAGTCACCGTCTCTGAAGCGAGATGAAATGGGTTCTCCGCATTTGGCCTCATCCCTAAGTGAATGTTGAACAGCAATAGTGCCCCACTTAGTGATCAACCCCAGCAATTCCAACCCTCAATACTGGATCCAAATCCGAAACAACTTTGTCTACCAAATTTTCAAAAAGGTTGTGGCAGTTATCAAAAAATATAATATTAAGAGGCACTGCCAGATGAAACAAACGCTGTGAAAAGGTGAAGCACCAGGAAGCTGTTTTAACGGTAATACTAGTCACAAGACCCTGCAAGTCAAATGAAAATGCTACAATTGGCCACCTCTTACAAAAACCCAGCTAGATACATTTTACTGCTTCAAAAGATAAACCAACTCCTACTGTGTTTTGTTGTTGACCACAGAGATTGCTGCCGGTCTTAATATTCTGTTGTCTGTGCAAAGGAGAAATTGGAATTCTATTGGGCAAATTTTTCGAACACACAAGCTTCGGCTCAAATTTATGGTACACCGACCTATTTTGATGAATTACTACGCAATGTCTCTTTGGGGACCTACAACACAAAGCTGCTGTGGTCGGCCATGTTCGCAAGAAGACTGAGCGCATGCCCCGCAATATATACAAGCAATCCTCAACAACCATTTAACAGCCTAAAACCTCTCCACTATCTGTATTTCTACCTGTGAGCTTACCCGTGGCTCTCTCATCAACCCAATGTTGTCCTGCCAAGCTCTTATGACCCATCTGATTGCAACACCACCGGTGTGGTTGAAAAAAAACGTGCTTAAAAGTAATTTTTTACTTTGATGGACATGGAAAAACATAGAGGAGGACTTTGTTTAAGCTTGTATGGATGCAGTTACTGTGTACAGAAGACAGAAGTCGTCCTTTCCAGGGACAGAATGAAAAATCCAACCCCATTGGCCTTTTGGATAAGTCACAGTCGAGTTCCTGTTCCTTCTTTTACATGCAAAACCAGTAAAAATTGTCCATTAAATGATGATTCGTTTAAAAGTATGTTTTTTTCCCTCATTGCGGGACATTCAGTGAGTGTAAATTTTGTCAATACAGGAAGTAGATTGAGCTGGGAACAGGGAAGACAGACTCTTTGGAGCCTCAGACAGAAACGAGTCAGAGGGAAGCTGGGATAATTCATCACCTTGTCATGGGCCAGACAGTTTGAGAGTCATCCCAAGCAAGGATCACAAATTGGGAACGGCTGTGTGTTCTAAAGTTTTTCGACGCTCACAACGGTGAGGGATGCATATGATTTGTTTGGATTTCAATTCATCTTCTTAACTCAAATGTAAGTGTTTCCTACATTAAAAATGAGTAGAAATAAATGAAAGAAATCATAGACATCACGGAGAGTGCCGATAACCAGTCTTCTTCATTACTCAGTGGAGCAGAACATGCACCTTGAAGTAGACGACACACAGAACCAATGATTATGATGGCAATCATGAGCACAAGAATTGGAATACCAAATATTTCATTTTCTTCATTGACTCCACCAGTGAAGGTGTGATTTGCAAAGGACAAAAAAAACAGATCCAGATGAGTTTTGGCCAGTTTCTTTCCCTCCCGGGAAAATCCCTCGATCCCTTGGATGATTGGAAATCTCGGTCAAGCGAGTGGCCAGCTACCCAGACGAAAGTTTTTGGTACAACACGGCCTTAAAAGACAGAGAAGCATACAAGTGCAAATTTTAAAATACAGCTGTAGCAAAACAGAGTTTTGTTGTGGTTTATTTAAGTTTTGGTAACAAAGTAAAGCACATGGACAAAAAAACTTGTGGGAGTTAATTTTTCAGCTTCCTCCACTTGTGAACCTCCAATTCATTAATCTTCATTTTAATCCTCTCGCAGCTGCTCGGTTCCCATGTTATTCCGCGTAATGTAAAAATCAACAAATCATGGCAGACGAAAACCCGGAACGTGTTTAATGGAGTCAAAGTGAGGTTTTGTATTGGATTAATACTTGGGTGGATAACTCTGTTCAGCCTCCGGTGTTAGGATCCATGAGTACTTCTGTGAACAATGCATTGTGTGTGACTTCATAAGTTCAAACAAGAGACCCTTAAAAGTCACAGGAGATCGCATTTAGTCACAAGTAAAAATTAAGACGGAAATGTGAACAATTTCACAGTAATATTGGATTGCACCCAAATATCTGAATTGAGGATTAAGCTATGGAGTGTGAACAGCAGCCTCATCGTGTCCTACGCTCCGCCCGCCACCTTACATTGAACACAGGGCGCACTACACAATAGGGGGCGTCGCATAATTTTAAGAAAATCATGGACTTATGTGCGCTTTATGGTCGTGAAAAAACAGTAATGTAATGTTTGGACATCAAAACCCTTGGCAACCGTGTCAGTGTGCTCCAGGTCATCATTAGTATACCTTCCTTAAAAAGACATTGTGTATTATTTAGCGACTCCAAGGGGTAAAAAAAAAACTTTATTCACTGGAAAACCAATATTGGTTTGATCAATAAGCGAAAATACTACCATATGAATGTGTATATTTTGAATACTAGTAAGTTCAGAACTTTTTATTTATTTTACCTAAAACGAGCTCACATGACTGTCGGCCATCTTCTTGCAATGGGTAACCCCAAAAAACAAAAAGGCCCGGGGTAAAAAATAATTAAAACGTTTTGAGGTTTGGTCACTTCGGTCACTCTGTACTTTGTATACTTTCTTGTACTTTGTAGCGCTGTTATTTGTTATAATCAACAACAACCACGACCGTGTCTCAATTCCGTGTCAACCCGGCAATTTTTCCGATTTCAAGTGCACCTGAGCAGGCACGTGTACTTGCGACCGAATGGACAAAGTGCGTAAGTGCCTGTGAGTTATGGCGTGTTGGGTGTTGTTAGACCCCCAGCAGAGCAAACATGCCGGTCCATCTGTTCTCACAGTGGGCTAAAATGGGCGGAGGCACATGAAGTTGTGGTAAAGAGGAGAGAGAAATGTGTCAAGTGTGCAAAGGCAACAGAATAAAATAAAAAGAGGATAGACACACTACCATTTAAAAGTTAGGGGTCACTGAAAAATTAAGGAAAAGCAGAGTTTTTTTTCATTGAAGATAACATGAAAGTAGTCAGAAATACACACTATACATTGCCAATTTGGTAAATTACTATTTTAGCGGCAAATTTCGGTTTTTATATATAGGTGCATGGAAGCCCATTTCAACTAACCAGCACTCAAGTGTTCTAATAGTAAATCGTGTTTGCTAATTGCATTAGCAGGCTAACAGATGATAAAAACAGTTTAGCTGGTTAGAAACACGATAAAACTGACCGTGCTTTGAGCTAGTCAAGTATCTGGACCATCATATTTGTGGCTGTAATTAATTATTCAGAATGAACAGAAAAAATAATTTTTTTGTGAAACCGAAGAGTCTATTTGTTTTCTCGGAAATGAAATTTCCCCAAAATTTAAGATCTTATGCGACAATGTGTGTGTGTACTACTTAGAGGTCAAGCAAGAGCACAAGTACATTAGAGTCTTAAGATTGAGATAAAGACGCATTACAAGTCCTCAGCAACCAGCTAGATTAAATAGTACTTGCAAAACACCAATGTCAACATTTACTAACAGATGTTTGTTTTTTGACTGGAGACATGCAAAAAACATGCATGTCAGGTTCATTCTACTGTAAACACCAGCTGATATAAACAGTAAAATAAGAATATGCATGTCAGGTTAATTGGCCAGTCCAAAATGTCCCTAGGTGTGACTGAGCGAGTGAGTTGTCTGTCCCTGTCTGCCCTGCGACTGGCTAGCAACCAGTTCAGGGTGTCCCCTGCCCACTGCCCGAAGATAGCTGGGATGGGCTCCAGCACCCCCGCAACCTTACTTAGGATAAGTGTTGCAGATGGATGGATGTATTACAAAGACAAACACCCCCGGGCCCAACCCATTGCTTATTTATAGACAATGATTATGGTTCAACGTTTATTGATTGGTTAAAAGGAAGGAATGATTTTGTACTCGACAACTACTTCCCAAATGATTACCTGCCCATAAATATAAAAGTATTGCTGAATAATTTGATAAATCATTTAACTGTTGTAGTACCGCAGCATTTGATGAAATAAATATGCTTGCATATGATCACAAGAATCAATGTGAAATTGTCCCTTTATTGTTTAAGTTGGCTTTAGTTCAAAATGTTTATATTGTGTGTTAAATGTGGCAGAAGCAGTTTGTGTGTGTATTTGTATGTATATGTGTGTATATGTGTGTGTGTGTGGGGGGGGGGGGGGGGGGGGGGGGCTATTTGTGTGTGTGTTGCGGGCACAGTTCAGCCTCCAAAAAACTGCACTAATTGCGACCACTGGGTTTTAGCGGAGTGTCTTCTCCAGCTAATATCATTAGCTCATCTGCTGTGTGTTGTCTCACTTGCCTGCTCCCCCATCACAAAGCAAGCCCCAAATCCCCTACCATTAACGGGTGCAGTTACTGTAGAGCAATCCATTCCCCTTTCTCCAATTTCAAAAGAAGATTTTCTTTTTAAAACCATTTAATTTTAATTTATCATATTATCTGGCCTATCAGTTATATTTGGGGTGTCTGTTCCTCATGCTCTGACTCCAAAATAAACTTACATGGCAAATATGTTATTTGAAAGACAATGTGCCATGGGGTATACTGTAATCCCTAGCAAATTTTCATTTTGTACATCTTGTTATCTATTATCCCTGATTGCGTATTACTGCAAGCGTGGGACAGCATTTGTGACGGGCCTGGCATCTCTATTTTGCTCTTCACTCTTAAATCACAAAAAGTGAACTGTACTTGTGCGGCTGCGACTGAATTTCCCTGTTTGCATATTGCTGTGAGCAGGGACCGTCAGAATGCACTTTTGTCGGAAGGTGTGCCGTTCTGCCCATCCTTAAATGAAATGCACTGTTGTGGCCATGGTCCATTCTCCATGGTCAATTATTGCTCTGAGCAGAAGGAAAAATTGTCATAATTCCTTTGGGATCTTTTTTCCGTTTGTTCCGCATTAAATGAACATCACCCATGTGGTCCCGTTTCATTATTCCCTTTCGACTATTGCTGAGAGCAGAGCCTGGCGGAGAGCTTTTTTTTTTTCGGTCCGGTCTGCTGAGGTAGTCCATTGTGTCCCACCTAATATAACTTTTCTATTACCCGACATCCACTATTCCTTAGGGTTGGGGCTGAGAGAACAAATTAGTAAAAATGGTATGAGTTCCTTTTTCCGTTCCTTCCGCCTAAAATGAATAGCACCCGTATCGCTGCGATCCCTTATCCCCTTTCGATTATAGCTGTGAGCTGAGGCCGGGCAGAGCGCACCTATATATCATCATGGGGGGTTCTGGTCCCCATTAACCGTAATAAATAAGGGATTACAGTATTTTTAAGATTGTGAAATTAATCTTTAAGCTTAAGTATTTTCTATTTTTTTTTTTACATTGGGTAGGTGTTTATACCACGCCTCTGTGCAACAACAGCTCAAGTTTCTTCTTGATTTATTGATGGCTGAGTGAATCTAAAGCACAGGTGTCAAACAGGCGGCCTGCGGGCCAGATCAGGCCCGCTATGGGATTGAATCTGGCCCGCGAGACAACACTCAGAGAAGTGCAAGAGAAAAACTGCAGGTTAAATTATGTCAACTTGATGTTGCCATAGAAAGGTGCCTCGAACAAAGACACTCTACTTGTATTAATTTTTGTCCCTCTTTCTCTCTCTGTCTCTCCCCCTTTTCCACCCTTTTGCTGCCACTCTCTGTTTCTGTCTCTTTCACTCTCTGTGTCTTTTTTTCTCTTCCTTTGTTGCTCTTCGTCTCTTTCTCTCTCTGCGTCTTTTTAACTTCTTTTTCTCCAACTTCCTTTTTTCCTTTTCTCTCTTTTTTCTTTCTCTCATCCTACCCTTTGCACTTTCTTTTCTCTTTTCTCTCCTTCTGTCTTTCTAATTCTCTTTGTATTTCTTTCTTCCGCTCCCTTTCTTTCCCCCTCTCTCACGACTTCTCTTTTTATCTCTTTTGTTTCTCACGCTCTCTCCCTCTCTCTCTTTCTTTGTCCCACCCTCTCTCCTTTTCCCTCCCTCTTCCTTTTATTTCTTTATCTCTCTTTTTCTTTCTCTTTAATCTACTAGTACGGCCCCCGACAGAATGTTTTTTCTATCATGTGGCCCCAGAGTTAAAATGAGTTTGACACCCCTGATCTAAAGGCTAAACTCATACTTTTTGTACGTAAATAAAACAAAGTATTGTGTTTGATGTTGTGCATCAAA
Source organism: Urocampus carinirostris (assembly GCF_059441175.1). Classification (NCBI taxonomy): domain Eukaryota; kingdom Metazoa; phylum Chordata; class Actinopteri; order Syngnathiformes; family Syngnathidae; genus Urocampus; species Urocampus carinirostris. The sequence goes on along the minus strand of NC_142351.1, from coordinate 58,012,604 downwards.
CACGCAGAAAACTAGCTTGGTCTTCTGGTATCGACTGGAGAGTGCACTCCGACTTTGTCTTTATTTTGAAACTTTGCAATTAATGTCCTCAACTGCGTTGGTTCTCTCCAAAGTCCGACTACTCGGTCTGGTCCAGGAAAAGAACATGTGGTGAGACATCGGAATTGTCCTTCGCCTTCCCAACCTACATATTTAGGACTTATTGTAAGAAAAGGGTATGGCAATTAGAGAGAAAAAAATTCCTTACACGTATAAGTTGGATCTTCATTCTACTGTAAACACCAGCTGATATAAACAGTAAAATAAGAAATACAGTGTTAAATAACTGCGTTGCTTTTTGTACCAAGCCAAACTTAACATGTCAAAAACTGTTGCCCGCCTTTTAAGTCCATCATCCTCCCTCCTCCAGGCAACGGACCACACAGCTTCTTTCTCTCCATCTCTCCCCCTTAAAATAGAAACATCGGGCCGCGGAAAAATTCGACTTTCTGCTGATGCGACGACTCCTTCATCTTACACCCTCTCCCCGTTTTCATCACACGCGTACGTCGATCCGGATAAGTATGCTCCCGCCACGCCCGACCCCCCACAAGCGCTGATATAGACATCAGGTAGTGTATGCCAGTGGGTAGTTTCATCAGCCCGAGGGGTCTTTGACTGGAGACATGCAAAAAGTAACAGTGCGCACCAAGGTTTTTAAAATTATATTACGGAAAGACGTCTGTATTGAGGCAAGCACCTAATGAGAAAAATGTGGAAGGGAAGCTTGCGCGTGTTTCTTTTTCAAGGCTTCAACTCAATATTTTCGTAGTGGAACCTCCCTGTTATTCCTTCTTGCTGCTGCCAAATGTGTGGTTTGGCCCAGCAGGGTAGGTGAGAGCAGTATGAAAGGAGAGGGTGAGGGGGTTATTATTGACATAACCTTTTTCCCCACTTTCACCTGCAAAGGTCTTTATAAGTTTAGCAACACACCTGCCCGTCACAGGCCCCCGTAGAAGTCAAACAAATAATTGAGGTCAAATATCAGATAAGATCAGAAATCATGATGAGGTGAAGACTGGCTCCAGTCCGCCACTCACACACGCTGACAAAGAGTGGGCAGACCCGGATTTGCATCTGAAAAAACAGCCGGCGGACGATGTGAGAAGTTTTTGTTCATGAAGGTAGGCGCTGGGAACGGCCAATTCTATAAAACTCAAAGACAGAATGTGGCGCCCTTGATATGCCGAGGAAAAATGATGTGTAAATGCACGCCGCAAACCTCACCAAGAGAACAATTATGTTCCAGTGATTAACAAAGAATGTTGCCCAACGGCCAAAACAATTACAGCATTTGAAATTTTTGTAAATTTTATGACTAACAGTGTTTTTCAACCCTTTTTCAACCAAGGTACACTTTTATTTATAAAAAAGTTCCGAGCCACACCGTCTGTCGAAAATGTTTGAAAATGAAGTTATGTCTAATATTTGACTGTACTCCCGCATAAGCAGATAATTGATTTATAAAAAGGGGAAAATAATACTTGAAATAAATAAGAAATGATGTGCTTTATGTTTTTATTTTTTACGGTGCAATCTTAAACCGCTTTGCTAAAAAAATTAAGTTATTAAATGTAGCGTGCTACCTCATGAGCAGATAATTATTATATAAAAAGTATATAAAAATCTACTGCCACTTACTGATACGGATGACTATTACAGTTCCTGGTCTGAAGATAGGAAAAATACTGAATAATGGCCTGATTTTTTGGAAATATAAGATTGGGCAAATTCCAGCAGCACACTAGTGTGCCCTGGCACACTGGTTGAAAAACAATGGACTAACAAATACGTGGAACTGAAATGCACTTATCATGGGAAAGCTTGAACTTTTGGGATTCAAGATACGATGACTGAATATACTCATACCAGCAACATGACGATCAGCCTGAAACAAGATAACCTAAAAATATAACACAGGCGTGGCTCACCAATTATGTCCCTTGGCAGTCATCAGATGAGATGAATGTCCGCAAAAATATTTCCATTAGGCTCAGGCAGTCTTTTTTCCTGAGACCGCCTTTTAACTTTGAATATTCATAAGCCAGTAGTGACCAATTCTAAGGACGATTGGCACATTGGTTATCCAAAAATTCTCAAGATAATGTCATGCCATTTAAGGGGGTGTATTCAAATCCGAGAAAGAAAGAAAGAAAGAAAGAAAGAAAGAAAGAAAGAAAGAAAGAAAGAAAGAAAGAAAGAAAGAAAGAGACAGACAGACAGACAGACAGGAGCAAGGGAACAAAGGAAGGAAGGAAGGAAGGAAGGAAGGAAGGACAGAAGGAAGGAGGGAAAGACAAAATAAGTTTAAGAGAGAATCAAATACGGCTAAAACCAATACATTTCTGCACTAAAACAGTTTAATCTCTCACAAAAGTTTTCATTAGATTTAATATACACCAAATCTTCCTGAGTGTGCTCTTAAATTATTTCATTCATCTCACCTATTTAATGAATTTCAACAATGAATGCAAAAAAAAAAAAGAAATGCTCGTGGAGTATCAAGAAGTCATTTGAAGATTGTTTCTCGTCCACGTTTTCCTCGAAAGGGACTCCGACCGGCGGGACTTTCCACCAGAGCGGGAATCGCAATAAGCGTGATTTGATCTGAAGAATCATGACCGCCTCCGTCGTCGACGGCGCTTCCCTTCATTTGACATCCTTTGAGGTGAGAAAACATCATTGAACATCTTTACCACGTTATTTACCACGACTCTCATTTTAATATCAGCCATGACGAACGTTACAGAAATTACGGGAAGTGTCGTGCTCAAACTTGTAATGTTGTTTGAGGAATATTAGAGGTGCGTTTTTTTGTTTTTTTTTGCGTCCCTCCCCCGACCGGCATTCCATGTCTTCATAAATAATGCATTTCTTAATCTGATTTCCCACAGCAATTCTCAGTGTGTTAGTCACATATTCAATAACGGCTTGTGGTGAATAATCTGGCCGTGTGTTTCGGTGACCCCCCTATGCCCCCCTCCTCCTCCCGCTCCGTGTTCTGTGATGTGTGTGGTCTGAAAGCGACAATGGAGGAGGCGGACAGGGATGAGAGGCGACGCTCGCATCATCAGTCAGCATCCTCACTCCTTGACAACAAACAGATGCTCGCGCTTCCACGTTTTCGCGCTAAACCGAGCCAAGACCAGCTCTGTGATAAAACGACTGCTCGATTCGGGGTGAGCGGAAGTTATCGAGAGCTGCAAAAGATGTTCCTTCATGATGGGATTAAAAAAGTGAAGGCTAAACATGCGGCCTGTGGGCCACATCAGGCCCGCCAAGGGATTGTTTGCGGCCTGAAAGAGCAAAAATGAAATTGAAAAATATATATTTCTTTCCTTTTTTTATCTCAGTTCCTCATTCCGTTTGTGTTTTTTTTTCTAACTTTCTCTTTCTCTTTCCCTCTCCTTTCGTTCTCTTCTTTTACTCTCCATTATCCATCCATTATCTGCACCGCTTATCCTCAGTAGGGTCGCGGGGTGCTGGAGCCCATCCCAGCCATCTTCGGGCAGTGGGCAGGGGACACCCTGGACTGGTTGCCAGACAATCGCAGGGCACACAGGGACAAGACAATTCGCTCGCTCATTCACACCTAGGGACAGTTTGGTCCGGCCAATTAACCTGACATGTATGTTTTTAGAATGTGGAAGGAAACCGCAGCTGCACACGCGCGAACCACTGCCCCACCATGCTGCCCCCTTTTACTGTATTCCTCTCTTTTTCTTTCTTTCTCTCTTTGTCTTTCTTTGCTAGTCTCCCTGTTTTTCTCTTTGTCTTCCCATCTCTCTCTCCCTCTCTCTCTCTCTCTTTCTCTCACTCTCTCTCTTTCTCTCTCTCTCTCTCTCTTTTTGATTATCTATTTTTCTATATTTATATCTCTTTGTCTCTCTTTTCTTTGATTCTCTTCCTCTTTTTTTCTCTTTTTTTCTCCCTTGGTCTCCCTCAATACCTTTCTTCCACTCACTCTCTGTGTCTCACTTTTATTTTCTTTCTCTCTCTCTCTCTCTCTCTCTCTCTCTCTCTCTCTCTCTCTCTCTCTCTCTCTCTCTCTTTCTATCTCTCTCTCTCGCTCACTCTCTCGCTCACTCACTCGCTCACTCACTCTCTCTCTCTATCTTTCTCCTTCTCATTAATCTACTTTTCCTGTCACTGGAAGAGTCTTATTTTACCCTGTTGCTGTGAGCTAAAATGAGTTTAACGCCCCTGGTGTAAGCAGACCTGTCAACCTACATGTATTCCCCTTACTTTATAAATTACAGATAAGAGACGACATCTTCCTAGATTGCTAACATGGTCCATACTCACCTTCACTTCCTACACCAGGGGCTCCCAACCTTTTTCAAACTGAGAAATACTTTTTGTTACTAATTAGCACAATGGACACCAAGATTGATATACATTTCTAAAATAACAACTTATAATAATGTTATAACAGTGTTGGTACTATGTTATTTCCAGGTTAATTATTGGAAGTAGGGTTAAATAGACTCGGTCAACCACTAAACAGAAAACTGTTTGCTAGAAACAGTTAGCTATTTTCAGAACAGGTCCCTTAGCTGCCTTAAGTGGCTTGAGAGCGATCTTCCTCCGGGCCCCGGTGCTGTGGAATGCTTTGCCTCTGGAGATAAGATCTGCAACCTCAGTGGATGTTTTTAAATCTAGACTTAAAACCCACTTCTATTCAATAGCCTATGATTGATGCCCACCTCATACTTTTCTTTTCCGGTCTTTTTCCGACTGCCTTGCTGGTGGTGATACAAAAGAGAAGGACGATTCGAGATGAGTCAGCGGACCAGCATCTGGACCTGAAGCATGTTAACGTTTGCATCGACCAGCCCGCCGAGATGGGAAGCTGCGTCGCTGGACTTTTTGAACAAATTTCAACATATTACCTATTGTTTCCTTTTATCGATGTTCACTATGTTTTGCGTATTGTTACCCAATGCTAAATCTATTTCACCCTGTCCATCCTGGAAGAAGGATTACCGCTTGTGAGGCCCCTTCTCAAGGGTAATCATTTTCTTTGTGCTGAGGTTTTAAGTTTTCCTGGCTCGCATGTTGGTTAAAGATCAGGGGGTGGTGTAAATAGGTCCTGTGCAGTCATTTGAGACATCTGGTGTTTAAGGGCTGTACAAATAAATGTGACTTGACTTGACTTGACCCTGGTGCTTGTGGACAAAATGCTGGAGACCCTTGCCTTACATACAATACACTGACATACAGGTATAGTGGTCAAATATTACACTGTTTTCTTTTTCAAATGCAGCTTTTTTTGCATTAAACAGACAATGCGTGTGCCTTCTAGTGGTACAAAAACCTTCATTCAGTAAAATTAATTGGAATACTTGGCAAGAATACATGAACTATAGTTTCAATGTTCATTTTTATCAAATAAAAAATCATAGGTGGAGAAATTTGTATTTATTTTACATTGAGAAATCCCTACCTAAAAGTTGCTGTCATAACTTGTTGCTACGTTGTGCTCTATAGCACTGGTTTTTGTCGCATCATACAATGCAGTGCCATCTACTGTTCAAATATGACACACCGGGCAGGGCTTTAAGAGGAATATTGATACTTGAAGTTGTTTTTCTGTTTTGCTTGGCATTTTTGTTGTTGTTGTAGTTGATTTTTAAACATGAATATCTTGTGTTATATCTTGTTAATACTGCACAATCCTTTTCAATCAATAAATTTGAGCAGGAGATGTGTTTTTCTCATTTCGGCCAATCTTGAAGCCAGACCAGTTGAGAACCACTGATCCATGCAATCCCTACCCGGAGTTATCTTCCTAGCACATACCTCAACCAATCGCTGCCCATATTAGTGGTTGCATTTACTCTTATCAAGCATTAATAAATCTTACAAAGACAACATGGTACCTACAGTATGTACTCACTGCAAGACAGACTTTGCACACTTGCCAAACTTCCGACATAAAAAAATGCTAGATTTCTATTACACACTCTATTTTTACTTGCGGGAAACGATCCGTCTACAGAATATTGAAAAAAAGAACAAGATGTGCTTGTTTGAAATCGGAAGTGGCAAACTTTTACCAAAACGGAAATGTAATGTGATCGTTGGAATGTTTTTTTTCACGCACAAAGACTGAGTCTAGGATTCAAGATAAAGCAGCCGTAGACTAAATTATGAGTCTTGAGTAAAGATTTGTTGTTGTTTTTTGAATCTAGAAAAAAAGAAAAACAGTAGATTCATATTTGAGTAGTGTTAGTGAGTATGCAGAGATGAATACCAGAATTATTCTCTACTGTGATTGTGTCCCAGTGATTCGCCACAAAGTCAAAACAGATGTGTAAAACAAATCATTTGTTAGCCAAGATTAGTAAGAATGAATGCAATTCAATGTTCTATCCAATAAAATGTCATTAATGCTGTCTAAACCACAAACAATGAAGACGGAATCCAGTAAACTTTGTAGAGGGACGTGTGAAGTTATGACCAACAATTGAAATAATGAAAAGTAAAAAAACTGCATTCACACAAAAAGCCAGGCTTAACTGTTTAAAATAGAACTAACTAATAGATATGAACACCTTTATTATCATATTTGTTGAATGGGTCATTGCGGGATAACAGTTTGTGTCGGATAGGTTCTGATTTAGGTGAGATCATGTGCCTCTGATTTAACATACAGTAGATCTTCGTGTTTCTGTACTACGGGTCGAAACCGGGTGGACATTCTTGTTGTCCTAGAGAGAAATGGGCACCACTTGGCTGCATTTGCCCAAGACACACTACAGGAAAGGGTGCCCCCACAACCCACCCATGTGGTAAAGGGATCCACTCACGCAAATATATACTGTTTTCAAAAATACTTTACACATTTAACTCACTAACTGTCCCAACCTTTTTTCTAAACATTTAATTTTGTATTCAATCTTAGTACGTTGTAAGACAATTATGCTTACGGTACATAAAGCAGTTATCACATTCTCGTTCATTATCTGAGGTATTGCAAAACAAACTGCGGACTCAAATGAGTTTAAGACTTTTCAATTAATATCTTGATAATTTTGCCCTGCTGTCTCTTTTTAGAATCTACAGGGCAGAAGTCAATGGAAGGAGACCAAGTGGAACACAGCGATTGACGTGGATGGATGGTGTTATGAGTGCACTGCAGGAAAGAGGTCTAAATATAATGGAAGCTAGAGCTCTTGTTGGAGACAGGAAGGAGTGGAGAGGTGTTGTGAAAGGATAGTGGGATTGTGAACGCGTTCTTAAGGATGGGCAGGGCACCCGTATGATGCGGCAGGGGTAAACCAGTGAAAGCTGTCAGGCCCTGTCACCCTGACCCGGTTGACATGGCCGCTTTCTGGTGTCCCATTTTCATCTGGAGGGACGAAAGCATGACCAAATTAGGTGCCGAGGTACCTAACTTGTTTGGGTGTTTGGGCAATTGGGTTGGCCATGATCCAAAAATGTTTGTGTGTGTTTTTTGCCATTTTTTTTCCCTTTTATTTTCTTTGTTATTGTATGTGTTTGTCTTGCTGTCGGTCACCCCTCTTGAGGGATATGACCAAGGTAGATAGATAGATAGAATCTTGATAATTTTATCGATTACATGACATAGGTTTTCTTTTCCATTCCATTTTTTAAAAAGAATTACATTTTTCATTTTATATTGAATGTTTAGAAAACGCACAAAAATAATTCAGAAGAATTTGTTTTATAACATAAGAATTGGGCACTCATCTAATTGATTAATTTCATTGTCATTTTATTCTGATTCAACACAAATATCAGCAATCATCTTTCAGGGAGAACAACACAAATTGGTATATTTTTACTTTTAAAGTGAGAGTTTGTGTTATTTAGGGCATTTTTGTGGATAAATACGTAATTCATTAAAATGGAGGATTTTGATTTAAATAATAGGCAAAAATACATCATGTATCATCTAAACATGCATTTTTTTACATACTCGTGGGTCGGAATTTTGCATTTATTTTGTCATAGCATGAGCCTCAACCATCAATGTCAGCTATCTTGCAGCTACAGGTACCTAAAAACCTTGAAAAAGACTTGGCAAAAAAGTGACATGACCAAAGTAGTTTGTATTCTTCCTTGTGCTTTTTACCATTTGGTTGCATTTCAATTGCACTACACAAAGCAGTGGTCATATAAGCTAAATTGTGAGGATTTGTAAAATAATCAAACAGTAAAAGTTATTAGATAATTGATTATAATGTATGTAAAATAATCAATTAATTTCTTTAGTGTTGGATGCCACACTGAAATGATTCCTGTCAGCATCTTTATGTACATGTGCACATTCTCTGCACGGTTGATCTGAAACAATGTTGTTGTTGCTTTTGTATTTTAATATAAGAATGATCAAAAGAAAAAAAAATATTTAATGACAAATGCTTACAACAAATGTTAGTAGCAAACCTTGTTGACAGTGAACTGAAATTGACTGAATTGACTGAATTGTTATAATAACTGGTTACCTAATTTGATGAATGTTTCAAGTGTGTCAACTGTCAAGGGGACAGTACCAAGATGTTTTTTTCCCATCAGCCTTTTTTTTGCCCATCCATCTATTTTCTGCCCCGCTTATCCTCACAAGGGTTATGAGGGGTGCTGGAGCCCATCCGAGATATCTTCATGTAGTGGGCAGCGACAACCTTAACTGGTTAACTCTTTATCTAAGTTGTTGATTTTGAATTCATCTGTACCTATTATTTGATGAACAGAGGTAAAAATAAAAATATCAGATAATGAATCAAAACTATTAAGAGAAAAAATTGTGCCAAAGCATTTTTGAATAATCACTGAATTAAAACGCTGATAACGATTTGTGGATTTGAAAGCGTTGAGTGATTAAGATTATGTTTTGTTTAGTCTTATTTATCTCTTGCTCTGCTTCAAAATACTGTTTTCTGACGTAGCTTTTAGGCCTGTTGTGATTGTCTGTGATAGCTATCTAGTACAGTGTTTGTGGATTGGGTAATAACGCAGTGTAGGTTTCCATGACAACCTATGTTTAACATCAGTAAAAGTTCTGTTTGCAATCACTCTGATGCTGTTGTTTCTTGATTAAAGGAAACAAATTTGCTGCTGTTTAGGTCGCATCGGGAGGGTAGAAAGGGGTTTCTGAACGCTGGCTAGAAAACGACCATACGAATAGAAAAAAACAGCAGGCAACAAAAGCACTAATGACAGAATTAGAGCATCGCGCTAAATGTGAGCCAGACAAAAACAGGATAAAAAAGCATCTCGCTCAAACGTCCAATTAGGAAATTGCCCAACGCAGAGTCAGGAAGTTGTGCAGAATCAGCAAGACTCATGCACAGAGTGCCAAGTCCTGACAATTCCGATTTATCTATTAACTCTTCTCATCAGACGATACTTTGCAACTCCAGTTACCTCTGACCTTCAACGCGGACAAAAGTTAATGATCAAGGCGTCTCGTGGCAGGATGTTTAGCTGTTTTATGGACTTGAAGGAAGGATGACTTGTGGCTTCTAAATGCCTCGCAAGTGCACAGGATGCATTGAAAAGTGTGCACGCACACACACAGGCCTGTGAGTCCAAAGTATAAACCTTGAGCACCCCCTAGCGCCGATTTTCAATTGCCCACATACGTACAGTAATTGCAAAACCCACGTGCTTTTCTTTTTTTTTACTCGTGATTTTTGGGGACATCCATTGATACAAGACATTTCCTAATCTCGTGTCGCTAACCCTCACAAATGATTGGTTGAATTTAACGCTAAATAACCCACTAAAGTGCCAAACAAAAAAACCTAAAGCCTACCCTTAAAAGGTTCTCTGGAGTAATAAAGCATTTAATGCATTGTAAATATATGTTCAAGTAGATTTTAAACTATAAATACAAAACTGTAAAAAACTATAAAGAATGTTAGTTGCCCTGGAAAATGGGCCTTTATGTCATGTTTCTCAACTTATGTGGGAATCCTGTTGTTTCTTAATGTTATCGCACTACTTTTCATTGCACTATTGTTTCTACTTTGGCCAGTCTCCAAGCACTACTTTGCAAACCTATTGCCTATTCATCCTCACATTTTTTTTATCCTGACATCTTTTGATCCTATTTTTCTCTTTTAGGTCGTTTTTGAGTGTTTGGAATAGAATATACTTTTTTTTAGAATAGACCCTCTGTTTTTTTCCTTCTTCTCAACACTATTTTGTTTATCCAGGAGTTAACAATGTTCACAAAGATTTTATCAACGGCAATAAATATCCATCCATCCATTATTGGCACCGCTTATCCTCAGTAGGGTCTCGGGGGTGTTGGAGCCCATCCCAGCTATCTTCGATAAGGGGGAGGGGACACCCCGAACTGGTTGCCAGTCAGTCGCAGGGCACACAGGGACAGACAATTAGCTCGCTCATTCACACCTAGGGACAATTTGGACCGGCCAATTAACCTGACATGCATGTTTTCGGAATGTGGGAGGAAACCCGAGTGCCCGGAGGAAACCCACGCAAGCACTGGGAGAACATGCAAACTCCACAAAGGAAGGTTCGATCTCATGACCTCAGAACTGTGCCGCACACGCGTTAACCCGTCCGCCTCTGTGCTATTTTATTCTATTCTATTCTATTCTATTCTATTCTATTCTATTCTATTCTATTCTATTCTATTCTAGAAATCTATTCTAACTATCTATCTACCTTGGTCATATCCCTCAAGAGGGGTGACCGACAGCAAGACAAACACATACAATAACAAAGAAAATAAAAAAGGGAAAATAAATAGCAAAAACACACACAAACATTTTTGGACCATGGCCAACCCAAATGCCCAAACACCCAAACAATTTAGGCACCTCGGCACCCAAGTTGGTCATGCTTTCCTCCCTCCAGATGAAACAGGACACAAGAAAGCGGCCATGTCACCCCGGGTGACACAGCACACGCTTCTGTTCAACAGCAGGGCCCAAGAGCTTTCACTGATTTACCCCTGCCGCATCATAAAAACATTCGATAGTGGGATACCAAACACCCCACTATCCTTTCACAACACCTCTCCACTTCCTATCACCGAGAAGAGCTCTAGCTTCCACTACATTTAGACCGCTTTCCCTCAGTGCACTCATAACACCATCCATCCACGTAAATCGCGGCCTTCCTATTGGTCTCCTTCCATTGACTTCTGCCCTCTAGATCCTCTTCAACATTCGCTCCTCATCCATCCTCTCCTTGTGTCTAAACCAACCGAGTACTCTCTTATCCACACGCTTGCTCAGGTCCACTACTACTCCAGTTCTGTCCCTCACAATTTCATTTCTCAATCCATCCAATTTTGTCTCTCCTACCATACTCCTTAAACACTTCATTTCAAAAACATTTAATTTCCTTCTCAAATCTGCTTTCAGACTCCAAGTCTCTGCACTATACAACACAGTCGGCACAATCACACTCTCATACAGTCCCCTCTTAACATCCATACTCATACTATTGCGGCTCATCACTCTCCTCAGAGAACCCCGAACCTTGCTTCCTTGATTCACTCTGTGCAATACCTCGCACTCCATTCCACCAACTGCAGCCACATCACAACCCAAGTACCTAAAGCTTTCAACTTCTTCCAGCACCTGTCCATGCAACCATATTTCTAACGCCAATAATTTCATAATCGGGAAAATCTATACGCCAAACAAGTAATTCAAGCTTCATACAGGATTCTGGAACCAATTGAACTTGTTTGAATGAATGAATGAAAACTTTATTTCGAACATAAAAATAAAAACAGGACAAAAACAATGAGTCAACAACAAAATAATGTCACATAACATGTTCGAAAAGGGGTAGTCAGAAGCAGATGCTTATTTTTCCTACCCCTTTATCTTCCCTATTAAATACATTTTATAGATAGCTCCTCTTGTGTCCAATACAAAAAAATCTCATGGATATACTTATTACATAGGTCAGATATCAATAATTATAATAGTTACAATAATCACATATTTTATACACTAATCTTCGCAATACCCATCCCTCAACGTCATAATGCGCATAATGTCACTGCGGCAACAGTGATAATAACAATAAAAATAAACATACTACTTATAACAGTTCTGATGTAATAATAGCAACAATAACAACAAGTTAACCATAGTTTGAAATGCAGTATTTCCAATCTCCCTCATATCCCATTTTCTTCATCCCTGTATTTCGCCAGTAATGCTTTTTTGTATTTAAATTTGAACACATGGATAGTTGGACATTGTTTGATCTCATTTTGCAAATTACTCCAAAGTCTGACTCCACACACAGACACACACATACTTTTTCTGGTGGTTCTCACCTTTGGGATTTTGAATTCACCACAGCCCCTCAAGTTATAATTTCCCTCTTTCCGAGTGAATAATTTTTGTATGTTTTCTGGCACTATTTTTTTGTTGACCTTAAATAACAGTTGTGAAGTGAAAAATTTTATTAAATCGTCCAATTTCAATCCTTTGGACTGCATGAATAAAATATTGGTATGATCCCGATATCCTACCCTGTGTATGGTTCTTATTGCACGTTTTTGAAGGATAAAAAGGGGCTGTAGTGAACTTTTATAATTATTGCCCAAGACTTCTGCACAATATGTTAAATATGGCAGAACGAGAGAACAATATAATAAATACAATGCATTATAATTTAAAAGAAATTTGGCTTTATTAATTATTGAAATGCTTTTAGATACCTTAGTTTGTATGTGTCTGATGTGTGTTTTCCAACTTAATTTATTGTCTATTATGACCCCTAAAAACTTAATTTTTGATACATTGTCTATTGCGACACCATCCATTTTTACTTCTAAATCTTGATTTGCCTTACGATTACCAAAGAATATTACTTTGGTTTTATTTAAATTTAAAGATAATTTATTTATATCCATCCATACTTTTAGGTTAATTAGTTCACGATTAATACAGGTTACCAAATCAATATAGTTATCATTTGAATAGAAAATGTTAGTGTCGTCTGCAAATATTACTAGTTTCAATAGTTTTGAAACGTTAAACATATCGTTAATATATAAATTAAATAACTTTGGTCCCAGGATAGAACCCTGTGGTACTCCACAACAGATGTCCAAATAGTCAGATGAAAACTCTCCCATTTTTACATATTGCTTCCTCCCCGTCAAATAACTTTGAATCCATTGCAAAGCCACTCCCCTGATGCCATATCTTTCCAGTTTTTTTAATAGTATATTATGATTAATGGTATCAAATGCTTTTTTTAAGTCAATAAATACCCCGACTGCGTATCTCTTCTTTTCTATACTATGGGTGATTTCTTCTACTGCATCAATAATTGCCATTGTTGCTGATCTGTTTGCTCTAAAACCATATTGACTTTCATTAATCAATTTATGTTTATCTACAAATTGTTCTAGTCTATTATTGTAAAGTCTCTCTAATATTTTAGAGAACTGAGGAAGCAGAGATACCGGTCTATAGTTTGTAAAATTGTGCTTGTTTCCATTTTTGTATATTGGTATAACTTTTGCTATTTTCATTTGAATTGGAAATGTGCCTGTTAGAAATGATAGATTACAGATGTAGGTCAATGGTTTCACAATGCTATTTATAATTTGCTTAACTAGTACCATATCGATGTCAAAACAATCCATAGACGTTTTGTTTTTACAGTTGTTAACCTCGTCTAAGATTTCTGATTCCGTAACCCCAGATAAAAACATGGTCTTGGAGTTCATTTTTATCAGTGACTCAAATTGTTTACCACCTCACTCTGGGATATTTGCAGCGAGCTCTGGTCCAACATTTACAAAATAACTATTGAAATTCTCCACAACTTGATTTAAATTATAATTTTCACTGTTCTTATCAATAAAATAGTTTGGATATGCATTGCTTACATTCTTTCCTTTTATTATACTATTTAATATATCCCAAATACCTTTGATATTACTTTTGTTATGATGTAATAAATTGGTATGGTATAATTTCTTGCTTGCTCTTAATATTCCTGTCAATTTGTTTTTATACGTTTTATATCGGGATTCGGCTTCCTCAGTTCTTAGTTTAATAAATTTTCTATATAAGTTTTTTTTTTTCTTACAAGCATTATGTAAACCCTTAGTTATCCATGGATGGTTTACAGATTTATTCTTAATATTAGTTTGTCTCATTGGGCAATTTTTGTTATACCTGTTGGTGAATATTTCCAAAAATATGTCAAACGCACGATCCACATCATCTGTACCATATATAGGATTCCAGTTTTGTTTAACTAAGTCATCATAGAGTGATATAATAGTCTCTTCAGTTCTAAACATAATCCTTAATTGATTCTTGTCTAGTAACCTTTTCATTATACACTGTAAATACTGGTAGGTGATCAGAAATATCACAAACCAGTAATCCGCTGACGTTTGTAAATTCCATATTATTTGTAAATATATTGTCAATGAGTGTTGCACTGTGTGAAGTGAATCTACTAGGTCTTAATATAGTTGAGTACAAACTCATACTGTACATCGTATTAATATAGTCATCAATGTTTTTATGTTTGTCTGGATTCATTAGATCAATGTTGAAATCTCCACAAATGAATAGTGTTTTGGCGCTTATTGTTGAATATGTTTTTTCAGCCCAGTTTGTGAAGGTTTCCAGATTTGAGCCCGGTGATCTATATACACAACTGACAATAATATTTTTCCATTTATAATTTCTATTGTAATACATTCAAGTAAATTGTCAATGAAAAAAGACATGTTTTGTAATATTTTCGATTTTAATCTTGTGTGCACATATATAGCTACTCCACCTCCTATTTTTTTTGTTCTATTTACATAGTTCAAATTATAGTTGTTTAATTCAAAATTTACACCCCTTTCCTCACTGAACCACGTTTCAGAAACTGCAATAACACTAAACGGGTTCTCAAATTGTTGTAAGTATTCAGTGATGTCATCAAAATTTGTGTACATACTTCACTGTTAAAGTGTATTATTGAGAATTTGCCTTCAGATTTAACAAAAGTATTGTACTCATTTCCAGTATAATATTTGCAATTGTCTGAGCTAGCTCATAGGAATTTGTGGTCAGGATCGAAGTCATCTAATCTTGAATTATTGGAGTCAGTGTGATCAACAACGCTCAGTTCCGGTAAATCATGGCCTAATATATTATGATGGATTTTTTTATTGTGATCTGTAATAAAGGTGTCCATATTGTCAGTCCAGGATGCCATTGTTACACTTCAGGCAAATCTGTCCAGCTCCTGCATTTCTCGGACCCAAAGTATTTTTGCTTCTTCTGGAGTGCCGTTTAACTTTATGTATACTCTGCAGTTTGAAGTCCAAGTTCCTTGTATTTTGTTCGTTTTCCTCAAAAATCGAGCCTGTCTTGCAATGTCAGAGTTTTTTTTGCTTAAGTGTTCATTTAAATAAACATTAGTCCCTTTTAGTTTTTTTCCTTGCTTAAGGATTTCATGTTTCCGTTTTCTGTTGATAAATCTCATGATGGTCGCCTTAGGTCGGTTCTCACCTCTTGTTAATTGATGGCATGCTTCTATGTCCTCAGCATTGACGGATATGCCTTTTTTGCTCATAAAAGCAATGACCTGTTGCTCAGCAGAATCTTCATCAACATCCGTTGCAATATTTTTATGGCATAGGTCCGAGGTTTAATGTCCAGACCGGTGATAATAATGTCATTTATCCTGGTGTACTGTTCCAGATCTGCTACGCGTCCTTCAAGCACAATAATCCTCTTGTCTTTCTCCATGTTTTCGTTTTTTAGGTCTTTGATTTCAGCCATTAAACTCAAGATTGTGTCTTGTTGTTTAGTGACTATATCCATTTTATCCATTAAAAAGCCGAGTGACTTTTTAATTTCCTCGAGTTCTTTATCTCTGCCCGGCATCTTGAAAACTTCACGCTTCTCTTACGGCACCGTCCGCTGATCGCCTCACCCGATCGCCCTCTGAGTCTCAAGTTGTTATTTCGCCAGACTTAGTTTCCCCGGCTTTTGGTAGCTTTACAAAGTAGTGCCGCCATGTTTGCCAGCGTCAACAATGGCCGATCTCGGAAAGCAGGCGAATTGGCCTCCTTCCTGCACTGGTTTTCGAATGAAATCCGCCAAATCAACGACAACGTCGACTCAGTTCTTTATGTTCTTTTCGAAATCCACAGACGCCAAAATCGTAGCATTCAAGTGGCCATAGCACATTAGCGGCTACGCTAGCTTCACTTGCGGTGCGGTGCGTTCACGTGCTTCTCTATAAACTTCACAATTAGATAATTCCCAATGTTAGGGTTTACTTGTTTGAAGCGGTACCACTTTTACTCATAAGATGTGAAATTTGTATTTATTTTACATAATATGAGCTACACTTAGAGGGAGCTGACATGATTATACGCCATGTCGCTGCTACAGGTGGTACCCATATGCCCAAATACCTTATGTTTCCGAGCTGGAGATGTCGGAGTAGACTGGGCAAGTAAATGAGGAGTGAAATGGGGAGGTTAGGTCACTTCGAGCAGTGTTCCTCAACTGGTGGGTTGGGACATAAAAGTGCGTTACTGACCCGGTTTCAATGGGTTGTGAGCCCTTACCTTGGCAAAATAGTGTTGAGAAGAAGGAAAAAAAACAGAGGGTCAATTACACTCCTTAACAGTAGATAGCGATGATGCCCTGCTGGAGCTCTTCCAACTGTTCAGTCAATCGCCGTGTTTGAGAGGGCACAGATCTAATTTCATTGTGAGTTTGCTGGTTTCCATTTTCTGCCCATAATAATTGGTCCCAAGAAAATGAGTGATAAGAGGAAGGAAAAGCGGAAAACCGTGACAACAATGATCAAGTTGAAGAAGGAAATGATTGCAAAAGAAAATGGTATACGAGTCTGCCATTGAAGCACTGCTAGAAGTTACAGTAAATGATTTAAAATGCATCTGTAGCTTTTTACCAATGTATTCATCTCTATAAACTTCACAATTAGATAATTCCCAATGTTAGGGTTTAGTATGCGGCTATATGAAAGCAGTTTAAGGGGTTAGCTCATATATGATTATACATAGGCTCCCCTACAAACGACCATTGGACTTACGAAAAACGATCATTTTTTTCGGGATGTCGAAAAATATCCGGACATTGCTGTAAGTTTGATTTTGTATTGTGTGAACCTTTTTCGGAGTAAGGGGCAGTACTAAAGTGCATCTTTCCGCCGCTACCGGGGTGTAGTGCTGTAAGAGGTCACCCAGCATACACCCCGAAGAAGAAATCCGCTTCCTCTTCCTAGTTTGAGTGTAAACATTCTACACTGTATGTCTAGCGCGTTAAGAACATTTTGATTGTTTGATATCTCGTGCATCCAGGCGGCACGGCAGGTGGATGGTTAGCGCGTCCAGGTACCGCAGCCTCCCCGTGTGGAGTTCGCATGTTCTCCCCGTGGCTGCATGTCTTTCCTCCGGGCACTCCAGTTTTCTCCCACATTCCAAATACATGCAGGTCAGGTTAATTGTCCAGTCCAAATTGTCCCTAGGTGTGAATGAGCAAGTGAGTGTCTGTCACTGTGTTCCCTGGGACTGGCTGGCAACCAGTTCAGGGTGTCCCCTGCCCACTGAGAGGGTTTCCAGCACCCCTGTGACCCGACTGAGGATATTCGGTGCAGATAATGGATGGATGGATCTCGTGCATTCCAATATATCTGCTTTAAACTGCACTATTGTGGTTCCTGAAGTCAAACCAGTCAAGAACCATTGACGTACAGTCTCCGTAGTTTGTATTCTTCTTGGTGCTTTTTAGCACTTGTTTTCGGTTACACTACACAATACAAAGGTACACTCTAGAGGTCAAATATTACACCGTGTCCCTTTAAAGTCATATCAAATGTCATTATTAGAAAATACCGCGGGCCAATTTATAATGAATACTGAGCCACAAACAGCACCTGGGCAGTAGTCTGGACACAAGACCCACACTAAAGGGTTCCATGCTTCCTCGAAATGTGTGCGATTAAAGAAATCAAGAGTGTCGGCTTTTATGCAACCTTGCACATCCTAATTCGGCATCGGGGGAGTCACCACACCTGCCAGGCCGCTGCTGACAAGTCGGATTTCTCCACTCGTTGTTTGCGCCTTCACTTTGAAGGAGACGGCGAGAAACGGGGGCGGGTGCCGCGCCGGGCCCGACCACCACCACCAAACCCAACATGTTAAATCGTTGACTGCTTGATGATTGATGGTAGTTATTTGTGGCTTTCCAGCACTCCTCCCTCTTCTGCGATCCCCCCAACCCGGTTCATTCTCTTTTTCTCGTCTTCCCCCGACCAGCGCTCTTGATTTTTATTTATTTTTTCTTTCTCAGACCAGAAGGACAAGAGTACTGATGTTTATGAGACTCAACATTGTCCTTGCAAAATCTAACCAAAGTCTTCTGGCAACTATTAAGGGATGTACAGTAGGAAATGTTTTTAAAAAGGCGAATGGGATTTTTTATGTCAGTGCATTGACTGTTCGTTAAACAAATGTTTGATGTGTATGTTAAAAAAAAAAACTCACCTCAAATTCTATATCTACCGTAACCTCCAACCGTTTGGTTAAAAAATAACCGAACATGGGTCAAAAATGAAACAACTCAGTAGTTGGCTGGATTTGACCCAACATCCTGAGTAGTATTTGGAAAACAACCCGCAAAAATTGTAATAAAAATGTAATCTAATCCAGGTGTCTTCAACCAGAGTGCCCCTGGGGAGAGCTGAGGTACCCACGGACCTGTTCTGAAAATATCTCACCAGTACTGGGTCATTGTAATTTTCTAGTAAAATGATTTTTTAGATGGTTGACTGAATCTATCTATCCCCTGTCCTAGAAATAAACCTGGTTATAACATAGTAGCAACATAGTATTGAAATGATACGTTGTTTTTTTAGAATATGCATATCAAACTGGGTGCCCTCTGCACTAACTATTAACAGAAAGAAACTCTCAGCTTGAAAAATATAAAAACGGATTAGTTGTTATAAAACTAAGTTTGAAGGCAAATTATACTTTACAATATTTTAATATAATGCTAAAAATATTGTTAATGATTCAAATTACCTACCTCTTCTATATCAGATGTTTTTGCTCGTTTAAGGTATTTTATCACAAAATTGGGAATTTTACCGTATAAAAGTTAGAAATATCGTAAAATAGGATAAATAATGCTTAAAAAACAATTTGCCAAAAACCTCGTCCAATTTTATTAATAGGAAATCACTGTAAATCTATATAATGTATATTGTAATGTTACCATATCTATGAAAAAAAACCTTTGTGTTTTCTTCTATATAAGTCAATGTTTTGTTAAACAGAAACATTTCTTTCAATTTCCTTGAGTTACCGGGAAAACTAAACCTCTCTTGTGTCTTTTATTATTGCCCTTGATTTTTTACCACACAAATCACTTCACCATGTTTACTGACAAAAGACTTCACCGATTCATTTGTCAGTGCAAGTGAAAGAGGGGACAGACAGAACAGGGACTTTAGTCTGGAGATCATTACCTTTATATTATTCATGGATTGTCAAACCACAGAGGACACCCTCAGATAAAGAGGAGGACAGGGCTCAAAGGCGAAACTCATCATGAGGCCGGGATTCAAATACTGTGCTGTGAAAAAGTATCTGCTGCCTTTCTGAATGATGTGTTTTTTCCATTTTTAGCACTTACAAAGGTTTCGGAATATCAAACCAATTTCAATATCCCAGAGAGACAATCCAAAGCAACACAAAATGCAGTTTTGAAATTCTGATTCCATTTATTGGGGGGGGGGGGGAATCTAAGCCTATCTGATCCTATGTGATGAAGTACATCTGGAGTAAAAATGGCAAAGCATTTGACAAAAGAAACATGATGCCAACAGTAAAGCCTGGTGGTGGCAGTGTGATGGTCTGGGCTGCTTTGCTGCCCCATGACCAGGACAACTTGCTGTGGTAGACGAATTAATGAATTCTGGTCCTTACCAGAAGATAATAAGGACAACATCCTGCCACCGGTTCACTTAAGCGATCCAAAACACACCAGCAAGTCCAGCTCTGAATGGCAAAAAATAAATATAATGAAGGTTCTGGAGTGGCCAAGTCAATGTCCGGATTGAAACCCAGTTCGGATGCTGTGTTGTGACCATAAACGGGCAGCTCATGCTAGAAAACCCTCCAGTACAGGAGATTTGAAAAAATTTTGCAAAAAAGAGTGGGCCAAAATTCCTCCACAGCGTTGTGAAGGACTCATGGACGGTTATCGTAAATTTCTATTTCTGTTATCGCTACCAAAAGTGACCCAACTTGCTATTGGGTTCAGGGGGCAATCCCTTATTAGGTTTGATTTTTTTCCTGCCTTTATAAATGGAATCAACATTTCAAAACAGCCTTTTTTATTTCTTTAGGTGGTCTCTGTGCGATATTAAAATTGGTTTGATGACCTGAAACCTTTGTGAGTGATAAATATGCAAAAAACTTAGGAACGAGGCAAAGACTTTTTCACGGCCCTGTACGTTATGTGCGGGTAATATACTTTGTGCATATCCTGGAGGGTCCTGACCCCCATCAACTGTGATAAACGAGGGATTACAGTAATATTTAAAATAATGTCATAGCAGACAAAACTTTGTTTTCGATGTATCGCAATTTCCTTTTTGCAGTTTTGCCCTTTTGCAGATTTTAATCGTGCATTGTGTTCCATATTCTGATTGGCTAAGCAGTTTTCTCACCCCTATTCTGCCTGTACGTAAATAGAATTTCAGTCTAAGTTGTTCATGTACATAAAACCGCTTTACAAACATCTATTATATACACGTAAATCTTTTTTCAATTTGCAGTATCTCTATCATCATGCCAACAAAACACTCTGGACCGCCAAAAGCACCAAAATGCAGAAAAATATCCTAATTATCGCCCTCAATCACGAAATGTCTTTGAGGACTGCACAGGCCACAATTAGACTAGCCACTGATCTGAAACTATCATGAGGGTAAGGAAAAACTCAAAACCTAGACATGAGAAAAATAACAAACCTTGAGAAGGGGCCTCACAAGTGGTAATTCCCCTTCCAGGATGACCAGGTTGCATTCGATTTTGCATTTGGTAAAAAATACACAAAATATAGTGAACATAAATAAGAAAAACATTGGTATTTTGTAAGCTTTTTCCAAAAGGTCCACATCAGCAACAACGCTTCGAGTCGGTAAAATTCTCCAAAAAGTCCAATAAGAAAGTAACGCCATTTTTTGATTGTGACAAAATTTTATCGAAAGTAAAAAAAGTGAACAGTATCCGGAATCAATTGTGCATTACAGCAATTAGATTATATTTGAAATCATTATAGACTACAGAAGTTATGTGTTTTTTTGTGCCTAAGAAATTTAACTTAACTTGTGAGTGATAAATATGCAAAAAAACATGTAATTCAGGAAGGGGGCAAATACTTGTTTACGGTACTGTGTATGATTATGGTATACGTCCTCCCAAACCTCACCCCCACTCCATATAGCAACTGGACTTTTAAGGGATAGTGAAGCCCAGCCGCTGAGCAAACTTAAAAAAAGCTGCCCTCTAATGTTTTTCTGTAATGAATTTTAAATTAACAGATTTGCTGGCTAATGTAAACCTCAACGTTCAGCTTTTATAGTCGCTCTTATCCCCGTTGTTTTCCGCTATCTTCAACTGCGGGTCGGCTCTTTCTGTCCAGTGTGGTAATTCGTCCTGCCTTGTCCAAACCGATCCGTCAGATCGATTGATCTCATCACCTCTCTCATCTATTATTAAGGCTCCTTTTTAAGTCGGAGGAAAGAGCCGCCACCTGTATACCGAGACCTCAGATAAGCTTCTAGGCAGTAGCAGTGTTTTTATCACAATCCGGAAGCCGTCGTGTTTTTTTGCTTCCTTTTTTATTTTCTTTGATTGATCTCCATAATAGAATAGAATGGCTTTGGAACTTCCGACCCATGGGGTTACGCCGAGATGGGTTGCAGGGACGCAGGGATGCGCACTTACCAGCGGTTTGGGAAGAAAATTAATGGTGCATTTTTTTGTTTTTGTAATGTGATTTAATGATGCAACCCGTCCTATAATAAAAACACTTTTAAACGTCTTCTCCGTCACATGAGGGGAAACTCAGTGGGCCAACGCAAACATCTCGCTTTTCTTGTCTGTAGTGAGTGCTGGAGGCCTTTTTATTGCGTCTTGATGGATGATTTCAGTTCGGCATTTTCCTCAGCCGTGCATCTAAATACAACCCCCGCCCCTTCCCCCGCCACCTCATTTGCAGAAATGTAAAGGCCATCCTATATTTACAAAGCTGACATTTGATGCATATTGAGTGTGTTTTGTAAAGGATCATTTGATAGTATCTTAAATGAGTACTTGCCCTCCTAGCTGCTAATTTTTCTACATTCCATCTCATTAGCGAGAAGGAGACATGACAATAGTATACTGGGACATGACCTCGCCGTTTAACGCACAAGTAGGATTGGAATTATAGTCTGGAGTACTAATCCTGCCATATGTAGAAAAAAATGGATGGGTATATGCCTAATCAATAAGTGAACACATAAATAAATCACGTAATACCTAAATATGATGTATTTATATACCTTTGCATCCTGTCATTTAATTTGTCCTTTCATTATTTAAGTATTTACCGTAATTATTAGTGTATAATACGCACTTTGTTTTAACAAAAAAGTTCGGGTCAAAGATATCGAGGACCTCAATCGTGAAATATTGGATGCAAAGGGTAGCGGTAGCGGCAGTGCCAAAACCTAACCACTAGAGCACCAATGATGTAAATAACACAGGAAAAAGCATTACGTATGCTCAGTAGCCTAGATGGTAAGGCGCCCGCTTTGAGACTGGGAGGTCGGTGGTTCGCGCCCCGGCCGAGTCATTCCTAAGACTTAAAAAGTGGTCGGCGGCGCCCTCTGTTGGCTGCGGCTGCATCGGCTCGCTACAACGGGTCAGGTGCAATCGACATTTCGTTCTGTGTACATTGTTACACAGAATGACAATACAAGGAAATTATTATTATTATTATTATCTCATCATCTCACTACTTTAGTCAGGGAAATAAGAGAAAATGTTAGAAAATGGAGAAAACAGAAATAGAACGCACAAATCTGAAAGGAGAGCAACCAGGGAGAAGCAATGAAAAGAAGCTGACAGACGATTTGTAATAATTTAATAAGTATTGATGGACAAAATATAATGAAGATCACATGATTCAGATATTTCTACACTAGCAGAGAAGGTCTTGGAGGCCCTCATCACCCACCACTGTGTGATAGATAGTCTGTTTAAATAATAGATCAAAGGTTTCCACTTTGCAGATTTTGAGTATCGCGCATCCTTTTTAAAACGCAACACATTGCAAAAAACATTTATTTATACATTTATTTCTACCTCTGGTAGGATCGGTCCTCCATATAATAAAAAGTCCATGTGGATTTCCTCGAAGTGGTTGTCTCGACCTCTAGTTTTAAGTCTTTATTCCTCCCAATGGGCCCCGTCCCTTCCCTCCTCCCCCATTCTCATCCTATCCTCCCATCTCTTTAGAGGATGTGCACTTGTATCTGGTTTCCTGAAGCATTTAGCACCTCAGCCACAAAACCCGGACAGGAAGGCCACTCTATTTGCAGTGTATCAATTGCCCCGAACAAAAAGAGCTCACCTCCACCTCCCTCGACGTGCCGCTGGCTCAGCAGCAGACGCTTTGTCACGAGCCCTCGGGCGGTAAGGACGCTCCTGCGATCGTCATCAAGTTTACAAAGCGACATTAGGTAGCGGCCGGCATGCTTGATCAAAGCCTACACAACTCATCAGCATTAGCGGCGAGAGCCAAATGGACAAACGGAACGGCGTGTCACGAACGGGCAAACTGACCTTGGCAGCGATTGGCTGCAGGGGCCAACCTCAGGCCAAGCTTGCGAGTCGAAAGGTGAATAAGTTAGCTTTTGGATAAGTAAACAGAATAAGGAAAGGCAGAACAACCAAACGTTGTTTATCTATTTACAGTAATCCCCAGATGTACAATGGTTTTAAATTTTGCAGTTTTGCTACTGCAGGTATTTTAGTCGTACATTGTGTTCTCATACCTGTCAACCTGTACGTTTTTGGCGTACAAAGTACGTTTATTATGCATTTTAAGACGTGTGCGACGTACAAGAAAATCTGTACGGAAAAACGCAAATTTTTCAATTATGGGTACCATCCCGTATACACCGACTATCACAAAACGGAAAATCAATCAAGTCAAACAAGTTCGCTGCGGTAGCCTGTATCTCGGTATCGTGTTTTTTTCCGTCGCAAACAAAGCGAGCGGTTTGATGCTACTGTGCGCATGCGTCTGCCGCCTCGGATTTCATGTGGTAGTTAACTACATAAATAAACATGTTTGAAAAAAAATATGGTGTAAGATTATTTTGTATTTTGTAAGGAAAATACGACATTTTGTAAGAGCATGGAGCCGTGGAGGTTGACAGTATGTGTTCTGCATTCTGATTGGCTAAACAGTAGCCCTGCCCCTTTTCTGCCTGTTTGTCTATAACATCGCAGTCTAAGTTACACGTACGAAAGACATTTCAACAAAACAACATTACATACACGCAAATATTTTTCAATCTGGAGTTTGCCCAAAAAGCCGTGATGTCAACAAAACACTCTGGACCGACGACAGCATCAAAGGGCAGAGGATTATGCTTTCTATCGCCAACAAAAATGGAAGTCTCGACTTGCCAAAGCAAGGTAAAATCATTTTACAACACATGTTTTGTTTTTCTATAACATGGAAAGTATTCTGAATCAATAGTGCAATAATGTATCAATATTATTTTTGAAACTATAATTTGACAGTACAGAAATTATTTGTAAAAAAAATAATAATAATAGAAATAATAATAATAAACCTCTATAAAGTAAAGTAAAAAATGTTTAAGCCAGTAATTAAGGTTGTTATGTGGCTTCAATGCATAATACAGTATTTGATAACCAAATAAATAAATAGGACAGCTGATGTGCCCGCGGACCTTTTATGAAAATAGCTCAACAGGGCTGGGGCATTGTGATGTCCTGGTAAATGATTTTTTGTAGTGATTTACTGTGTCTGTTTAACCCTACTTTTAACAATCAATCTGATAATAACAAAGTAATATTAATGGTACGTTAATGTTCCTGCAGTTGGTTTGGTCGTTTTAGTCAAAGTATTTAACTACTCTATTTTGAATGGCAATCTTCATCTTTTATTTTTATATTCGTCCATTTGATTCGTCCAATATTATTTTCATCTTTTAAAAAAGCCTTGTAGTTCAGTGATTAGAGCACTGGTCTTGTAAACCAAGGGTCATGAGTTAAATTCTCATCACGGTCGTTTTCATTTAATTTGTAATCTAAATTCTACTTTAGCAGGATGTTAAACAGGAAGTATTCCCTGAGCCGCTCTAGATCAGGGGTATTCAAAGTGGTGCCCGCGGGCACCAGGGTGCCTCCAAAGGATAGCTGAGGTGTCTGTGGACCTGTTCTGATAATAGCTAACCATTGCCGGGTCATTGGGATTTTCAAGTATTTTTTTTTTTTTAAGTGGTTGACTGAGTTAATTTTACCCTGCCTGCAATAGTTAACCTGGTAATAAAGTAACAACATAGTATTCACGTGATACATTGTTATTCTAGAAAAGCATATCAAACTCTGTGTCATTTGCACTTATTAGTAACAAAAAACAGCTCGCAGCTTAAAAAAAGCTTAGACTGGCCCAAGTTATGATAATTGTGTAATATCTGTGGATAAAAAAAGAGTAGTGCATAAAAAACAATAGTGCAATAAAATGCAATTCTATTTAGTAGCAATAACAAAAAACATTTAAGTCACAAGGTATATATTTTCACAGTTCCGTGCAATAACATTTGGCGGGGAAAATAAGTATTCGCAAAGTAGGTTTTCACAGTTTTGTGCACTTGCTTAGGGTGGTGATGGCCCTGGAGAAGAAGCTATTCCTAAAACGGTGACTTGTGTCCAGGTGTCTTTACACGCTTTGAGGCAGGCTTGTTTTTTTTGGGATGTCAGCACGAGAACATCCAAGTCCTAACACAACGCGCGGATGCCCTCGGCCGAGTCTACGCGTGTGAGAGTCCAATAGCCCGAGGTGATGCCTCTGAAAGGCACTTTAGAAATTAAGGCAGTGCCACTGTTCTGTAATGGGGCTTAAATGATCCAGAAAACACAAGATATATTGAGCATTTAATGAAACGCACCGCAGTTAATTTTGCCCTCACCAAAGTATGTTCCAAACCTGCTCCTCGCCTGCTCAACACAACAAAGCACAGGGTTGTCGGATCTCTCGCTTTGAGTGTAAATATTGTCATTCTGAGAAAACATGTTCAGCAAATTAATCCCATGAATTGATGATTTTAACCATTTTGCTTTTTTTTTCTCTTGCCAATTCGCGGTTCAGTTATTGAGGATTCACTCCATATTTTCATTGATATCATTTATATATCTATATATCTATCTATCTATATCTATCTATCTATCTATCTATCTATCTATCTATCTATCTATCTATCTATCTATCTATCTATCTATATATATATATATATATATATATATATATATATATCTATATATATATATATATATATATATATATATATATATATATATATATATATATATATATAGATAGATAGATAGATAGATAGATAGATAGATAGATAGATAGATAGATAGATAGATAGATAGATAGATAGATAGATAGATAGATAGATAGATAGATAGATAGATAGATAGATAGATAGATAGATAGATAGA
Source organism: Urocampus carinirostris (assembly GCF_059441175.1). Taxonomy (NCBI): domain Eukaryota; kingdom Metazoa; phylum Chordata; class Actinopteri; order Syngnathiformes; family Syngnathidae; genus Urocampus; species Urocampus carinirostris. Next base: position 57,985,771 of record NC_142351.1, on the reverse strand, counting down.
TGACGCAGCTTCCCATCTCTGCTGGCTGGTTGGTACAGAAGTTCCCCCCCTTCCTTTAAGTCATTTTGTGCACAATTTTACATAATATTTGGTCGTGTAGGGATTAAAGAAGCAAAAACAACCCGGAGAGACGTTTGGGACCCGAAAGAGCCGGTTCTTTTTAGTGAGCCGAGCCGTAGAAGCCAGTTCTCGAAAAACTCTACTGACTTTTCTTAACTTGTTCTACTTCGCCATTGACTTCAAAATACCGCATTTAGAACACAGCGTCAGGGCAACCCTTGTATTTTTACCTTCATGCACTGTAACTTTGACTTAGTTCGCTTCTTAAATAGCAATTTCGAACCCTGATTTTTGTGAGCTGGCTAGATTTTTTTGGGCGTGGAAAAGCTCTGGGTAGTGCGCGATTGCGCACACACGCAGCTTAGAGGGAACATTGCGCTGGATAGATTTTCTTGTGCGCTGAGAATGTGCGGGCCGTGCGCGATTGCTCCTCTTGAGCCTTCAGATTTGTTCTTGGCTCTTGATTTCACAAGTAGACCAGCATTTTCCAAGCGGAGGCTCCATGCAGGAACATAATGGGACATTAAAACGGATGATAAGAGGGGGCAAGTCCATGCAAACATTTGTATGTTCGTAAAAGAACCTTAAAGTCACATCTTAAGCGGACAGGGAGCCAGTGTAAGTTACCTAATATAAGAGTGATTTGGTCAAACTTTCTTGTCTTAGTCAATAGTCTCGCATTTTGAACCAGCTGCAAACATTTTATGCTAGACATCGGGAGACTATAAAGCAATACATTACAGTAATCAAGCCGAGAAGTAATAAACGCAAGAATTATAACCCCTGCATCCGATTGAGACAGCATCGGACGAATCTTTGCAATATTATGGAGGTGGAAGAAAGCTATTCTAGTAATATTTGTCACATGTGACTGAAACGACAGATTAGGCTCAAATATAACACCTAGATTTTTGACCGAGTCACAATGGGTGGTATTATATTTGTCGAGGTTCAGAGCAGCATTTGAGAACAAACCACTATAATGAGCTGGACCAACAATCTTGTTTTTTCTCTCGTTGTTAAAAACTGTAGGTCCTAATATGGCAAACAGATATTTTACTAGTGATGCTGGTCTAGCAGGCAAATACAGTAATCCCTCGGTTATCGCGGTTAATGGGGACCAAAACCACCCGCGATAAATGAAAATCCGCGAAGTAGCGGAGCACCTTCCAAAAAAAAAAAAAAAACAATTTTTTTTTTTATTTATTGATTTTTTTTTAATTATTATTTTTTTAGACCCGGTTAATGGGGACCAAAACCACCCGCAAAAAGTGAAAATCTGCGAAGTAGCGACGCCTCTTCAAAATTTATTTATTTTTATTTTATTTTTTTTAACCATTATAGAACGCAAAGCTCTGAAGGCGCAAATGTCGAACCACGCGCGCGTGCTACACGGCCCTCGATGGCTCCGGCTGACGGACGGGCGGCTGCGGAGGAAAGGGGTAGCTGGGGGGACCTGTGGTGTTAGGGGGGGGGGAGTGAAGCGGAAGCCGCACCGAAACCGCGCGCCGGGAAACGAGAACGGCGCGCCGTGCTAGGGTCGTCGGTTGAGGGGGATTCCCGCAAAAAGTGAAAATCTGCAAAGTAGCGACGCCCCTTCAAAAAAAAAATATATATATTACAGACCGCGAAGCTCTGAAGCCGCGAATGTCGAACCGCGAAGTAGCGAGGTCCCACTGTAGTTCGTCCGTCCCTACTGACCATCTCTGTAAGACTATCCAAGGGACAAATCACTAAAACTGGAAAACATTTCTGAACAGCTGCCGACACGTACGAGATTTAAAACCTCAGAATCTTTAAGATAGAACAAAGTTGCAGAATGTTCGTTGAAAATGTCTTTCCGGATGAGTTGAATCTTTTGATTAAAAAATACCTTAAAGTCATGGGAAGAATCGGTAGAACTATTTGGGTAAGTTCCTGTCAAACAAAAATATCATATAACTTTTCTGTACAGCAATATCTTAAAGAGAAACTATGTTTTAGCTGAGGCAAGAGCTTCTTTATAGTTCAGCAAGCTGTTACACCAGGCTTGTTGGAAAATCATAATCTTTGAAGTGCACCATTTCCATTTAAGTTTCCTTCCATCTTGTTTGAGTGACCTGGTTTCTTCAGGAAACCAAGGCCTATGCTTCTTTGTTCAAAATGTATGCCCTAAGGGTGCCACAGAGTCAAAGACGTGAACCAAAGCAGTATCAAAGTCATTTGTGAGTCAACAGGCCCAAAACACGAAGAGAAGGAGGCAGTATTATTACAAACAATCAGACTGGAACGAAAAATGGTCAATTATTGGTGGAGGAGCATGATAATGGGAAAAAGGAGCCACCACGCATGACACAACTTCACATTTTCGTCTCCCGCTGTCAGCAATAGTTGAGTGGAGATAATAGATCTCTGCAAAAACAGAACAGTTCATTTTGGGCTGGCTACAATGGCACACTTTAGCTCCTTAAACCCCAAAAATGCACCCAGCAATATTTGACCTGGGATAATGGATCACGGCTACAATGGCGCATTTGATTTCAGGGAGGCCAGAATGATACATTATGCCGACCAAAAATAATCTTATTGGAAGTACTGTTTATCACTTCACATGTTATTATCACACTAAATTCCAAGAGAGCGCTCTGGGCCTGTGTTGATTATTTCAAACTTGACTGTGACATAAAAGTGGAAAGAAGAAGCGGGCCCATCATCTACCTTACAGAACCTACGGAGAGTTGTTTACCGGTAAAAGTTAAACCAAGGCTGAAGATTTGATTGGATTTAGTGATTTGGAGTGAATATGATAGTTTGGTTAGCATGTTCTTTATGCTAGAGAATTCTGTAAAACTCTTAATATTTTACGTCATTACTGACGAGCGTGTCTAAGGTTATGCGCGTACGTTAAACGTTAGCAATCGTGTTCTCTATTTTAGTTGAATTATTTTGCCTTTCAGGATGACAAGTATGTTTTGTGTTGGATTTTATCTACCGGTAAAACAATCCCCTAAAATTGTGACTAAAAATGTGACTTATACTCCTGGTGCGACTTATACATGTTTTTCCTTCTTAATCATGCATTTTTAGATGGTGCGAGCTATATTTCAGAGAGACTTATCGTCTGGAAATCATGGAACTATAGTGGAAACACTGATTCTTTAATATTTCTGAGAACTTTCACAGTCCAATATAAAATCATAGTTATATATGAATGACAGAGCTATAAATCCTTATTTGTGAAAAGATATCAATGAATAAAATTACCCTACAGTAGTTAGAAAAAATAATGACTGCTCGTTGAACATTGTCAACACAACCCTGCATCCTAACCTAGCCCCGTGTGCGCTGACCCAGACAGAAAACCCAGGTTTTCTCCTGTTCCCACATGTGACATTGCCTGCTCAGCATCACGAATGCAAAATAAAGCGTCACCGATTCATCACTGTAACAAGCCAATTACACAAGTAAAAAAATCATGATGTTGTTTGGTGCACATAAACAAATTTCCAAAATACTTTGTATCTTTGTTTTAAGAGAGATCACAGGCACATGACAAAGAACACCCGCGTCCATAGAAATCCAACTTGCCCGGATTTGATTAATCCAGCATATCGAGGGAACATTTTGACCCTCAACAGGAAAGTCTGTGAGAGGCACTGATTTATTTAGCTACATTGCGCTCCCCATTAATTATCCACATGCAGGTGCAGCTCTAAATTGCTTCCCCCTTCCTACTCGCACCGCACGCAAATAAATAAATGAAAGGAGCACGGAGCGCCTGCCCTCATGGTCTACGGAAGAGCGGCCGTGGCTGCGCTGAAATATTGCGTTCCCTTCTTTAGAACAAATGCAAATAAAAGCAAAGACATTTTTACGAGTACAAAGTTTTCTTTGCTACCGCCTGCTTTCTTCCTCTTTATTAATCACGTGATGCTTGCTACAGCTGGAATTCAAATTTGAGAGAACATGGCCACGGGGTGATTTTAAAGCTATACGGCTTCTAAAACTTGTGTTTTCATTTATTTTTATGTGCACCATAAGGTCTAAGGGAAATTGAATGGCTTGTACACGTTTTAGAGTTTAGCAGAAATGCATTAGCTGAGCAACACATTGTGTTTATTTGGTGTTAATGGGTATACAAGTTTACCAAAAGAAAGAAAACTTGCATAGAGGCATATATTATTTATCCTCTGACATGATTGGCAATTATTGCTATAAAAGAGTTGTGATGTCATTATCACTTTTGTAAATTGGATATGGCTAAAATATCAGAAAAGAACATCAATATGCATAACCTAAGGACAAAAGCAGATACTGATGTACAAAATATACACTTCAAAACGCTTGGTTCAAAAATGGTACCAACCCAATACTTGGGTTAATTTGACCCATTTTCTGGGTTGTTTTGTGTATAACAACCCATTTGTTTGGGTACCTCTAAACAGTATTACACAGATTGTTTGATATACAATGTACCTTTTTATTTCAAGGGAAAACTTTTCTTGCTAAAAAATAAAATGAAATAAAAAATCATGTTGAGCGTTGGTTCAAAACAACCCAAATATCGGGTAGGTCCATGTTTCTAACCCTACTGTTGTTAGAGTGTACGGCGACACCAATGGGAGCTATATTGACAACTCTGAAACACTGATGAAATTTCAAACACAATATCAAAAAATCCAATAACATTTTGTTTGAAAATTAAATTGAATATAATTTCGAAATAAAATTAAAATGAATTAAATACAAAAGAAAGTAAAATTCAATAGAAATGAAAGAAAAATGTAACAAATTAGAATAAGAGTCGCATGGTGGATGAGTGGTTAGCACGTCTGCAGCACAGTTCAGAGGTCGTAGATGCAAATCCAGCTTCCTGTGCAGAGTTTGCATGTTCCCCCGTGCCTGTGTGGGCATCCTCCATGAACACCAGTTTCCTCCCACATTCATAAAAACGTGCATGTCAGGTTAATCGGTCGGTCCAAATTGTGCCTAGGTGTGAATAAGCGAGTGAGTTGCCTGTCTCTGTGTGCCCTGCAACTGGCTGGCAACCAGTTCAGGGTGTCTCTTGCTCACTGCCCGAAAATAGCTGGAATGGGCTCCAGCAACCCCGCAACCCTACTGTGGATATGCAGAGCAGAAAATGGATGGGAATTAGAAAAAAAGATAAAATAACATGAAAGGAAGTAGAAGAAGACATCTATTTAAATAAACCTGCATTAAATAAAATAAAGTATAAGAACAAATTCAAAAATGCATAATATAAATAAAGAAATTTTAAAAAACGTCATTGAAGTTTATAGGGAAAAAATCGAGAAAATAGACGAAATAGAAGAAAATTAAGGAAAATGTAAGACAATCGAATAAGAATAAGAGAAGAAAGAGGGTAATTTGATAAAATAAATTGAAGTAGGCAAAAGAACTATCAAGACAAGAAAAGAACATTGAAATTTAAAAAAATAAAGAAAATTAAAGAAAACCCAAAAAATGAATGGAGGACTGAAGGATTTAAGCTCCAATAGGTGTAGAAAACGGGGCAGCATGGCGGCGCAGTGGTTAGCGCTTGTGCGGCACAGTTCATGTCATGGGAACCTGTTGTGGGTTCAAATCCAGCTCCAGACTTCCTGTGCGGAGTTTGTATGTTCTCCCCGTGCTTGTGTGGGTTTCCTCCGGGCACTCCGGTTTCTTCCTGTTGTGGAAAATAGACTTGCATTTGTAGAATAGAGTTGCATACATTTAGAAATGTAGAAAGACTTGCTTACATTGCTTACAGTAGTGAGGGAATGTTGACATCATTCGAGAAGATCCTTGGCAAGACAGTTGAGTTTCCCTAAAAGGGCATGAGACCTGCAAGGCCCTTCTTCAAGGACTCTTTGAGCAAACTGAGGCGAACAACATGTCCTAATAAGGGTACGACAGCATCTTCCGTGTTGATTACTGAGGACTAGGGCCGCCTTTTGGGTTGTACTCAAACTGAAGCTATAAAATCATTGTTATGTCTGGAGTTCTCTGAGTTCTTTTGGGATGACGAAATAAAAGGCTCCCCCTCATGGCTGGTTCCCGATGTACTTAATTCAATCACGAAAGAAGACTTAAAAGATTATCGAACCTACATTTTCTCCTACACTCCCACGCTCCAAAAACATGCATTTCAGGTGAATTGCCCGGTCCAAATTGTCCCTAGGTGTGAATGAGTGAATGAGTTGTCTGTCCCTGTGTGCCCTGCGATTGGTTGGCAACCAGTTCAGGGTGTCCCCTGCCCACTGCCTGGAGATGGCTGGGATGGGCTCCAGCCCCCCCATGACCCTAATGAGGATAAGCGGTACGGCTAATGAGATGAGATGAGAGATGAGGTGTAGAAAACAGCACTCTTTTAAATGTCATTATATTTTTCTTCTTCTTAGCAGTATGGCCTTTTTCCCCGAGAGAAAGCGGTCAGCAGGCGCCCGTCTGTGTGCATCAGGAGCCAGTGAGCAGGTTTCATCACCGCTCACTGTCGCGCTCATTTATTACCCCGTTTGTTTGCACTTTATCCACGGCCTTGCACTGCCAGCTCATCCATCAAGCAAACACAGACACTGCGGCGCATCTCGCCTCCCCAGACGTCTAGAGACGCGCTTGCATGCAGCTTTCATGTTTGCCAGAAATGTCGTGTAGTGCCAGTGCATGCAGCAAAAGCCGTCAAACACGCTTACTCTTCCGTACATAACTAATAAGTCTCGTCAATCTTTATGAGTCCAAAAGCACATCACTGAACAAAATTGGACTTGTGTATCTCTAGAAGGCAGAAAAAATATACAAAGTCAACAACAGCCTAGAAAAGCATTGGCTGCTCTTCGCCCACTTTGGAGGGCATTGCCAGCAGAGCCAACAGCATTATAAAAGACTCTTTTCACCCCGGACACCACCTCTTAGACTTCTGGAACTCTAACAAGCACTGCAGGTCCCTTAAAACAACGACTAACAGGCGCAGAGATAATTTCTTACCCAGGGTCATGACCACCCTAAACAAGCACACAAGACTCTAAAAAAACATACATCCAGCCTACCATATTTTCCGCACTGTAAGGAGCATCTAAAAGCCTTTATTTTTTTCAAAAGCTGACCATGCGCCTTATAATACAGTGCGCCTTATTTATGGATCAATATTAATTCGCAAAGTCTTGCAACTAATGCAGCAACCGCCGACTACATTTTCCCCCGAACGCCAGTAGTCCGCGGTGTATGCTGGGATTTATTTACCGGCGTTTCATTGGCTAACCAATGTGTCAATCATCATTTGAATCGATCACTATTAGCTAAAGTTATTCGGAGGTTAAGGGGCGGATCATTTTTTATCATTTACAGACTGGCATAGGCTAAAGCGGCAAAACAAAGCCTGCAATTGGCCGAAAAAGATGTGTCAATCATTAGTTGAATCGTTTACTATTGGCTAAAGTTATTCGGAGGTTAAGGGGCGGATCGTTTTTTATCATTTACAGACTGGCATAGGCTAAAGCGGCAAAACAAAGCCTGCAATTGGCCGAAAAAGATGAATGTGAATAGCAATAGGTTGTCTATGGCATAGAGGAAACATGTTAAACCATTCTGTATTAGTAAATATTTTATTCTCCTGGATTTACTACACTCACGGATATAAGAGGACCTTGGTTGCACATTATTATTGAACACAACGACTTCAGTGAGCTACTCCGGCTATATATTTTCCCAGTATCTTGTTTCAGACTGAACTCGATGTTTCTGTGATAAGCGGTGCAGATAATGGATGGAATGGAGTGTCTATTTTTGAATTAAACTCAATTCCAAGTGTTTATTGTCATATGCACAGTAAAGTTGCGAGCGAAAAAGAAAATAGAAACTAAGGAATGGTTGGCATTTCTTGAATCCCAAGACTTTAACCTTCCGAATGATATTCGGAACGATGCATTTGAGAGACATCGTACGGACACCGCATCCGCACGTGTCTACGACACGTATTAGCTTCTTTGCAAGCTTTCGGAATGTTAAGGGGGTAATAAGTTTGGCTGAACTATCTGTGTGTTTTGTCGACGTTCCCATTGTAGCGCCTTATAATCCGGTGCGTCTTATGTATGTCAAATATAGGACCAAAAACTATTTTTTCGGGTTGCGCCCTATAACCCGGTGCGCCTTATATTGCGGAAAATACGGTATGTAGAAAAATAAGTATTCATATTTTATTTATTGACTTATTTGGAAATATTGTAACTGTTCAATGTTGAACTTTTTTATTGCACTGTTATGATGCACTTTAAATGTATGCCTGTCTCTAACCATCACCTTGCCTATTTATTCTGACATGCTTTTTATCTTATTTATCTTTTTTAGATCTTCATAACGTGTTTAGCCTGTAGTATTATGTCTAATTTTGTCGTTAACAATAGTCACTACATTGTTATCAATGACAATACAGACCTGTTTCATCGTAATTCAAATATTCTGCACAATCCGAAGGATTTTTTATGGATACTTAAATGTCTGTCCACAAACCGAAAGGAGAAAAAAATCTTGTTCATTGAAAAAAAACTAAAACAAATGCATATTACTAATGCTGCATTCCAGGAAAGTGGGAAGTCGGAGTTTTTCAATCTCCGACTCGGAAAATGAGAGGTCCCAGTCACAAAGTCAGAGCAGAAATATGTACCCCAACTTTATCGAGTGGCTTCAGTCTGACGTCCCCCGACCAAAATGCAACGCCTTCTCTTTTAGTAGGATTTATGAACATTTTTCACTGTGTAATATTTGATCACTAGATGTCACTGTATTGTGTTGTGCAAACGATTTCTGCAAAGCTCAAGGAAGAATACAAACTATGGAGACTTGAAGTGACCAAACCGCACAATTTTTCTTCTCATTTTTTTATCCAAACATTCACAACGTTTTTGGGATCTGTTGGGCAAAACGGCAGACATTCCATTTTAGCTCTCTTTGGGTAAGCCTTATGTCGCGTTATGTAAATATAAATATCTATTTGAGACTTTTGAGTATTTTTTATTTTTTTATTATTAAAATCAATATTGTTTTTTTAACCCCTTTGAGGCACTAAATATTAAACACCATCCGTTTAAACTATCTTATCGCTTAAAAAACGCAAACAACTAAGTAAGGGTCATTAATAACTTTATTGTACAGTTTTGGCATGAATAGTTTAATATTTGTAACAAACTACTGTACACATTTGTCAGAAATACAATTTCTAATACAAAAATGAACATTGCTTGATTTTTTTTCCCATATTTGTAGTTTCATAGAAAATGCATATTTAGGAATTTGCTATTATCTGCCATAGTAAACTAAGGTTCTTCGTATTTGGTAGGCCTGTGTAAAATTTCCTAAACCAACTGTTTTTTTAAATGATAATTTGTGTATTTTAGCTTGTTTTTTGTTTTTTTTTCAATAAAAAACCAGAAGGTGTCACATGGCGCCCAATTGGTTCGCTCGTGTGGTGCCAGCTGCAGCTCGTTGACAGATTGGCTTTACTTCTATTTAAGTGAATTGTTCTCACCCTCCGTTTGTCAGTCCGTCAACAAACCTCTGCCCCGCAAGACGTGGGTTCTGACTCGGTCCTGTTGCCTGTTGGTATTTCCTGTCCGGTATTGTTCTATTCTATTTTGTCCTGTTTAATATCGGTTTCCAGGTGTGTTCCCGTCTATTTTTGTCCTGTCTATTATTCTCTCCAGTTTTCGTTCCAGTCTAGTTTGTCTTGTTTAATTTCAATATCCTGTTTCTATATCGATCCTGTCTGTCGCGTCCTGTCCAGGATCAACCCCATCTGTCCGATATCTGCTCGGGCAATTGGTACCGATCTCGTCGGTCTCTGGTTTCCTGTCTTTCCACGCCAGACCGCTGCCTAACGTGCATGACTCCCCATTTCCCGTAAAATGAAAGCTTTTGTGAGAACGTCACGCATTTGGGTCCTGATCCTGTTCCAGTTCATGACAGAAGGCACCAAAACATAAACAATGTCCCCAAATGATTTTCTTTTCTCTACTGTTACTAAAAAAAATCTTCAAACAAATCATAAAATAAAAAAAGGTTTTAAATGAGATAAAAATACCCCTCCATATTAGATCATCTTTCTCAATTTAAATATTTTTTATTTTTTTAATCAAAAAAATACTTACAAAATAAGAAACTAGTACTTTTGTTCCAAAACATAGCAAAAACATAAAACAATAAAATGTTTAAAATGAGCAGTTGAATGTGTTTCTCGCCGGTTTATTTGTTCTTGCGCCGGACACGCCAGAGACATGAGAATAGATTTTCCAGGCCGTCTCAAGGCCAGTGACCGAAAGCAATCACCTTCCTGTAAACGGCAACATCACTAAAACCGTATTTATTTACTCATGGGACAGCTCGGGATGATCAATAATCATAATTGTGGTTACTGGAGAAACGGCTCACGTTGATACTTCCAATAGGAAATAATGGGAAGGTGAAAAGTTGGAGATGTCCAAGCCGTCTGTGTTGCGAATGTTGTCATATGTGCGTTTACGTTTATTATGACTGAGCGGAGTACCATTGATGCTCAAAAAATTCGTCTTTTGTATTAACTTTCAGAACCAGTTTTTGCCAACGGGAACATTAAACAGATAATAAGTTATTGTCATGTAATTATCCAGGCAGATTTGAGTGTCTCCTACCCATTGATTGGATCTATGCCTAATGCATATAAACTTTAGGAATTGTCTTAAGGCAGAGGTGGGCAACTATTTGGAGTGGCGGGGCACATTTGGGTAAAAAATGTGTCCGAGAGGCCAATTCTTGAGACCCATCCTGCCACGGATCAGACAGACGAGGACCACAATTGCATATAACTGTTACATTTCTTTATATTTCTTTTTAAATAGATTAATTTGATCAAATTGGTTTTAAAAAGCTTAAAATCAAAATAAAATAGTATATAAGGTTCCTTAATTAGCCACTACACAAAAAAATTAGTTTTTTAGTATTAATGTAGTTGTAGTTTTAGAATTTAAAAGGTTGTATCCAGTAAACTATGGAAAATCCTTAGTATTTAGTAGCTCAGCACAGTATTTTCATTAAAAATGTCAAACCACCTATTTAAGTCTTGACTGAGTCGTACATTATATTTATTGACTTGATAAGTTGATTCTGTTTTAATATTAGACACCTGCAAATGAGATTTCACAGGATGCACGTTTGCTATTTTGACTGTTTTTGTGCACTGTTAGTTGTTTTTTTAGAGTACAGACACTGCCCTGCTTACGAACAGACGATCGTTCGTAAGTTGAATTTGTTCGTAAGTTGCTTCAGTGCTATATTTTGTATGGAACGTATGTTTAAGGTTTACATAAGTATGTTGAAGGCTTGTATAAGTAACCTGCATTGTTTTGTACTAAAAAATAAACGTTTCCTAAAATAATATGCTCTATAAAGATAAATAGAGTTAAGTTTAACTTACCTTTGGAAGAAGAGTTAGGCGACTTCCTCCTTTGTGTTAGAAACTGGCCGAAAAAAAGTGATCCCACCATTTTCTCAACTGCATAAAGCTTTCTTATTGCACTTTCATTTAAAAAGAAATGACTTGCCTCTTCTTTACACTTTACACCAACCATATTGAATGGATGCACAAGATATTAAACAATAAAAATGTCAAAGTTCTTAGGGCACTGGAGATACAGTATAGTATGTTTACACATGAACTAGGAAGAGGAAAACAAATTTCTTCTTCGGGGTAGATGCTGGGTGACCTCTCAAAGCGCCACATGCCAGTAGCAGCGGCAAGAAGCACTACAGTAATGATCCTGTGCACCACACAATACAAAATCCAACTTACAGCAATATCCGGATATTTTTCAACATCCCGAAAAAAATGTTCGTACCTACAGTTTTTCGTAATTCGAATGTTCGTAAGTATGGGAGCGTCTGTATTACATCATTGATGCTATCAGCCAATCATGTTGCTGTTCTTTCTTTCCACACCTTTAAGGGTGGATCTGCTTCTGTGGCAAATATATTTATTAAAATAGGCTCAGGGGAGGGCTTTTAGAACAGGTAGGACTTTCTCTTCTGAAGGCTTTTCTCCCTGTCCCTCCTTGTGTGTTTGAAATCAATTGCTGTTTTATCTCCTTATTCTAAGTGTCTATTAAACTTTAAAGCCCCAGTGTGTAATATTTGACCACAAGATCGTACTGTGTGTCTAGTACGAGAAAGGGCCAGTGCCAGAGATCACAGCGTGGTGGCTGGATGCGGGACAAACATGGTGGCAGCCTAAATGTTCCTAGTATTTACATCAATGGGTTTTTTTATTACTGAATGAAGGTTTTTTTTCGTACCACTAGAAGTAAAAATATTACACACGGTCCCTTTAAACTTAACTTACTGTTACTTAATTTTGAGAATGAAAACTTTTGCCATCACAAAAAGGAATATAGTTTGTTTTTACATTCAATTTATGATTTGAAATGCAACGCAAACTAATGACGTCAATGTTTTATACAGATTAATACAATAGTATGAATAAAATACAGCAAAAATTCTAAAAAACACAGTGTCCAACAAAATTGACTTCAGTTTACTAATGCAAAAACATATTGGGGAAGATTATAACTTCCTGTTGAGCCCTTTTTAGAGAGGTAAAAGTATAGGGGCTCAGACACTACCTAGTGTCTTGTGTTTTAAGTTTGTTCTGCTTGTTTCTGTTTTAATATTGGACCCTTGCAGAGGAGTTTGCATATGATGATAGTTTGATATTTCTCTCTGTTGTTTGTGATTTTACACCGTTTACATCATTGTTTCCATTGGCCGATAATTTTGCTGTTTTTCGATTCCCACCACCTTTAGGGTCAATCATGTAATCAAGGAGATTTAGTAAAATAAGAGCTCTGGGGAGGGCCTTGAGAAACAGATATGGGCGTATTCTCCTTCCAAGTTCAATATTCATTTATGTCTTCTCACCTTATTTTGAGTGTTGACGAAACTTAAACTTGTCACAGTGCAAACCACTGCTAGATATACAAATGCCGATCAATTCATCTGGAGGTAAACCTGCCGTCTTGGATCTTAGCCTACCTCGATGTCCCCCGCTATCGTCGGCAGAGCGTGTTTGGGGCTGCAGCTGCCAACGGATGAAGGATCTCCCTCCCAATTCACTTGTTATTGTGCTGTCTGGCTGACAAGTATACCTATAGAGTGAGTATTTATTTCCAGGATGTTTTGTTCCGTTTTCCTGCAATGATGAATGTTTCTTTTATAAATCCATCGCCGAGCCTTTCAAACCATAAACAATATTTCTCCAGCCTAGATTCCTTGTGCAGCAGTCTTGGGAAACCTTGAGATTTCCTTGCTCTGATTTAATGGCTCGTAATTCTCGAAAGGCAATCCTTCTTTGCTGTGGGATGCTGGGATGTGGCCTGCTGTGCTTGCCCTCTGCTCCCTGTTGCTTCCCCAGACTGAACCCAACGCTATTTGAACCATCTTGGACCAAAACGGAAGTGGGCCGCTTTACGTTACTCGTGAAGCTTGCATTAAATAGATATTGACAGGCATTGTTGGGACTAATGAAATACAAAGAAATGTTTTCCTGGGAAGAAAATACTTCTCTATGGTACTCCAAAGCTTTATTCATTAAATGTTGTAATTCTACTGTCATTACTACATCGTGCTTTAGCGCGTTATTTTGATACTTATTTTATGCTGATCATGAATAACAATGTCCTCTGGGTCCTGAATATTCCTGCGTCACTTACGTTGTCACAAAGAACCGGCGATTCACCAACCACTCCCCTGTGTGTAATCATATTTACCAACAAAGTTGCACTGAATAGTTGTGAGAGAGTCGTTTCAGGCACAGAGAATTCGAGAGCTGAATTTCTCCTCATTTAGATATTCTCCCGACCGTATATACTCGCATCTTAGCGGAATTTACAACTACATAAAAAATTGTTATAATCATGGGGCAGCTTATATGCGCATACTTGTATCTCACCACTGGTGAATGATAGGCAGCACTTGGAGAAGGGAGCGTGGCTTATACAGGAACAACAAACCACTGGGAAAACAAAATGCGCTAAATTTTGGTCTTTATATCTGTAAAATTATTTTTTGCAATACACCATCCCTGGAGAGAATCAAAGTTCTGTCTTATACTGCGAAAGCTAACAATAATATCAGCGGCCTAATAAACAAGCAACCTGGAAGCAGCAAGAAAATTAGCGATAGATAAAAATGTCAAACAATGGAAAAATTATACATCACTGGAAATTGCATATAAAGCCAAACATGAAAACGGGGGCTATGAACAGTACCCAGAAACAGAGCAGGAGATCTTGGAGTGGTGTAAAGCCCAGAGATCAAATTGATATGGATTTTCTCAGTGTTTGCAAGCTCTAAAGATGGCACAAGCCAAGATATATGAACGCTTAAATGCTTTTATAGGATGGCGTACATGTTTTCTTCTATTTATTTTATTATGTTTTAAGGGGTCGGCTTATATGAAAAAATAAACAGAGATAGTTAATTTCAGAGTAACACTCTATTACCTGGTGTCAGTACTCTAAGGAATAACGTAATTACTTTTTAAATTAACTAACTGGTTACCGTTACTAATAACTGTTTTCCGGTAACACGCCCAACAATGGTGAGAGGATTGGTTGGCCTTCGAAAATGTATGCCACGCTTTTTCTCCTAGTGGGGGAAAAAACAATCTAATTTTAGTTTCAAACAATTTGAAGTGCTCGTGTTTGTTTGCATTCTGAACTCTCGGGTACGTCTGTCCATCAATGTCCTGCACTGTTCAGGTAAGGTTTCCACTCCAGCTTACTTCAAGCATTGCTCTCCTAATATTTAAGTATTGACAGAGGTTTTTGAGTGCAACCTGGAGAATTTGTAGCCATTCTTCTGTAGCCTATTTGTGCTCAGAATATTAACTAGAAAAGCTTTGAACAAACAGCTAATCTCAACTCTTGTTTTCACCATCTCAAAACTCTAATATAAGTGGAACACGTGGAAGAGTAAACGTTTGTACTCTAACTTTAACTGCTAACGGGAGAACCTATTAACATAAAATTCTGGAAAAAAACATAAAAGCAAATGGAAGGAGCCTCAAGTACATTGAAAACATTAAGGAAGATAAAAAGAAAACACATATTTCAATAATCAAATTTAAGAAAAATGAAAAAAGTTAATGACAGAAATTAAAGAAAATTAAATGAAATTAAATTGAAATATAGGTGAAAAAAAAGGTTAAAAAGGAAGAGAAAAGAAAAAAGTATATCAAATAAACCTGAATTAAATTGAAATAAATATTAGAAAAACAAAAAAAAAGGTTAACTGAAAGGGAATTGAAGTAGGTAAAAGAAAATCAAAACAAGAAAATGGAATAAAATTATAGAATATCAGGGAGAGTGTGATAAAAGGAAAGAAAATAATTTTGAATAAAACCTGATTTAAATAGAAAAAATAAAACGAAGTAATAGAGAAATAATACATTTTAAAAATTTTAAAAAGGAAAGAATTTGCATGGCCAGCTGTGGAATGCAAGTGAAACTGAAGAATAAGGCAAGCTTTATTTCGACGGAGCAGCTAACGACAACAAGAGCAGCTAACGACAGCTTGCGGTCAGTTGCCCACCCGCGGCCACTCGGGCTAGAGAAGAAAAAAGTTGGTGAAAAAAAGTCAAAGATGTTATTAAGGTCTATACAAATCAACATGATTTGACTTAATACCTGGTGTCACTACCCGATCATGCCTGTCTATCGACTAAATGTAACTGGCGAAGTGTGATCCACAAAGAAGTTTCAAATGACCAATAAACATATGCCGGCACGTTAAAAAAGCAATCGTTGCCTTGCTATCGCTAATTGTGTTCTTTCTTCTCACGTTTAATCCCTGGTTCCTCGCTTTGGCCTCATTAACAATGGATGAATTCATTAGAAGCCTTCATAGGATTTCTGCACACAGGAGATAAAGCGCATCCTTTCCCTCTGAGCTCTTCCTTTTCCACTGTCTGCTTTTTTTTCTCTCTTTTACCATCTTCTTCCTCTGCTCTCTTAATTGCATTGTTTGCTTCTCGTGTCAATAGTGGGATTAATTTCACTATAGATCAGGATTATCGACCTCTCGTCAATGTGATTTCATTTCTGTACGCTGCTAATTATAGAGAACAGGAGGGAGCAAATTGTCTTGTAACTTGCCTCACTTTCTTTCCAATAAAGCACAAAGAAAACAACATTAATTCCTTTTACTCTGGCTTCAAGTCGGCACTCGAATGGTGACCTTATATCAAAAGCATGAGTTTTCCACCTGCCCTTGGATTCAAACTATCAAATGTTTCACATTTAGTCCTTCCTGGTGGCCTCACCTTGTTTCCAGAGAAGGGGAGGGCAGCGTTCATAAACAATTAACCGCCTGGATAAGTGATACACTCAAGCGCTAACAGACCTGAAAACCTCAATGTTATAAATCCTGATAATTACAATGGGGAAAGAGGGCGATGGAGAAGAAGTTTATGCTTAAATGATGGCTGCCTACACAAAAGTGATTTTTATTATTATTGAACCAGTTCAGTGTGTCCCCTGCCCACTGCCCGAAGATGGCTGGGATGGGCTCCAGCCCCCCCCCCCGCGACCCTAATGAGGATAAGCGGTACGGCTAATGAGATGAGATGAGATGAGAATTATTATTTTTCGCGATCATTTCGTGCAAAACAAAATAAATGCACCCAGTTACTAAACGGATTCATTTGACCAAAAATGATCAAAACACATACCCCACCATCATCAAAATGGGTCATATTGCTTAAAAGGACCAAAGGAAATAGGGAACCTTAGGGTGTCGTCTTAAAGCACAGTGGGTAATCTATAATGTCCAATAATGGTCAAAAAAAATGATCATGTAGGAGGGGATAGAAACCTATGGAGATTAGCTAACCCCAGGTAAAAACCCGAGAAATTATATACTGTAATCTCATTTATTGAAATTAATCCTCATTAAACCCCCCTGTATTATGTGAAAATCTGAAAAGTACCTCCCCATTTTCAACATGCCACCTGCGGCCCTCGCTTGCAGCAATAGTCAACCGGGGATACACAGCTGAAAGGGTTCTGTTTATTTTAGGTGGAAAGAGCTGGAATACAAGAAAAGCCACGCATGACACAATTTGCTCTCTCAGGCTCTATTCTGAGAAATAGTCAACGAAGTATAAAGGATTGCGGCCAAAATAAAACAGTTCTTTTAAAGTAGGCCACAATGGCATACTTCAAAAGCCCAAACAGAAAAAAAATGCGCTTGGCCAGCCTTTGCTCTTAGCAACAGTCAACCGGGGATAATGGATTGTGGCCACAAAAAAAGTAAACAATGGAGACTGGCTGCACAAGTGTAGTCCAGTATAGTTGGAAGTAATGGTAAAAATATCTTCCAAAATTCCTTGTTCATAGCAACCAAAAAATAAATTTAGAATTGTCTTTATTGTCACTTTTAGGCACACTCTTAGGCACACTCTTGGGCTCGCTCTCCCTCACAATAAAATGTGAAAATTCAAGTTTGCTTCATACTCGGTACCTTAAATAAAGATAATTGGTCAGGTTGGAGCTGGTCGGGCTTTAATACTCTGCTTGAATTTTTTAGGCTCAATCACATTTCTAACCTGTGTTGTCTGCCACAGGTCAGAGATAGCACATTGTAAAAACAAGCCCCCTCAAAACAACCCAACAAAGTATTGCCTATTTTGAAATGATCCCAGTTTTGGAGCAGTCTGTTTTTGAGTGCATGAAAGATTGAAAAAGTTGCAAGTGGCAACCTTTGTTGTTTGAAAGTTGAGCCACTGCCGAAAGGTCTCATTCCCCCTTCCGCACCCTTTCCACGGCTCCCGTGGTCCTCTAATGAACTGAAAGGTCAGAGCGCTAATAAAACTATTATCAGAAATGAATCTCTCAGATGTGTTAATGCACTTTTAATTCCTGTTAGCAAATTTCATCCCCCAGCAGTTTGCTGCCCGCTAATGAGAAATAAAACGCTGCGCTCCTGGGAAGGAGAAGGCGGGGGGGACGGGTCGATGCTCCGGCTAGTCGGCGGCGGCACCTTACACAAAGCCTAAAACGCGCCGGATGTTATTCACGGACTGAGGCCCGTTTTCAGCCCTGTGATTCTCAGGGTTAATTAAAGAGCAAATCTCCATCTGTTCTCATTCAGTCTCGGCCCACTCGCTCCCCACCCAGAACGCCGAGACGCACAAACCCACGGGACGCCACTTACCCTTCTTTCCCTTTGTTGCTCTTTGTCAGCAGTAGCAAAGTTTCATGCGAGGGTGTTGCCGCTACGCCAGCAGGCCTGGGGTGAGGACGTAATCCCGCCATTCATGTTCCCTTG
The DNA here is from genome assembly GCF_059441175.1 of Urocampus carinirostris. Taxonomy (NCBI): domain Eukaryota; kingdom Metazoa; phylum Chordata; class Actinopteri; order Syngnathiformes; family Syngnathidae; genus Urocampus; species Urocampus carinirostris. Next base: position 57,967,387 of record NC_142351.1, on the reverse strand, counting down.
TGAGGCTTGAAAGTGAGGCTTAAAATGCACTTATCAGGTGAACAGTGCATCGTTTTACCGCCAGAAGACGTCACAGTTTTCAGAAGTCATAAAATCATATTCCTACTTAAAGGTATCCCCATATGCTAAATATAATAAATAATCTAGCATTTATATTAATTCACGTTTGCTACAAAGCATTATCATAACAAAATTCGATGTACTGTACTGACTAAAATTCAGAAACCTGTACAATCACAACGGACAGTACACATGCTGAACAATGCGACTGATCTCAAGCTCTCCCATCCCTTGTGCACAAGAAAAAGGAGATAAAAAGGAAACCGAGTATTGCTACCACTATTTATACAAGGATGTACAAGTGTGTATGAATCAGTGAAAATACGGAAATTTGTTATTGAGGGCCTCCCACCCAAAATTGACAAAGTTGAGTTCTATGCAACAGTTTAAAATTTCTTGTTGAGGAAATGTTAGCAATGATCTAAATGGCAGTAAGACCATCCAAATAAAGCCAAGCTAATTAAAAACAAAACTGTCATCACAAAGAAGCGTAAATTGTCAAAAGGAATGGGCTGTGACGCGAGGACCAAACTCCGCCTTTTAAATCAATAAAGAGATAACAGACATCTTAATAAAAGCCATATTTCCTCGTTTGTTAAATGCATGTGCAGCCGCCGTGCACATAATCATTTTCATGCTGAAAAAAGAAGCATAATGTGCTCCCGGGGAACCACTCAAGTGCGCCAACGTAAAACAGGAGCAGTCAGCAGAAACGCACACTGGGCCAACCCAGTACGTAGATGCCAAATTACATTAGGATGGACATATTAAGGAGAAATTGCATCCTGTAAATGAGAAAATGATTTTCATGCGCGGACACTGCTAGCGTAAACACACACACACGGGAAACGCGCTCAAAGCTCAGTAACGCGACCAACGAGCAACGACCGCACACGCTACCACGCTATTAGCGCGCCGGATTGTTTGTCTGAACAGACGGACATTGGATAGCTGCGTCGAAAGAAAAGGTCTCCAATCTGGTTAAAGGTAATCGGAGCCACAACCGGCTCACTGAGTTGAGCTCACACATAGCTAACAAACTGGTGTTCTGTCCTGATCACATTTCAGGGGCCTAATGGGTCAAATACCGACTCACTTCGTTGGCATGATGAAGTGTGAAGCCCATCATGCATGTGTGGGCGAGTGCATGTGTGCCTGTGTGTGTATGTGTGCATTTCACAATTATATATACTTGCGATCGCACGCTGCTTCGCAGTCCACGGCCTCAATGCAATGTGGGTTTAAAATAAACTGCAATCCCCTATTTGCTTTGTGAGCAATGGATCTAGCATCGGTGACTAGCCAGCCTCAGCAAAGGTGGCTTAAGAGAGTTGTTAGCATAGCCGTGGCACTAGGCCAGACCTACAGTATCACAATTGCTTTCTCTCCCGATGCTGCCTCGGACGATTACCGGACGCGATAACAATCCACGGCGCACCGTCTGGTGATCACTATTTTTTTGCACTCTTCTGACTTTCCTAAGAGTCCGATTTAATTAATGCATTTCATTTTCAAAGTAAAGAGCTGCCAACAGCAAATGGTTTTATTTTGCTTCAGAGACAGTGACTTGTGCCCACACACATGCTGTTTGACTTACAGCATACACTAGCCTATCACAGTTGCGCACATAAGACAGTCACACCCAGCCAATACACACACACACATACAACCTGCCCCTTGTGATAGCTGTGTGCCCTCTATCTGAACAGAGTGTACAACATGTTGATATCAATGCCAATAAATTCGAAATCAGCGAAGAAGTGACCTGGCGACAAAAGAAGCGCAAAGTAGCAAGGGTCTCTCTACTGAAATTCTTACTTTTAGAGGTGTTTCTACAAACAAGTACCACTGCATTCTTAGATGGTTGCTGGTCTAACAAAATCTACCGAAAGCCTACTTGAACATCTGAAGTGTAAACAGCTTGTAAATGTGTGCTGTCTTATTTCATCTATTTTAATCATAAATTCTGACAATAAGGGTGTGTCAGTTTTACTTAACCGCCGCATATGCGTCTGTGTTGTGTAAGGGATCCGGCACGGGACGCTATTTTCTGAGCACGAGAGTTAGCGTGTAGCCCCAGTAAAAGTGATTGATGGCGTGTGTCAGGCGAGGTGACAGGCCGCGTTCGATCGACTGCTCCACGCGTTGTAGCAACCGCGACGGCGAACGAGGGTGGCCGGACGCCTCCGCACGTCCTCATAACTACTGAGAGAGCGTTGGTTCGCTGACATATTGATCGGACCTCGGTTAGGAGATTTGATGGATTGACCTCCGACTCTCTACTATAAAAGGGAGCGAAATAAACTTGGGAGTCCAGGAAAATAACAGATGAAAGGTAGTGGTTTTAGTTGCATGTGGACAGGTGTCATCCATTGTGTAAGAAATGTAGTTAAAACAGAATTATAAAATTTTGTTTTTGTTGGATTCTTGAAATGTGTAACTAAATATGTAGTCGTGATTGCATGAGTTTTCCATCTGTGCTGTGTTATTTAACCAGCACAGGATTATTTTGATAATCAAGTTATTCATTTAGTTGGTATAAATCGATTTTATTTTTATCTACATACCGTAAAATCCGGACTATAGGGCGCACCTGATTATATGCCGCACGCAATACATTTTACAGGCATTATTGGTTTTGTCCATACACAAGCCGCACCTGTATATAGGCCGCATGCGCCCATATCAAAACATGTAGCAGAGTCAAAAGTTTATCCCAAATTTGACTGGGTGCCGCGATCGTAACTATAAATATAGTATACAAACCAAACACCACAATCGGAAACATAATCGAAAAATTATACCTGTAATTAGAATTTAATGCAGACCTTTAAAGTCCGGGTCCCGTTGAAAGTAATCCAATGAAAAAAATGTATATTTCCAAAGTTAAGGGTGGGAAAAATATATACCGGTATCCACTATTGTCCGCTGCAACAACAAAGAGATTTAACTCAGGTTCACCCTACTTCCCGTCAGCCCGCGTTTGCTCCGCCCCTTCTTTTTGATTCGCTTGTAGAAAGCATATCACAATAAGTCTCTAAAATAAATACATTACAAAAAGATGCAGTTGCAAATACATATTATACATGGTTACACATATTTACAAAGAAAGACGGTACACCGAGAGAGTTTTCAAAGCTTTAATAATAATAATATTATTTTCATCCCAAACCTCGCCTGTGAAAGGTACCAACGCGCTACTAATAACAGCTCGCAACGCATCATGCGTGTCTGTTAAAAAAAGCTATACCGTAAATGCGAAATTCACGGTTAACCCTTCTCAATTTTCTTCTTATAAATGCTGCCATCAAGGACGACTTCCTCATTATCGGAAAGAACCTTTGTCTGACTGACAATTCGTACGTAAATTAGGAGGATGCCATCTACCTTGGTGCACTTATTCCACCGGTCCAAATCTTACCTTTTGTACTCGAGTGCCGCTGGTGGCAGTTAGAAAAATTACATGAATTGGCCGCTTCACTGAATAAGCCGCAGGGCTGAACATTTGGGGAAAAAGTAGCGGCTTATAGTCCGGAATTTACGGTATTTGAATAAAGTATGTGCTTGCTGTAGTCATTTGATATTTTATGGTATCCTTTCATTCATTACATTCCCAGCAATGTAATTAAGTGGTGTTCCGATGAAGCTGCCCTTGAGTCTGCCATAATCTTATTATACAACCTGAAAATATAGTTTTATACAGTCTTAAAAAAGGTCTCTTGTTACTTACCGAAAAAGCTTATCTCAGTAAGTTTCATTTTTTAGCTAAGTTTCACTTCTGTCAATCCACACCACTTTCCTATAAAACAGCGGTCAGTCGTTTTATTGAGTCTTTGAGTCTCGTAGTCTGGGTTTACCAATTTCTAATAAGTGCAGAACATGCAAAAGTAGAATGAAAAAATAATTTCGGTTTTGTTTTGGAACGAGTCAAAAAAGCCTGAAAATAGTGAGTATTGGAGTTTAAAATATAGATTTTTAAAAAGGCTTTTTTTATCAAACAAAGGGCCAATACATCTGTGTTCTTATTGTGAGGTCTTGTTAAGTTTAACCTTTTTGATTAGAGGACAACCGCAAAGAAGACTGCATAGGAAGCCAGGGTCGGCCGTTATTTTTTATTATCACTATTAGCCAATAATGTTGTTGTTCTTTGATTTGGGGTGAAACTGCTTTTAGGAACCTAAGGGATTTAATAAAAAGAAAATGGCTCAGAGGGCTTTTAGACCTTTGGAATTTTTGCATAATACGGGTATTGTGATTTTAAAATTAATTGGTTTTTTTTTGTCTTTTTATTTTGGGTATAAACTTATAAATATTTTGAAAATTTCAAAGTATTCCAACAATTTCACGTTAATAATTGATCAATTGTCAATTAACTCATGTGTTGCCAAAAAGAAGATGAACACAACTGGAGTCCATTATTATATACGTTTTTCACAGGTTTGCTTAAAATGACCTCTACACAAAATATAACACTTTGTGCAGCCTTTTGAAACTCCTTATAATTAAGGGCTCTACAAATAAACATGACTTGACTTGACTTTAAATTACAGAGTCTGTTTCATTCCCTATAAAAAGCAAACTATGTGAAAAACTGTTTTTGGCACCAAATAAATTAAAATGTACTTTGTTGTAAAGACTTCCAATTCGGACCTTTGGTACATAATTTGTTAAGATGTTCTCAAGTGTCGAGGAAAGTCCCCAGCCCGCCGGCTTGTTCCGAATCTCGAGCCTCTTTCTGGCCCCCGGGGGTCAGGAAGGACCACAGGAGAGAAGAGCTTACAAACGACAGAGGAAACCGTGGCCAGTCGTCCGCAGCTTGGAACGGCGCAGGAGAGCTCGGACCATTGTTCTGCAGAGGCGTTGACAACCCGTGATTTAGGAGCACGGCTGCCAAAAAGGGACGGCGAGGCTCGAGAGTAAAGGAGGTCAGGGAGCGACTCCGCTGGCACCTTTCAACAATTCCACCCAAATCCCTCCATCCATCAGATGGTACCAAGAATCATGGCTGACCCATCTCAAGGCATGGCTACGGCCTCATTTTACCCACCAGTTCACACTTCTTTTTGCAGGGCGAAGATGACAAATCTGGTGTTTTTTGACGCAAGACCTGGACAAAAAGCAATGGAGGGTGTGAATTGGGGCTGCAGCGATAAGTTTTGATGTTATCTTGTTTACGGCCGTACCAGCTTGAGAACGCCAAATCTCAGAATGCTAAACAGGGTCAGGCCTGGTTATAATCTGATGGCAGATCGCTTGGGAATACCAGTTGCTGTAAGTAGGTTGTTTTGCGCACGCTCTGCTGCTACAGCACTGACTATATCCCCCAGTACAGTCGGTGAAAATGAATTTCCCTTAGGGGACCAAATAAATTGAATTATTAATGAATTATTATTAATTATTGAATTGTCAACAGGGCGGCACGGCTGATGAGTGGTTAGCGGTTCTAAGGTCATGGGTTCAAACCCAGCCACCAGCCTTTTTGTGCAGTTTGCATATTCTCCAGGCACTCCGGTTTCCTCCCACATTCCAAAGACATGCGTGTCAAGTTAATTGGCCAGTCCAAATTGTCCCTGGGTGAGTTGTCCTTTTCTGTGTGCAGTGCGACTGGTTGGCAAGCAGTTCAGGGTGTCCCCTGCCCACTGCCCAAAAATGGCTGGGATTTGCTCCAGCACCCCTACGACCCGACTGAGGATAAGCCGAAAGCATTGCATAGACATTGGAGGTCTCACAAATGCAAATAAAAAAAGCACCTGAGTGAAAGTTCTACTGGAAATGCATTCTTTTACAAAAAGTGGCTCTCCTCAGATGTTTTTTTGAAATTAATTTTTTTAAGAAACGTGGGAATGTTCAGCTCGGATTTACGAAATAATGGTAAAAGCTAGGTACAGACGCTGCACTACTTACAAACAAGATAAGTTGCTTCATGCTTCATTTTGTATGCAATGTATGTTGAAGGGTTATATAAGTATGTTAAGTAACCTCTATTGTTTTGTACTAAGAAATAAATGTTTCATTAAATAATATGCTCTATAAAGATAATTCAAGTTAAGTCTAACTTACTTTTGAAAGATGAGCATCAACAGTTAGGTGACTTCCTACTCCGTGGTAAAAAGTGGCCGGAAAAAAAAGCCATCCAACCATTTTCTCAACCGCATCAAGCTTTCTTATTCCACTTTCATTTGAAAAGAAACAGCTCGCCACTTCTTTACACTTTACACCAACCATATTGAATAGATGCACGAGCTATCAAACAATAAATATGTCAAAGTTCTTGATGTGCTAGAGACACAGTGCAGTGCGTTTACACACGAACTAGAAAGTAGAAGCCGGGTGTGGATGCTGGGTGAGCTCTCGCAGCGCCAAATGCCGGTAGCGGCAGAAAGAAGCACTACAGTACTGTCCTGTACTAGGAAAAAGCTGCACAATACAAAATCTAACTTACAGCAATGTCCGGATATTTTTCGACATCCCGAAAAAAATGTTCTATCCACCGTTTTTCGTAACTCGAACGTTTGTTAGTAGAGGAGACTAATTGTGATTAAGGGCTATACAAATAAAAATGACTTGACATGAAGGTTGAAGGTTAGATGTGTCCTATGCCTAAATAGCTATTGATCTAAATTTTCTGTGGTCCTTCAAAAAAATGAGTGAAAATTGCAAAAAATGGCTGACACTGGCACTTTCCATTTAAAAGAAACGTCTGGCATTTAATGAGTTAAGATGCAGACGGGTAGTTTTTATTGTCGAAGACAACATAGTTATTCTACAGAGAAGATGATGCTAATTTACAGCGTTGAAAAAGACTTCATCAGAGAAGAAAAAACTCCAGTTTTTAGCGTAAAAGAAGGAGTTGTTGTTTTAAAAACACAAAAAAACATCAGTATTATGTGTTGCTAGATGTACAGCCCTGCACTTTTACATCTCATTTGTTTAAGGCAAAAGTAACATCTTATTCTGAGTGTTGAGTTGTGTGTTGCCGCCACATGACAAGGAGAAAACAAATACGGCTTCCTCTGGGGCCAGACAAGCGGCAAAAAGAAATCGCCGCTGCAAAGCGTCAAGGTTTCTGTCACGTCTTACATCATGTCAGCCGCCTCCAGCATCTCCCGAGTCCTCGTGGTCAAAGATGAGAAGTGCTGGAAAACACGGGTCATTGTAAAGCATTTTCTGCCCCGAAGAAAACCACCCCACTACCCTCCACCCACCCACAAAACCACGAACGCCACCGTCGTTCCCTCCATCTCCGCTACTCTCCCTCCCATCTCCTGTAGAAGACAAATGGGCCCCAGGCAATGACAGAGTGCCTGCTCTACAAATCACCAGTGGTCGGTCCGTTCGTCCGGTGCTTCCTCCTCACGCCACCCCCACCTTACATCGCCCGAGCTCGCCCCTCCCTGTCGTCGACTTCCCCATTAGTCATGTGTACACGGGCGGCAGCCAACAGCCATAATTAGACAAGGACAAATCGCCAGCCGCAAACAAGGACAGGTCCGGACGCTAAATAAGGCCAGGTTCCTAAACCGAGCGGCGGCCAGCAAGTCGGGCCACGTCATGTGGTCAAAGCACTGGAACCGTCCAGACTCTCGGTAGCGATGTCTCATTTTCATAATACACTTTGATAATATTGACCTTAAAGGACACGTGTAGTATTTGACCATTAAATTTCGCTGTACAGTGGTACCTCAACTTACAAAGTTAATTTGCTCTTGGAGTAGTTTCGTCACCTAAAACTTTGTAAGTAGAGATGCATTTTGAAGATAAATACGTTATTCCATTCAAAGGCCCTCAAAAATAAGAGATGATTTTATTTAAATAAATCATACAAGAGCATCAGATTATGAGACAAGTACATGGTAACATTAGATTACCGCACAATCAACATAAAATGAGGGGCACATAATGTTAAAATAAAGAAAGAAAGAAAACAAAATAAATATTTGATTACCTCTTTGCCTCACATTTCTTGAAAAACTGATCGAATGATGTCTGCTTTTGCAAGCTTTTGAGAAACCGATGCAAATGCGTGAGGCAGACGTCATCATGATCAGCAATAGCCCCACTTGTTAACACTTTTTTCTGGTGATTCCTTTCTGCAATTTCCGAGACTTCATGGAATCTTGTTGAAATGTCTTTACTTGTGCTGCGTACTCCTCCCTGCCATCTTGCCGGAACCCGTCTGCCTCCTCCTCTCTTAACTCTTAAGTGTGACGGAGACACAAAGAGCATGGCGAGATAATGCAAGCGCACTGGGTTGCCAGGCAGTTTTTAAGCAAAAGCCAGTTTGTTTATGTTTGGGAAACACTGGCATCGGCTAACCGCAGCGTGTACTGTACTGTATTTTTAACTTAGTATCATGAAACGCCTTTGTAACTAGAGGTACATTTTTACTGTTCAGGTACTTTGTAACTTGAAACTTTCTTATGTAAAGACATCTGTAAGTAGAGGTACCACTGTATTGTGTAGTGCAACCGAAAATGAGTTCTGAAAAGCACAAGGAAGAATACAAACTACAGAGGGTCTAAATGATCAAATTGCACCATTTCTTTTCTCATCTTTCAACCTTTCGGAGGGTTTTGCAATTTGGGCCTCAAGGGCCTTCAAGGCCTTCACTGCTGACCTAAAAAATATCAGACTAATGTGTTGTTACTTTTATTTTGTCCATCAATATTTATCAAATAATTACAAATGGAATGTTAGCTTCCTTATGTTACTTCTACTTGATTGACCAGAGGGCAGTAATCCACCAAAGCGATTGCGCCAACAGACTTTAAATTTGAAATGCCCGAGTTCCACAAGGAAAAATATTGTGTTTAATTTAATAGCGAAAGGTCGGGAGGTAAGATTTTAAGCTCAAAGCAAAGCCTGACCTAATCAGAATTTATGGCTGGGTCGGTTCGTTCAGGTCAGGAAATACTTCTCTCTCGCTGCCTTTTTTGTTTGTATCATCCACCCATCATTTTTCTTCTTCATCTCTGTTCATGCAGTCCTGTTTAACTTACATTTCATTAAAAAAGACTGGTTTATCATGTCGCGCTTCTGGACATCGTGAGGCCTTTGGCGGGAGACAGTGAGACAATCCTGAGACAATCCCCAGGGGTTCAATTTTGTCCATTGTTTTTTGGGGTAAGATTTTACGGAGCATCGTATTAATACTACATGATAATCTATTATACAATATGAATACAATACTACACTAATACAATACTAGTACTATAACAATATTATACTATGCCATTATAATATTATATCATACCAGACTAATACTATAATATACTAATACTATAACATTCTATACTATACCGCACCATTACTTTACTAATACTGTACCATACTAAAACTTTACCATACTATCAATTATCTGCACTTCTTATGCTCAGTAGGGCCGCGGGGGTGATGGAGCCCATCCCAACTATCTTCGGGAAGGGGGCAGGGGACACCCTGAACTGGTTGCCGGCCAGTCGCAGGGCACACAGAGATACACAACTCACTCGCTCATTTACACCTAAGGACAATTTGGATCGGCCAATTAACCTGACAGCATGTTTTTGGAATGTGGGAGGGAACTAGAGTGCCCGGATGAATTCCACGCAAGCACGGGGAGAACATGCAAACTGCACACAGGAAGGTTTGATCCCTCAGAACCGTTCCGCGGACGCACTAACCACTCATCCGCCGTGATGCCTATACTATACTAATACTATACAATGTTATACTATACTAATACTTTATCATTCTAATACTTTGTAATACCTACAATAGAAAGGTCTTGTATATGTTTTAGATTTAACTTTGTTTGTAGTAAAATAAGAAAACAACAAAAACTGAGCAAGATTGCTTTCACTAATAATTGTTTCTTACTTGAGTAAAAACAATACTTTATTTTTTAGTATATAGTGCTAAAATTATTATTTTCAATCGATCTTGGGATTATTTAAAAAAATATTTGTTTTGAAATTTCAAAAGAATTGCATACTTAAATAGGAACCGCTACCAACAATCGGAACAAGAATAGTTTCAGTGTGAAGATGATTCTTTTTTAGAGCTTTACTTTTTGCAAAAATGTATTTCACGAAACAATAAGCACAGTTAGAGCCGTAATTGGAAAACTGACTCTTTTTTTAAAACTAGTGTCCAACAGTTCAGAGTCACTTTTTTGCAAACACAAGGTTAAAGTGACAGTGTCCAGCTTAAAATGACATTGGGTAATATTTAGTGTAACAAATAACTTGTATTTAGCAAAAATACCTGAACTACCCGACTAACGTTAATTTAAAAATTTTTTTTAAATCTTAGGTCGAGAAATTAGTGTTTATTTTAGATATTGGAATCTCTTCGTAAGGTCGCCGCCATGTTTGTCTTGCTTGCTGCTACGCTGTGCTCTGTGGCACTGGACTTCCTGAGACAATACAATGCCATCTATAGTCAAATATTAAACAATGGGGCTTTAAAGTCCTTTCTAACTTGCACTAGTCATTTCCAGAAGACAAAAACACATCGACTGTACTCGGCAGACATAACTACCCTTTAATTTTCCTTCAGATAAGATACGGTATGATTCATTCTTAATTGCACCATATGCAAGCCCTATCTTTTTGTTTTCAGCATAGAATCTAAACTCTTGTTTATGAATCATCTGTGAAATCACATTGTGGCGATCGCACCAACTCTCAATAAGTCCATTAAAGCAGTAACTTGAGACATTATTTGAAACATTAAAGGGCCGAAATTGACAAACAGTGTGAACCAAAGGTTTCGTCTTACACACAAACGACAAAACCTGCAGTCAACAAAATATAAATTACAGGCCGCCGTATGAGCGTGGCGCAGAGTTAACTCACTAAGGAGTATCAATAACAATTGCTTTGGCCAGGTCAGACTTGCAAAACTCCCTGGGCACAAGTCAGCTGCCATACACAAAACGTAGCCGCCAGAGCAGATCTTATTGATCCATTCCCTAATTTCATAATTAGTTTTTATTGGATTTCATAATGGTCATCAGGACGCATCACAAAGGAAACTCGAAACCGGCAAGATTTTGTGCCAGCTCCACATTTTTTGTTGAACTGCTGAAATGAAGCCATGACTTGTAATCCTTAACCACGTTCTTTTTCCTCTCATGTGCACTAAGCGATGTTTAGCGTCGCACATTTTCTGCATGATGCCCCGCTATTTTGTCAGCCTCCTCCCTCCACAAAACGAACAGGCGCCATCTGGTGTTTACGTCCAACTTTTGCCCTTCTTTGCAGAGCACAACAGAAACCAAACTTGTCACTTTAGCCTCAGTCTGCCGTACAAAGACTCTAGAATAAAGCAATTCTGTAGAGGTTTTGTTAAAATAAAAATGAACAAAACATCAGTTTTATCAGCTATGCATGTTAAGTTATGCCAAGGATCCTACTGAACAGAAGGAAGGACCCCCACAGAACAGATTTTTAATCCGCACATCCTATGTGAGAAGTTTCAACAACACCAGAGAGACCTCTATCAAGTTTTTGTTGATTTCAAGAAGGCATTTGACAGAGTATGGCAAGCCGCTTAATGGGCCACCATGCGGAAGTACAACTTGGGCCAAAAACTAGTTTAGACAATTAAACAACTGTATGCCAATGCCAACAGTGTGGTACTCAACAATAGTACCATGGAGTGTGGTTTCAAACCACAGTCGGTGTGAGACAAGGCTGCTCTCGCCCCCATCCTCCCTCCTTTTTCGTTCGGCTAGTATCACTTGCAGCATAGTGGCGCAGTCTGTGGAAGCTCCGGTGTATTAAGGTGGGAGTATGTTATAAAGTGGTTATCTTGAAAAACTATTTTGGCACCCAGTACCATTACATTGTTATCATAAACAGTTATTGATCATCATTTTAGCTGCATTGAATAAAATGCAACGACGATCAGGCTAGCTTAAGTCTTGTGTTTGGGTAAGCTATGTGTGATGTCATCTCCGCAGCACCAGCATGGACTGTCCCAGTTTTTTTCTGTAAAAATCCTACACATTCAGGTGAGAGTCTATTACCAACACTTTCTATAAAGAAAAACACAAAACATGCTCCTAATTTATTTGTATATGGTTGTCAGCGCTTGAGAGTGGAAAGGGAGGAGAGGGAGCTGGGAGCCACAGAGAACACAGGTAACACACTCACGGAGAAGCAAAATAACTTACCCAGAAGTCAATTTAAGATGTATTGTGATCATAATATATTTTCTCATTGTCAGTTGACCTCATTATCTTCACAATTTGATAGATTTATAAACACCCGCTACCCCAGCAAAGATAGGCGGTGCATATAATGGATGGATGGATTTTAAAACCATCTACTTAAAAAAAAGATGTGAATTTATACTGATTTTGATGATATGGAATTATTATCCTTTTGGTGATAAAACAACCCGTATTTGAAAACATAGGGGTTGATTATATATGTATTATTTTATTATTTGTTACTCCTTAAAATGACACGCTGGGTGCTCAGCACCCCCAAAGCTCTGAACATAAAATAACCCCTGGCTGAATTAATAAAAATGTTTAAGCTGACAACTAATTTCACAGGTAACATTTCAATATCACAACCCCAGTTTGGGAATCATCTATTTGACGGAGGAAACTGCTTTTCAACCAGTCGGATTTCAAAAAAAAGCGCTCGCCTGTAAAAATTGTTGATGGATTGAATACACGGCAGCGACCGCAATTGTCCCTAACGACAGCGACCGGCTGCCGGAGACGACCAAAGGGCCTGTTTTTGCAGTGTTTCGAGAGTCACGGTGAAAGATTTATTCATAACAAATCAGCGGTGGAGCCTTCTGATAGCGCAAGAAACTCCCCATTTCCAGACAATCTACGTTGTGCCACATGATGTGAGAAATGAACAAACGAGAACAGGAAAGAGACTAGCAAGGAGATAGGAAACTCGGACATGTACGAGACTGCACAGGAAATAGAAAGTTCAATGCTAAAGCTAGGAAAAAAGAACAAAAACAGGTTTTGCCACAGCCAGTAAAAACAAGAAGCTTTTGTTTCTGTTTTGGGAACATTCTGCAAGCAAATACCAGATTGAAATGACATCCTGGAAGATTTTTTTATTTTATTTAAATTCTGTCTATTGGTTTTTGAACATCCGTGCCCTTTAGTCCTTAAAAGGACATTGTGTACTATTCTAAAACCATATTGAGTTGGGTAATGAGCAATTACAAGCTTTTATAACAATGTGCATTTTCAAAACATACAAAGGTCATGGAATTCGTCTTTATCTTACCTAGAAGGAGCCTCACCTAGAGAGAGCTGCCATGATTGTCCATCATCTTGCTTGTGAGTGTACCTCAAAAACCTGAAACGCTTATGCTTGCTTGCTATAGAAGTTGGGGCATGTAAATAATTAGAAAATGAGGCAGTTTGTCACTTTGAGTCTCTGAAGACTGTATTCTTCTTTGTGCTTTTTAGCACTCGTTTTTGGTTGCACGACACAATGGAGCGACATCCAATGGATAAATATTACAGTCTCCCTTTAAAAAGAAATGCTATTAAAAAGCAAGGCTTATGTTGTCCAAGCTCGTCATTTAACACCGTTACCCTTGTAAAACCTAGTTTTGAATATGTTTATCTTCCCCTGTTTGTTTTAAGTAAAATCAATTTGCTTTTTTTTAACTAAAGTTTGTGCTTCATTGAAAAATACAGTCAGCAAAATGTAATAAGATGACAAATTTTTCAAGTTTTAACTCTCTTCTTCTGCTGGCAGATAATTCCGCTGTTTTTTTCCCAAAAATTTAAATGTGAAAATACAATTTTAACAAAAGAGAATAGAATAGTCTTTATTCTCATTGATGACAACATAGTGAAATAAATAGCATAAACATGTAGTGAAAATTGAAAAAAGGTTGAAAAAAACAAAAGAAGGTAATAGGCAAATATTTACCAGAGATTGGCCTAAGTCGGAAGTGCATCAATACAATAGTGCAACAAAAAAGTTTAATGGCATTAGCAGCTACATATTTCTAAAGTAAGAGACGAGAAATAAAATATGAATATGTTTTTTTTTATATACTGCAGGCAAGATAAAATATGTTTGTTTTTTTCAGCCTTGTGCACTTGTTTAGGGTAAAAGAAACAATCTCTGAGATGAATAGTCCAAGGAAACCGTAGCATATGTGTAAGGGCAGTTAGTTAAAGAGTTGGTGGCCGGGGTGAGAGGTGTTCTTTAAAATTTTGGCTCCGCTGCAATATCCTAAGCTAGCAATATCCTCCAGACCCGGACTATGGCAGCCGATGATTTTCTGGGCTGTGTTGTATTAAGTGATATAATTTGCAAAGCAATATGCCCCAGCAGAATACAGAAAGGAAATATGCATTTTGTGAGTGGCAGGTAGGTAGGTAGGTAGGTAGGTAGGTAGGTAGGTAGGTAGGTAGGTAGGTAGGTAGGTAGGTAGGTAGGTAGGTAGGTAGGTAGGTAGGTAGGTAGGTAGGTAGGTAGGAAGTGTACTGCACCAGTAACGCACTACAAAATACCCAAAAAGATTCAATTTTAATGTAAAATCTTCCTTTTTTCACTTGATAAGTTTTCTGGTGGTAAATACAAACATTGAGAAAAGCCTAAGTGCAGTGATAACAGTTTTCCAGCAGTAAAACACAATGCTTTAAGAAACAGTGAGTCTTATTTGACCAATAAATTTTGCTCTATTGAGTAGTACGAACTGAGGTTTTTGAGTTGTTCCTTGCCCGCATGCTGGTTTAAGATCAGGTAATTGTGTAATTTTGTAATTGTAATCCTGTGCAGTCCTTTGAGACATTTTTGTGATTAAGGGCTATATAAATAAAGTGACTTGACTTGACTACAAACAAAAACGAAAGCGCAAAGAATACAAGCTATGGAGGTTAAAAGTAACCATACTGCACGATTTATCTTATCTTTTTTTGCCCAGCCTTTCACAAGGTTTTTGAATTTTCAGGTAACTGTAGCAGTAAAATGACGGACAAGGATGTCATCTCCCTCTAGACAGGGCTCACTTTATGTAAAATAAAGGCAAATTTCTCTGCCTATGCGACATCTTTTTTAAATGAACGATTATATAAGTTAATGAATTTAGCTGGTATTTCAATACATATTGTTTATTTTTTAATTGATTTGGTGCTTTACCCCTAGGAGGCGCTAAATATTATACATTGTTCTTTTGGTCGGGCAACGGCAGTAATGCCATTGGCCTGTAGGGGGTCTCAGCTAACACCGCTCTTGAATTATCAAACAACAAGAATGATTAGTGTATCAGTTTTTCATGACCATAGGGTGCACCATATTAAAATGTGCAGTCTCCGTAGCTGGTTCTATTTCTGTATTTAAAACTACAAGAGGCGCACCCCCACAAAAGTTGTGCTGTTGTGCTCAAAAATGATAACCCCCCCTGCATAAAATGCCCCCCTTTGCACATACAAAGTGCAAATTCTCCATGCTTTACTCTTCTATTATATTCTCCAAAAAATCATATACAAAGACGTTTTGATAATGTTTGTGTAAGGGGGGACATTTCATGCAGAGGGGACGGGGGCATTTTTCGGCACAACAACGGCCCCAGCAGAGGGCACCCGCACCTTACAACACAGACAAGCGAGTTTGTGTATTTAAAAACACAGCGGTAGCAAAACTGAGTTTGATTGTGGTTTATTTAAGTACTGATTCCAAAGTAAAACAAGCGTTTTTTCAGCTTTTCCCTCACTTGCGGACCATCGAATTATTAATCTTCAATCTTCTTGCGGCTGCTCGGTTCCCATGTTCTTCCGTAAAATGTAGAGATAAACACTTTTTGGTGGACAAAAATATGGAAAGCATTCATTGGAGGGAAAGTGAGGTTTTGGGTTTAGTTAATATTTGGGGGGACAACTCGCCTCCGATAGCACAATAACTTTCAAATTGCTAGATACGCTAGTGTGTTAGCATCCATGAGCACTTCAGTAAACAATTTTCTGCGCAAGCGGGATATGATAGCAATCAAACAAGAAACGCTTCAAAGTCACAGGAGACGCATAGATGTCTCATTTTTGGGGGAAATGAGAACAATCTCACAAAAACATCGGATTTCAGCCATAAATCGGAATTGAGCATTAAGGCCTACAGTGTGAAAGGCTGCCTCTTTGTGTTTTAGCTACGTCCGCCGCTTTACATCACAAACAGGGCCTACTGCAAGATAGTGCGTGCCACATAATTTAAAGAAAATCTAGGACTTTTACATGCGCCCTGTGTTCGTGAATATACTGTAATAATCCATTTGTAGTTCCCACCATTGTACATGAGCGCCGCCTGAAAAAAGTGGTTTGAATTAGTTAAAGCATAGAACCCACACAGAAAAAAATAAAGAGCTTAAAGTTTGAATTAGTGTCATTTGGCAGCAAAATCCCTCCCCGCTTCCACCAAGTTTCATTACAAGCGAGCAGAAGAAACTTAAAAATTCCAGTGAAGATGTTGCCTTGATCAACGAGCCCATCGATCCTTGACGGATTCCTTCTCAGATATGTCTCATTTTATTAGTAGCTTCGGCCTTCTGCCACCCCATTTCACCCTGATCAATAGTGTTGGGGTGGAGTCCATATTTTTCACACTTTTAGTGCCCTAGCACTGTTTAACCGAGTCACCTGATAAACGACGGGTCCTCACCAAACACTGATTTCATATCGATTTCTCCCTCATTCAGCCGTCCCGTCCTCCGTCAGTCTTCCATTGTTTTTATCTCCAGTTACCTCCCCCAATATAACCCCAACTCCTCCCCACCAGGGGTAGGTCAGAGACGGTTCATCTACCGGTGCTTAACCACAGGCTTAGATGGACAAGGCTCCCAAGACATCTATTCCAGCTGTATCCGTTAGTTACATAAAGAAAACCACAAAAGCTTCCGAAGTGCATTAAGATGCTTTAAAAGACGGACATTACCTTACCGGATGAACATTTGAGCAGTGTAACAATACATACCGCAAAAAAAAAACCTCACGCGCCCCATTGGTCTGACATTTATGATGATTCATCAGTGTTAAGAAATTACAATTTAATTCAGGCAAAGCTTTCTATTTAAATCCATCAAATTACAATGTAGATGTAGGTTCAAACTAAACAATAATAATGGAACGATTTATATCTCCTGTTCTCAACTGGTCTGACTTAGGATCCACCCTGATGACACGCTACTACCCAAACAAGAAAGAAATTACCTTTCAAATGTATCAAATGATTTTGTAGTTTCAAGCAGAAAAAGTGGAATTTATTTACCTTTTTTTCCCCCAGCAAAACAAAATGACCAGCAAAACCACTTCAAGTACCTCTCACATAAGCCTACATCATATAGAAGCCTACTCCACTAAAAGCGGGTAGGCGACCCACCAGTTGAGAAACACTAATTTAGATGATAACCTTAAAACTGTCCTTTATTTATAGCATTTAAAATATATACATTGGTACCTCTACTTACGAATGTCTCTTCATACAGAAGTTTCAGGTTACAAAGTACCTGAACAGGAAAATATTGCCTCTTGTTACAAAGATGGTTCAAAAATACAGTACAGTTTGCGCTGCTATTAGCAATAGCAAACTGTCTATTGCTTCAAATCTGCTTGGCAACCCAGTGCACATGCATGCTTCAAGCATGCTCTTCGTTTCACCATCTCAGTTCGGAGTTTAAAAACTACGAGGAGGAGGGGTCTCCTTCAAAATAGCAGGTAGGAGGACGCAGCCATCACTCAACCAACCCAAATTAAATGAATTTTAGCAAAATTCAATGAGGGCCCGGAAAGAGGATGAAAGTGACCAAGTTTCTCAATTTTCTTTCAGATTCTTTTGCCCATCCTTTTTGAGGACTTTTAATACCTGTTGCAGCAAAGTGGTGGACAATTATTTTAGGTACCTTTAGATGAGGTTTATTTCATGTTAAAAAAAGGTTAATTCATGGTGTTGTGCCACCGAAATTGAGTGTGATGAAGCATAAAGAAGAATACAAACCAAGGAGACTCAAAGTGACCAAAATGCACAATGTTATTTCAGATTTTTTTCCCCATAGCTTTTGAGATTTCCTAATACTCCTACCAGCAAGATGACGAACAATTGTGTCAGTTCCCTATAGGTGAGGTTCAGGCTATGTAAAATAAATGCAAATTTCTCGACCTATGAGTATTTTTAAAAATGCATGTTTGGATGAATGTTCATGTATCTTAGCTTAATATTTGAATCAAAGCCTTAAGGATCAGAAACGGGACTGTCCCAGGCAAAAATAAAATTTCTTGAAATAATTAATTTTTTTTTCTAAATCTTGATTTTTACTGGACCTTTTGCAGCATGGGGATAAAGGCATATATTGTTAAATTACAATAAAAGCATTTTTTTAACTATAAAAAATGTGCAAAATGATGTTTATGCAAATGAGTAAAATCAAGACATTATGAATGAAAATGAGCAAAAATTGTATTTAAATATTTAAAATGGTGGAAAAACATGAAATCTGAAAATTAAACTGGAATGAGTGTCCGCCAAAGTAATGTGAATTGTTTTTGTTTGTACTGCAGCGTGTGATCCCACATTTAACTCATGTGATGTCACATTAGAAAGTTAAATTGAAAACCCTCGTTGATTAAGGCTAACGGGACAAGGAACCCCGCAATATACAAAAATCTGCAAAGTAACCTCCCCCCATTTTTAACATGCGCTCTGCTAGCACCCTCTCTTGGCAATAGTGTACCAGGGATAATAGATCAAGGCCTCATGGGTAATTTTAATTTAAGGTAGAAAGAACATAAAAAGAGCCTCTATGCATGACACAAATTTGCACTCTCGGGTGCAGCTCTAAGCAATAGTCTACTAAGGCTAATGGATTCTGGACAAAAAAGTGCAATTTATTTTGGTGGGCCACAATGGCATGCTTCAGCGCCTAGAGCAAAAAAAAAAACGCCTAGGCCCTTACGCTAAACAGTAATTGACTAAAGATTATGGATCGCTACTACAACTGTGCATTTCATTTCAGATGGGCCAGACCGACAAGAAAAAGCCTGCTGGTCCAACAAAAATGCACTCTGCCCTAGCTTTCTTGCAGCGATATGGGATTGGGGATAATGCAACACAGAATTTTAGCAAGGAACAAAGCTCAAAGTAGCAAGGGAATACAGTAACTTGTTGAAAATTAAATTAATCATCATCATAATGAATGCTGTTGAAAAGATCCAAGAAAAGTGAATATTTAATGTAAATAAGTGGGAAACAACATGCTAATGAATATCGGACTATCAATATCAAACCAAAACTTTGAGCAGAATGCCTTCACCTCATCTCCCTTACCTCATTATTTATGCAAAACTAAAGCTCCATCTTTTCTGCTTAGTGTGGCTCATGCACTCAGTTACCTCTTTATTGATCTCTAATACAAGGCACTAGCGTAAATCCAGTCTCCTCCTCCCAGCCATTAACCACATTAAATATGCGTCACCTTACCAGCAGACGTTACTGTTTTACTGACTCTGTTCTCCGACTGATCAGTGTTGTGATCACCTATTTTATGCGTTTTTTTAGAGCCACGTTTTCCAAATTTCAACTAGTAAGGCCATGGCGTGTGCTGAACTCAGTCAAACTTTGTACACAGTCACAAAATGAACTTTTTTGTCATTGTTACCGAACGCAAATGGTTGCTTGTGTCAATACCAGTCCGTTTTTTACAGTTGTGTTCAGTTCAGTTCTCGCTATGCTTTATTTCTTGGTTTGTTGCTGCTTTCATCGGAATGCAATTTCATGTTTCCATTTTCCATTATCAGCACTAGGGTCGCAGAGGTGCTGGAGCCCATCCCAGCCATCTTCGGGCAGTGGGCAGGGGACACCCTAAACTGGTTGCCAGTCAGTCACGGGGCACACAGGGACAGACAACTCACTCGCTCATTCACACCTAGGTACAATTTGGACCGGCCAATTTAGCTTTTTGGGAATGTGGAAGGAAACCGGAGTACCTGGAGAAAACCTATGCAGGCACAGGGATAACATGCAAACTGAGACTGCGGGTGCAGGATTTGAACCCTGAACCTCCACATCGTGGGGCTGCGCACTAACCACCCAGTCACCGTGCCGCCGATGTTTCCATTTTGTTGTAGGGTTTTTTTTCCAGCGGAAATCAACAGATTCCTTTTTTTAATTTATTCAAGGGGCACTCCGTAATATTTGATCACTAAGTGGTGTTGTGGTGTGTAGTGCAACCTAAAATAAGTGCTACAGAGTACAAGAAAGAAGACAAACTTCGGATACTCAAAGTGGCCAAGCTGCACATTTTTCTTTTCATTTTTGTCCCAGCCTGTCGCAATATTTTGTTTTTGTATTTTTGCTTATAATACAAATTAACATTGTTTATTTTTTTTTCGTTACCACTAGAAGGTGTTAAATAATACACACGTCCCTTTAAATTACTTTTTTATTATTCCTGCTACCATATCGCAACACATTGTGTCAGATAATTCTACCTCTTTTATCAACTGCATTCTTGTAATCTGACATAATTTCAGTTTTTTTCCAAGTAATAAAAAGTTTTTTGTTTACAATTTCATTCTATTTCGGAGATTGCCTCACTTGTTGTGTTAATGAGATTGGCCAGTTTGTGTTGTGTTACTTTAATAATGTCACAACTCTGTAGCAAGCAAGCCAGATGAGTCAACTTTGAGACTAAATTTCTCAAATTCAAGGCGTGTGGTATATTTTGCAACATATTTGTGTAATTTTGGGAAGGGACAGTACACATTCTCTGCCTAATTGAAAAAAAAAATCTGTTTAGGAATACCTTTACAGCAATAGGGAAGTTCAATGGGTCAGAGGCTAAATGAAATGGGGCAGCCCGACCCACTGGACCACACGTTTTTAATCCTCCTCTTGTGTAAGAGTTCCCACCGAGTTGTTTTGGATTTTAAATGCATACGAAAAACAAATGCATTTGATTGTAGCATCAAAGCTTCTTGACTTTGTCAGTAGTGTCTATTTTAACAAAATAAAGTAAAATACATATATAAATAAACATCACCGCATTATTAAACACTCTAATTGAAAGAGTTACATTTGTCTTGTTAGGATTGGTTTTGACCCAACTATGAAAACAAGATTATAAATCAGTAGCTACAGCCAATACTAAAATCATAAGTCTACTGGATATATTGTGCATCAACTGCGAGCAATTTATAATATATAAAAAAAATATATTTTCTCTTCCACACGTGAATCTTATCACATCCTTTCATACACATGCAAATTCTTCAACACATACTTTTATTCTAATTTTGTTGTTTATTTGTTTTGGAACAAGTAATCGATCTTGATCCTTCTTGGCTGTTGTTTGTTGGGTTTTGCAAATTTATATTGTCTCTTCTAAACGGTTTAGCTTTTCATTTCATATTTGTATTGAAGTTCTTTTGTGAATCGAAACCAACCCTAAAACTATGGAAGATATTATAGTTAGTAATATTTAAATAAAAATAAATATAGCAGGTGTGATGCAATCCCGCTTAGTAATAGGTAACGAAACAGCCTTTTGTTCATTTATATTATTATTTTCAGGTTAATTTTAACGTTTTTAAAATTTAATTTGACGGGTATACTGACAGGAAAAAGGCCCAGAAACCCGCAACAACACCAAAAAAGAAAATATGTTTTCATGGATAACATACCTGTCAAGCTCCAGGGCTCCATGCCCTTACAAACTGTCTTATTTTCCCTTACAAAATACAAAATAATCTTACACCATTTTTTTTTAAACGTGTTTATTTATGTAGTTTAACATGTTATATTGTACATGTGTTTTGTTATATCATATATATTGTTAATTAACATTTTGTTGTGAGATACTGAGTTGCTCGTCATGAATGTGGTTTATTATAAAAAAAAGTTCAAAAATGAAGTAGCTTGGACGTTCACTGTACAAGGAAAAAATACATGCAAATATAATTAAGTAGAATAATACATTTTCTTATTCAAGTTATGAATTTTCTGCATTAAATTATTGTTGGTAATATACTGATTAAAGGGATAAACACAAACCTGTCATTTTCTCATTTTATACTTCCTTTTCTTCTTCTTTACACAACATATTAATTCGGAATATAATGCATCAAAGCAAGTGAGCCGTTTGAGAGCTCACTTGCGTTTGAGAGCCGGCTCTCTTTAATGAGTCGAGCCGAAAAAGCCGATTTTCTAAAAAGAGACGGACTTCCTTTCACTACGTCAAACCGCTCGCTTCGTTTGTAACGAAAAAAACGATACAGAGATTGAAGCTACCACGGCAAACTCGTTTGACTTGATTAATTTGCCGTTTCGTGATAGTCTGTGTATACCGGATGGTACCCATAATTGACAAATTTGCCTTTTTCCGTACAGATTTTCTCGTACGTCGTACACGTCTTAAAATGCATAATAAACGTACTTTGTACGGCAAAACCGTACAGGTTGACAGGTATGGGATAAGGAAGCCTAACAAGGTAACATAGAGATGAGAATATAATAGATGATATATTATGGTTTTTACTCTTTTTGTAAAGCAGATTTAAGACACCACCGACCCACTAAACATGGGGCATGTTACCTGAAAACCAAAACAACGGGGAGATTAACACGGCAAACAACGCCAGCTAGCGGAGGCGGCTTCCCTCTACTGAGCCGCCGCGCAGCAAACACATTAATCATGAGCAGGGGAGTGTAAAATTCAATCGGCTCCCTCCATCCATTTCACGCCAAGCAGACTGAAGGCCGGCCTTGTAGCGCCCGAGAAAAGGAAGTATTGGGGGGGAGGTAGGAAAAAGAAAGAGGAGCTCCCCACACTTCATCAGAAGCTCTACTTCATAACAAATGGAGTGTCTCTCCGGCAGAGGAGCGCCATCACATACGCGCCTCCTCTCTATCCATTTAATTCCGGCGGCGAAGGAAGGGTCAGGGAGGGAGCAGCGGGCCCCCGTTTGGCTCCTGGTTTGCCGCTTCCCCAGTCACACACTAAACTACCTTTTAGGAATTGTTTCTCAATAAGAAATGATCAGTCCATTTATCTGCACCAGGCGGGCCTGTCTCCTCACACAGACCCCCAATATTTTTCCTTTGACCCGATCAGGGCTATAAACTAGACCGAGACACTTCCAATTTGTCACCCGATGGGGCCAGCGCCAGTTCCTCAGCTCCTGATTGCATCTCTTCCAACTATATATATATATATATATATATATATATATATATATATATATATATATATATATATATATATATATATACAGAACAACCTCAAAGATTCCAGGCTTGGGTCATATGCATGGATTATTAGGGGAATTTGAAAACAGGGTTGCTATACCATTTACCACAATGAGCGATGGCAAGAATTTGTAATCGTAAACCACATATACCGCACAGGGGACTGTAAATATTCCCCCAAAAATTAATCAGAACAGTGCAAAAGAGACCATCAAATGTTAATATTTGTTAAACTAAATTCAATGCAAGCTTAAATTGAACTGTAATATTTGACCACTGCATGATGTAGTATTGTGCAACTGAAAACAAGTGCAACAAAGCACACAGAAAAATACAAACCATGAAGAATGAAGTTGACATATTTTAACCGCACCATATTTTTTATTTTTGTAGAAATTTGGAGGCCTGTGTATCAAGATAAAAAGATGGATGTCACTTCATTTTGTGGACCTTAACCCAAAAAAACAAGAGGTTGATTGGTGGTTCTCTGAACCTTGATAAATGTGAATCAAATAGAATAGAATAGAATAGAATGGAATACAATAGAATACAATACACTAGAATAGAATAGAACAGAATATAATAGAATAGAATAGAATATACCTTTATTGTCATTGTTACAAAATGGGTTGAACAACGAAATTGGACATGGCACTCCATTTTCACATTTAAGAGTGAGGATAAAAGAAAACAAAGAAGATAAAGGAACAAAGAAGACAAAAGTTATAATTAACACAATATTTACACAAGAAGCGTGGGCATGTAGGATGTTACATACAGTTTTGGGATCGTATTAGTGCATTAGTGCATTAGTGATATCACTCAAAGTGAGGCGGTCAAAAATCTAGGTGTCATACTTGGTCTTAATCTGTCATTTCAGTAACATGTGAAAGATTTTACTAAAATAGTTTTTTCCATCTTCCTGATATAACAAAGATTAGCCCAATGCTATCGAAACAGATGCTGAGATTATAATGCATTCAATTGTTACTTCTCGGCTCAAAACTAGCGTATTCCTCTTTGGTTTCCCGATGTAAAAAATTTGCAGCTGGTTTAAAATGGGGCAGCGAGACTTTCAACTATAGGACACGAAGGTTTTATCATATCACCCCAATTTAAGCTTACTTGCACTGGCTACGTGTTCGTTTCAGATTTGACTTTAAGTTACTAGCATACAAAAGCTTGCATGGACTTACCTTATCTCTCTGATTTGATATCCCCCTACGTTCCGAGCTTTCGCTCAGAAAATGCCAGTCTACTTGTGACTCCAAGAGCCAAGAAGAAGTCTCTAGGCTCGAGAGCATTCTTAATCCATGCCCCGGTGCTGTGATTTGCTCTGCCCCCTGAGATAAGGACTGCAACCTCGCTGGAAGTGTTTAAATCTAAACTTAAGACGCACTTATATCTTGTAGCTAATGATTGATGTCAACCTCGTACTTTTGTCGTCTTGTCCTCTCTGGCTGCCTGGCGGGTGGCAGAGAGTGAGAGAAGGACGAACCTGGCTTAGTCAGCGGACCAGAACGAGCACCTGGCCCTGGAGACATGTCATCCATCTGCATTGACCAGCTGGCTAAGGTGGAAAGCTGCATTGTTGCTTTTTTGGACTTCTTGAACAATTTTAGTTCCTATCTATGTTTATTGCTGATGTTGACGATGTTTTGTGTATTGTTACCTAATGGAACATTTACTGCAGCCTGGCATCCTGGAAGGGGGACTACCTCTTGTTTGGCCACTTCTCGAGGTTTCTTATTTTACTCATGCTGTGATTTTGGAGTGCAGGTTTTTTGATTAAGGGTTTTACAAATAAAAATGACTTGACCTGCTCGGTCCAATGGCCAGTGGTAATGCACCCATTTTCTCAAACCATGGCTCCCAAGTAGAATGCCCGTGCCACAGGTTATAATTGCAATAGTTTGAAGTTGCCAGATGCGCCAGGCACCCAAGAAACAGACTCAGACTAGGACGTCGTGGGACAGGTTTTATCGAAATATTGAAGTGGAAGCATAGATGGGGATACCAAAGGAAGCCTCCGGGATCTGATAAAAGGGGTGGTGAATGTGAGGGACTGGGGGGCTAGAGACACTGGTCTTGGCAAAGAGGGAGTCTCAGAGCAAACGGTTAGCAGCACATTCAGGCAAAATTAGGAGATGAAATCAAGTTTACAAATTTGACGAGTACAATAGATCGGCTTCAACTGACCACAAATGATCAACGTTGAGGAAAACCGGTTTCTCGTCTCCAGCAGCTTTTGAAGGCTGCAGTCTTCATTGGAGGTGTCTACAGCTGGGTTGATTATGATCCTACCTGTGCTGCCTGAGGTGAAAGACTGGCCCAGCAGCGAGGAGGAGGAACAGGGACCCGTGTCTTGGTGGTGGGGCATGGCATAACAGCACGTTTATTAGTATTGGTGGTATTTATTGAGGGTGCCTTGTCACAAAACCTATGATCAAAACACTTGCGGAGGCCCAAAGAACAACGGTCAACTCGTATTTTATACATTTTTCATAATTTCAAAATTGTGTACACGGTACAATAAGTTTTGTATGGGAAAAGAAACATAAAACAACTTTTTTTATTAGACTAATCTCCATTCCCATCTCAGCTCTAATCCGGATCAACTTGTCACTGGTAGCAGACTACGTCATCATAGGTTACTAATTTAGTTACAGGATTCTAGTCCGTCTTGCTGTGAGTAAACGGATGCTGCATTGTGTTTGTAAAGTTTATATCAGTCATTAAAGGCAATTGCTGTCATTAATCAGGGGAGCAATTGGCTGAGTTTGACAGGTATGGGATTTTCTAAACTTAAAAAATAAGAGGACAAAAACCTCAGTGTGTTCTGTGCGGCGAGGTGCCGCCACATGAGAAACAAGCAAATAAACCCTTCAGAGGATGACTTCCAGAACTAAGTACATCAAAAACTGTCTTACTGCTTCATGCTGGAAGCAACAGGCATTGCGTGCATTGTACTAAGTGGAAAATTGTGTGCATTGTGTAATATTTGACCACGAGATGGAGCTGTATTGTGTAAAGCAAACAAAACCAGTGCCAAATGACCACAGTATAGCAGCAAGATGCCAAACAAAAATGATGGCAACTACTAAGTTTTTTTTCGGCTCTGTAAAATAAATACAAATTTCTCGACCTATGAATATTCATAAATATTAACATTGTTATGATAGTTCACGTATTTTGCCTATTATTCGAATCAATTTTGTTGTTTTTTACTAAATTAAGTTTTTTTGTATCACTAGGAGGAATTGAATTTTACACACTGTGCCTTTCCATAGGTAAACACTATCTGGCCATGTCCATAGCTGCAGGTAAGATGAGGTCTTCAGCGATGGGATGGACTTTTTAAACTTCACAATATGATTAGCCACTTGGCAAGATGCACACAGTGGCGTGCGGTTCTTGCTTCGAGCATGAACTGAGACACATTTTAATGTCGTTAGGTCTTGAAGTCATCTTATGACCCACTCAACAGGGGTGTTCTGTTTATGCCTTTTCTAACATGGCTTTGACCAACACCTGTCTTATACCATTGACTCTTCACATGTGGATGTATAAAAGCAGGTTTTCTGATATTTCAAAAGGGTGAAAGTGAAAATACAAGTATATATTACAAAATATACATCTGGTGTCTGCCTAAACATTAGTTATAACCAAAGAAAATGCATCCAAGACGACATTTTGTCGGACTCCATGTTAGCGGGTAACACTTAAGTCACTGCTACGCCCAATCCCTTACTGTAAAATAAAAACATAAATCTGAAACACACAATAACGTTGCTTTCCAAAATGACCACTCACTTAGCTGCAGTTACTTAAACACACTACTAAATGGTTCTTTCAACACTTTGTTTTTGATGGTTTCATGCTTTTATGTGCCGGCACCTAAATGCACAAAACACACCCACGTGTGTGTCTTTCTTTGTCTTCAAAATAAAAAGCGCATATCTCATGCATTCTTGGCTGTATCTGCAAACAATCCAGGTCGTTTTCTGCTGTGTGAAATGGCGCGTGTCAATTTGTGTTACATACCTGTCAACTTCC
The DNA here is from genome assembly GCF_059441175.1 of Urocampus carinirostris. Taxonomy (NCBI): domain Eukaryota; kingdom Metazoa; phylum Chordata; class Actinopteri; order Syngnathiformes; family Syngnathidae; genus Urocampus; species Urocampus carinirostris. The sequence continues at coordinate 57,940,061 of NC_142351.1, read as the reverse complement.
ACGGCTTCATGCCCTTACAAACTGTCGTATTTTACCGTACAAAATACAAAACAATCGTATACCATTTTTTTTCTGAAAGATGCATGATGGGAAATCCCCAGGCAGCAGACGCATGCGTAGAGTAGCATCAAACCGCTCGATACCGAGATAGAGGCTTCCGCGGCGAACTCCATTGACTTGATTGATTTGCCGTTTTGTGATAGTCGGTGTTTACTGGATGGTACCCATCATAGACAAATTTACGTTTTTTTGAACAGATTTTCTTGTACGTCGTACACGTCTTAAAATGCATAATAAACGTACTTTGTACGGCAAGAACGTACGGGTTGACAGGTATGGTGTTTGCAGGGCATTATCAACATCTTCTGTTAGGAAGTGGAAGTAACCCAGTTTTTTTCCCCTTAGCATTATTTTGCCAAGGCAGCGACCCAAATTTGGGTAGTGACCCACCAGTTGAGAAACACTGCTCCAAACAGACTGCATTCGCCAAAGGAAGAAGCATTTTGAGTATCAGCTAAGCTAACCAGTAGAGCAGTGATTTTCAACCACTGGGCCGCGGCACAATAATGTGCCGTGAGAGATCGTCAGGTGTGCCGTGAGAAAGTATCCAATGTCACTTTTTAAAATTTAATAAAACATTTATGAATCATTTTCTGCAAATCGGCTCGCTACAACGGGTCAGGTGCAATCGACATTTCGTTCTGTGTACATTGTTACACAGAATGACAATACAAGGAAATTATTATTATTATTATTATTAAATATTATGTCATTGTCAAGTGTCTGTTCTGTAAAAACTGGGGGTATTATAAATTATATGGTGATTAAAGATACTGTTCAGTGTCATTTAAACACAGTTTTGATTAGTGGTGTGCCGCAAAAATTAAAATACCGTGCCCTGGCTCAAAAAAGGTTGAAAAACACTAAACTAGAGAACCGCACACAAAAATACCACTAGTTAACCAATAATGCACACGAAACCACTCAATGTTTTTGATGGGGGTGTTTCTGGTGCTAAACATATTTCACTAACAAATATAATTTGATTTGCTAGATGAAAACGACACCATATATTGGCTGGCATATTTTGCCAGAACGTGTTTGTCACCTCGTTTACGAAAAATGATATGTTAACAGCTTTATTTGTGAATTCTTTTGGAAATAGTTTTGTACTGCATCCAGGCAAGGATACAATTGACTTTAGTATTGTGAACATTATCAAAAAGTCGGGAAAATAATAAATATAAAGATGATATAAAACAAAAATAAAATAAGAATTTAAATATTTGTCTAGCTTTCAGAAATACTATGCAAAATTAAAGATTTATGAGAACAAATTAAGTGCTACAAATATGGCAATATACATTTGCACATATTCTAATAAACTTAAGCTACTTAGGCTAAGAAATGATTTGTGTAGAACATATAATTACCAACATAAAAGCTTGAGCACATAATAAAACACACACGTTTAAGTAAGAAAAGAAAGAAAAGAATGTAGACGTAATACATTAATTTAATGTTCAAGAGAAATGGGACGTACAATAATGCCTCTACTCCTACCCTTAATGTTGATATAATTATAACAAGCGATTATTCCTTTTTAAATAACAAAACATAATAAAGGAAACTAAACATTGTGATAAGGAAACTATAATGTAGGCCTATACGAAATAATTTAAACAATATGCTATGGTGTCTTTTTTATGAAGTTACATAAAATAGCCGTGAATGCCGTGACAATGTAGACAGCCGAAAGCAATTGAATTTTTAACTTGAGAAACTCAAACGAACCTGAAAAAACTGCGTTTATCGTTTGTACCGCGTGATGGTAAAGTGCTTGTCTTAACCAACAGCGTCATTTAGTGGCCAACGCGTGCACTTGAACAGACAGAATAAATCAAGTCCAGTACAGTCCTACCATTTCGTGCTTGGTACAGTTTAGTGGTTTTATTTGACGATAGAAGACAGTAAATTGCAAGTGACAGTTATTCAAACCAGCAATACTTTGAGGAGTATTAACATGCAAGAGTTGATTGGTTCACCTACTGCAGCTACAGTACGATGTGATTCTGAAATTGTTTGCACCACAACTAACAGTGCATGCTTGTTTACATTTCTAAATGCCCTGGATTAGCAGATATTCAAGTAATAACATTAAAACCTTGTCATATTGCTAAAAATGGAAGAAACCCCAACAAAAGGATTTTGGTGGGCATGCACAAGAAACGTGTGGTAATCCGGTTCATGGAACCGCGTTTTTGTGTTTCTGATTTGGCTGAGATACTATTAACTGTTGACATTCAAGATTTTATAAATGCTCGTCTCTTTAAGGCTTTAAACTACAATTGAGTGTGCTACATCACATTTTTTCACAGCTTACACGTATGGGAATGAAAGGAAATTGGCACTAAAAGGTGAGAAAAGGCTGCTGAATCCACTCGTTTACCTAAAGGTAAATGACGGTCGCTTCACAGTGTCATTTCAACAAATTAAACTGATGGTCAAGTTAGCGCTCAAGTTCCTAAAGGCACCTGGGTTATGAGAGGTAAAACCAATGGGGGGAAATGTCAAAAATGGGAAATATCCTCAATTTCACATTACTCCATGATTTATCGTACAGAAATCAACATCAAGAACAGTGGAATTTCTAAAAAGGAAAAAAATTAAAAAGCCTGGAACCAGGTCTGATTGTAAAGCATCCCCTGGACCTTTGGCCTTCTCTGACTATGTACAAATTATGAGCTTGTCCCACATGCAAATGTAATACAAGGAGATCTTCCGCACATGGTCGTAAGTGTGATCAATAAATATGGACGTATTTTACACGAAGAGGGTCAAAGGAAAAACACGTTTAGAAGATGCGGGATCTCTTGCTTCCGAGTGAGTCGTGCTGAAATGACAAAGAACACAAAAAGAAATTCTGTGAAAAGAGGACTTGAAAAAGTGTTTTTACGGTCACCAGCAGTATTTTACAAAAGTTCGAATTCATCCAATAGGGCTCGATTTCTTTTTAAGTTTAGCCTATCTTAACCTTTGTTTCAGAGCCCTACAAATCTTTTGTTTTTGTGTTAATTTGTCTTTAAATCTTTTAACCTACGGTTCCAAGTTCAACTTTTTAATTTAAAAATTATGGGTTTGGGGGCTGGGTCATTTAAGATACAAGTCATTTGCATTACAAGCATCTTCATACACCAAACTAAGCTCTTATATATCGAGAGACCACAAGCCAAAATTACAATTTGCAATATGAACAAACATCTCTTAAAATAAATGAATGACTTACTTTAGCCTGCTTGTAGAAGTGAGGGGCCAACTCAACTAGCCAGGACGACTCCACAGCAGTCACATCTCGCATAAAGTATTTGCTTGTCTGCAACACTTCATTGAAGACAACCCTGCGGTGTGACAGCGATTGCTTTAGGCCCTTACCGTTTCTGTAAAATGTACCAAAAATCCCAATCCAATATTGAATGCTGTTCTAGAACCGTTTGGAGAATATGGACGTTTGGGTCTCTTTTGAAAGGTAAGACTCTGAAGTTTAGAATAGAATAGAATAGAATATACCTTTATTCATCATTGTTACAAAATGGGTTAACATATTGTGACAACGAAATTGGGCATGACACTCCAGTTTTACACATTCACAGTGAGGTATGAGCCAAGAAGATAAAGGAACAGAGAAGATAAGGTTATAAAACAAGGGGGATAAGGCTATAGTTATAATTTACATGGTATTTACACAAGAAATGTCGGCATGTGGGATGTTACATACAGTGTTGTCGTGATACCGTTGGTATCGTAAGGGTTGTGCAATATTGCATTTGGTGCAAAGTGCCCCCAAACTAAAAATGTCACTGCAAGTGCTAATAACATTGAGTAATCCCAGTTGGAACACACAGAAATGGAAGGTTTTAATTCTAACGTGAACTTTTTTTTTGCTATCAAATGCTTGAAAAAGAGTGTAGCATGGGCATCTTAGCTGGAAAACCGGTGAGACAAAAAGACGTGACCTGAAAATAGCTTGAACCCTTACGTAGCATCTTGTCGAACTTGATATTCTGAAAAACTAAACGATTTATTTTACACCATTTTTTTAATGGTAGGTTTCAGCGTTTCCAAAAGTGGCAATTCGGAGAAGACCAAAACACAGCCCTGGACTTTGCTTTTGTGTATTTTACTTTTAAATTTTTAGACATTGTAAAATTAGTTGTTAATGCTTGACTTCCTTCCACAAGTTAATCCATGATTGTGCACACTTACACGTAATACTGGTGCATAAAAATGAATCTCGATTAGCTTTGCACATGCTTACTTTCGTCTCTGATTTAAATACACACCGTAAATGTGTCTATTGAAAATTTAATTGGCTTACCAATGTGTTAATCCACATTTGAATCTTGTCACTATTGGCTAAGGATTTCTAAACCTGAAATGGTCATGACTTTTTTTTTTTTTTTCAATACAGGCCCTCATATGCTAAGGACCACGAAAATTGGCCTAAAGGGGTGTCCATCAAAATGTGCGTGGTTTTGACGATTGCCCTTTATTTTTATGATGCCAATAAAACCATTCATTCAACCACATTTATGTGTTGTGTGCTATTATTTGTAGACATAAAGTCGTTTAATTGTGAGTTGTAGACATTCAGTCAGTAATAACGTCATCTTGAGGTTAGTTTGCACATTGGGGGCTTTTATGAAGGTGTGGTGCTGCTTTGCGGATTTTCACTTTTCACAGTTGGTTTTGGTCCTCAATGGTGAAAACCGTGGGATGTCTCTATGTAGCCCAGCGGCCCCAGTGTGGCTACCCCTGTATTAGACACAATATTTGTCATACAAACAGAAAAATATATATCTTACCATTTTGGTGGTTTCTCTCCATAGAGCACAGAGTTGGGATGGATGTGAAGCTCACGATCGTCCCTTAAGGTCCTG